>NW_022436953.1:18040359-18040771 GCF_009761245.1 Sapajus apella
AAAAAAAAAAAAAAAAAAAAAAAGAAAGAAAGAAATTAGCCTACAGACAAAGGAAGGCAAGCTTAATTAGAACATGAAAATGTAAATGGCAAATTTTGATTATGTAAAAGTAGTGACTGATGGAGCTCAAGAGGTGGAGTGACAGAGAAGCTGGGAATAATAAGGGACATTCTTCGTCTTACATCCTAGTGAATCCATAGAATCCAGAGCTGATAGAACAAGAAGGAGGAAGAGGGCTGGGAGAGGTGGAAGTAGAGAAGTGTACCAATCTTTATCTTTCACTGTGAGGAGTCTGAAGTTAACAGATTGAAAAAAGAACACTGTCGAGTTTTAGGTGTCACCCTCTAGAACAAAAACATTGTTTAAAAGTATTAATTCTGGTATGCAGAGACATTGGGGCTGAATTCTTTTT
>NW_022436953.1:18042534-18076535 GCF_009761245.1 Sapajus apella
GAAAGAAAGGAAAGAAAGGAAAGAAAGGAAAGAAAGAAAGGAAAGAAAGGAAAGAAAGGAAAGAAAGAAAGGAAAGAAAGAAAGAAAGAAAGAAAGAATAAAGAAAGAATAAAAAGTTCTCTTTCTGCTTCTCTGGGGTGATACACAGACTGAAAATCAGAGAAGATACTGTCTTAAGTACTTCAGAAACCATTTAGCCATAGTGGTATAGTGCTTACAAGTCACCCTAAAGAATTCTACTAGATAACACCTTGATAGGCCTATTCTTAATATGAATCCTTGAAGGAAATAAAAGAGCACTAGATCTAAAATCAAAAGACCTTCCAATAACTGAGAAGAAATATGCATAACATGTTAGAGAAATGGATAATATCTTTAGTAAGAGAAAGGGAAGAACATTCCCCTATCCCTCTACCCCTCCTCAAAAAAATCGAGGAGTTCACAAAATGAAGTATATGGATAAAGGTCAGATTTATGACTAATCAAAATGCTGCAAGTCTAAATAATAAGATTCTTTTTGTTCTCCACAAATAACTGACAGAGATTGTTGTAAGTTAAAATCCAGAAGTGGTGAAGGCATCATTACACATTGTTAGTGGAAAACAAGTTGGCAATGTCTTTAAATTATGGAACATTCACTCATTGGAATGTCATGCAGCCATAAAAAGAATCCTGTAGAAGTTTCTAGAGACATGGAGAGTTGTTTATGGAAAACCACAACAAACCGTAAGTACAGAATAATTACCTTTTTGTCAATTACATGAAACACAATCTATTCCTTATGGACTTAGATATTTAATTATAATTTTTAGGGTAAAGCAGACCTTAATTCTCACAGATTTTGCTAACTTTGGCAGAAAGCTAGCTTTGACTCTCAAAGCTGACTTCCTTTTAATGAAATATGAATGCTCTAAGATAAATAAAAAAGTAATCTGTTTTGAGATTTTGCATTATAAAGTAAAGGCTCCATTAAGTATCCCTTGAAAGACTCTGGATATTTTTAATTGCTATGTATTAATTTCACTTTAAATATTATAAAAGCAGTTAATTAACTGCAAAATGCCAAAGTCTCTCTAATGACTAAAAATGACCACGAGTATACTTTGGATACTCCATCTACAAAAAAAGAGGGAAGATGCAATTGATCTTTGTGCCCCATCACTGCATTATTTGAGTTCATTTCCAATCATTTATAGGCAAAACAAAGACAAAAACATTATCTTCTGCATTCCTCATATCACCTACTTTCACAGGCAGAATATCCAGACCAGCAAGTTGAATAAGAAAGCAAATTTCTTCCTGATTCAGAGACTTAACTTTAGAGTGCTACGGTTTCCTCATCAGTCAAATGGAGTAATATCTATCTCAGCTGGGCGCGGTGGCTCATGCCTGGAATCCCAGCACTTTGGGAAGCCGAGGCAGGCAGATCACTTGAATCCAGAAGTTCGATACCAGCCCAGCAAACCTGGAGAAACCCTGTCTCCACTAAAAATACAAAAATTAGCCGGGCATGGTGGCACATGCCTATGGTCCTAGCTACTCAGGAGGCTGAGGCACAAGACTCGCTTGAACCCAGGAGGTGCAGGTTGCAGTAAGCCAAGATTATCACTGCACTCCAGCCTGGGTGACAGAGCAAGCCCTCTGTCCCACCAAAAAAATAAAAATAAAAATAAAAACGTATCTACCTCAAGGACTGATGTGAGGATTAAATTAGTTAATCTGTGTAAAAGTCTTAGAACATTGCTTGACATATTGTATCTCAACAAATGTTAGTTTGTTTTTGTAATTATTACCACTGCTACTAATAATAAGCAGTATACTTTTAAAATTACTATGCTTATATTCGAGGGTATAAGCAGTAGCACTAATATGGTTAAAGCAGAATTGTAACTAGAAAAAGCAACTTCAAGTTAATTTGCCTAAAAGTGAAGATTTAGACTAGCTTCTAGAATTAATGGTTTATATTCTATTGGTGTTGATTCTGGGGCAATGAACTTAGATATTATTAGGGTTCTGGACAATGTGCCTTCAGTAAACGGAAGAACTCTCAGAGTAACTAACTCGATTAGCTATTAAAGGTGTTTTTATTTTGGAGCTAGAAAAATTAAAGGTCACTAATAGAATCACTTGTACTTTTTGAAGTTCAAATTGCCAGATTCAGACACATTGCCAGATTTCTTGCATAAATTAGATATAACCATCTTGGATGTTTCTGTGGAGTAATTTGTTTTTTAAATGCAATTTAAAATCAGTCCAAGTTAAATATTTTCATTATGTGTCTCCTCTATTTATTTCCTTCTCTCAAGCATGAGGAGTTCTTGAACCCCTTAAAATCACATCATTCCTCTTTCAAAACTTTTCTGAGGAAGTTAGTATGTCAGTCAACAATATATCTAAAAAACGAAAACCTTCAATTTTGTACTAAAGATCTGGCCTGGCTGAGTGAGGCTGTCAGCTGCGGCTGCCTCCTGTTCCCCATCACAGACCTTCCGTGGTAGGGGTTGATATGCGGGGAGAGGATGGCTCTGGTCCCCAGCCTTGCCGCATGTACAAGGTCTAACCTTCATAAAAAGATGGGCTGATATAGAAGAAAAACAAAAAAGCTGCCTTCTGGAGGGACTTTCCAAAATATAAGCACACATAGGGCATCTCTGGGAACCCAAGACAAAGTGAGGCAAGAGTTGGGGAGAAGAGTCTCATTTCTGTATGAATCACCAGGAATGCAGCCTGTAATGGCAGCATGTTGGGAGACCATGAGATATGGCCTGGGCATAGAAGCAGAAGTTTTGTGATGGGACCCACAGTTCCGTTGGTGTTATATCACGGGTCTCATTCTGGGGACACTTTCTAGGGAAGAAGGTAATATAAAATAGCAGTGAAGCACCTGTGCTTTGGAGGTAGCCTCAAACTTAGATTCGATTCCAGTGAAAGGAAAATCAAGGCTTCCTACTATCTCACTGGCCATTGATTCCCAGGCTGTATTCTATCTCTTCCTTCCCTGATCAACCTCTAAACTTCACAGCAGTGTTTCTCAGCCATCTGGGGAGAAGAACCCAGGCACTACTTTAATTTCCAATCCACCACAGACTGATACTACTGTAAAATGCAATTAAAAAAAAACAACAACAAGTTATCAAGACAATGAAATCAAAGGCATACGAAATTAAAGTGATCATTTGCTATAGTTGCCATAAAAGTTTCTAAATGTTAGCTGGGCATGGTGGCATATGCCTCGGGTCCCAGCTACACAGGAGGCTGAGGCAGGAGGACTGCTTGAGTTCACAAGGTTGAGGCTGCAGTGAACTTGTTCATGCCACTGCACTCCAGCCTGGATGAGAGAGTGAGACCCTGTCTCAAAGAAAATAAATAAATAAAAATAATAACATTTCTACTGCTTATCCTCAATTTCTGTTTTTATCATATTGGATGGGAGCAGGCAGGGCATGAAGTGATACCAGGTGGTGTGCCATTCTGAGGTAGCATCACTTTTTAGAGAATGTGTCCCATCTATATGCTCTTCCTAGCTGACAACTTCTCAATTGAAAGCTCCCACCTTGACCCTGCCCTGACATAGAGACTTGGGTGTCTAATAGCTGATCTGACCTGACCATGCCCTTGGATGTCTCAGAGGCATCTCAAATTGGCATGTGCAAACAGAACTCCTGATGTTATTCCCACTCCAAAATCCATTCTCCCTATTGCCCCTTCCACCCAGATAGGGAGAAACCGCACCACGACCCTCCCCTCCCTCTCCTTCTCTCTCTCCTTCAGTCTCTATCCACTCCGCTAGCAATTCTCAATTTCCCCTCTAAAATATGCCATGAATTAGTCTGCTTGTCCTCCTCCACTGCCCCGTTCGCTTCCACTGCCCCAACCTCCTCCAAGTCATCATCCTCCTTCCTCTACATCACTGAACAAGATTCTATTCCCTTAACTACAAATGCTATCCTGCCTGAAACATAGTGAGGACTCCACAAACAGTAACTTAAAAACTTAAAAAAAAAAAAAAAAACCGGTAACCTAAAAAACTTAAAAGGCTGGGCATGGTGACTTATGCCTGTAATCCTAGCACTTTGGGAGGCCAAGGTGGGCAATCACCTGAGGTCAGTAATTCGAGACCAGCCTGGCCACCATGGTAAAACTCCATCTCTACTGAAAATACAAAAACTAGCCAGGAATGGTGGTGGGTGCCTGTAATCCCAGCTACCCAGGAGGCTAAGGTAGGAGAATCGCTGGAACCCAGGAGGCGGAGGCTGCAATGAGCTGAGATTGCATCATTGGCACTCCAATCTGGGTGACAGAGTGAAACTCCATCTCTTAGAAAGAAAGAAAGAAAGAAAGAAAGAAAGAAAGAAAGAAGAAAGAAAGAAAGAAAGAAGGAAAAATGTCCTAATTGGCCGGGTGCAGTGGCTCACACTGGTAATCCCAGCACTTTGGGAGACCAAGGCGGGCAGATCACCTGAGGTCAGGAATTCAAGACCACCCTGGCCAACATGGTGAAACCACGTGGTGGTGGCTCATGCTACTCAGGAGGTTGAGGCAGGAGAATTGCTTGAACCCAGGAGGCAGAGGTTGCAGTAAGCCAAGATTGTGCCATTACACTCCAGCGTGGGTGACAAGAGCAAGACTATGTATTAAAAAAAAAAATTCCTAAGTATCAAGAATATAATGAAAACAGGACATAAACCTCTATAATGTGAGGAAAAGCCAGGCACTGTGACTCATGCCTGTAATCCCAGTACTTTGGGAGGCCGAGGCAGGCAGATGATGAGGTCAGGAGATCGAGACCATCCCGGCTAACATGGTGAAACCATGTCTCTACTAAAAATACAAAAAAATTAGCCAGGTGTGGTGGCCCATGCCTGTAGTCCCAGCTACTTGAGAGGCTGAGGCAGAAGAATCGCTTGAACCCGGGAGGCAGAGGTTGCAGTGAACCGAGATCGTGCCACTGCACTCCAGCCTGGGTGACAGAGCAAGACTCCGTCTCAAAAAAAACCAAAAATGCAAGGAAGATTATTACTGAAGATGAGAGGCTCCAAAACAACAGAGAAGGTCTCTCAAAAGAGGAGAAAGGTCTCATAGATGTCAGCAAATCCTAGTTGTTTATGTTTATTGGGTACCAAGGAGTGTTACAAATTTGAATACAGTGTGGAAAGATTAAATTAAGCTATTAACATATCTATCACCTCAATAGTTAACATTGTTTGTGATGAGAATATTAGACATTTACTCTCTTGGCAATATTGAAGTGTACAGAACTCAATTAGCTATATTCACATGCTCTGCCGCTGATCTAAAAAAATTCCTGAGGCTTTGTCCCCTTTGACGACTATCATCTCCCCACTCCTCTTACCCTACCCCAGCCTCTGTGACCACCATTCTACTCTCTGCTTCTATGAGTTTGATTATTTTAGATTCCACATATAAGTAGGAATATGTGGTATTTGCCTTTCAGGATTTGGCTTCTTTCACTTAGCATCATGTTCTCCAATCCCATCCATGTTGTTGCATATGACAGACTTTCTTTAAGGGTGAATCCTATTCTATTAAATACATACACCACATGTCTTTATTCATTCATCCCTTGATGAATGCTTAGGTTGATTCTGCAACTTGGCTATTGTGAATAGTACAGCAATGACCATGGCAGTGCTGCGATTTCTCTGACATAGTGATTTCAAACCCTTTTGGTTCATATGGTAATTTTATTTTTAGTTTCTTGAGGAACCTCCATACCGTTTTCTATAATGGTTGTACTAATTTTCATTCCCACCAACAGCATACAAGAAAGGGTTTTCTCCACCTCTTCACCAATGCTCATCTTTTATCTCTTTGATAACAGCAATTCTAACACATGTGAAGTGATATTTCATTGTGGTTTTAACCTGCATCTCCCTAATGAGTAGTGATGTTGAGCATTCTGCGTCTGTTAGTCATTTGTATGTCTTCTTTAGAGAAATGTCTATTCATATTTTTTTACCCATTTCTTAATTGGATTATTTCTTTTCTGTTTATAGAGTTATTTGAGGTCCTTGTGTACTCTGGATATTAAACCTTTATTAAGGGTAATAATAAACCCTTATTTTGGATATTAAGCTCTTTGTATGACTTGTAAGTGTTTTCTCCCAAACCATAGATTATTTCTTCACTCTGCTAATTGTTTTCTTTGATGTGTAGAAGGAAAAGTCTTCATAGCTTATAAGATGGTCCTTAAAAAACAGACACCATTTTGTCAGAAATTGGTGAAGAAAACAGCATTCCAGGTGGAAATAGAATCAAAAGCACAGTTTGGGAAAGATGAATGGTCTATCTTGACTTAAGCAAAGGTTCCAAAGAGAGAAAAGTGAAATGGGCCATCCGGGCCATGAAGATCCTTAAATGCTGAGGTTGAGGAATCTGGAGGCAGCTCCACCGGCCACGGGGGCGTGGAAGCTTCCTGCACGGGGAGCCAGGCAGTCACGGCCAGGTAGAAAAGTCGTATCTGCTGTGTGTGCCTGTCTTTCCGCTCTGCTTCATATGTATGTGTGTCCAAAGAGTTCATCTCTTCTCTCCTGGTACAGATCACAAAAAAGCCCTGAATGCCAGGGCAGAAAAATCTGCAGGTAATTCCAGAGGCAATGGGGAGTTGTGGGGGCTTCGTTATATAGGGGAGTCCTATGGTCAAGGCCAAGCGGTAGAAAATGGATTTGACAGTTATACACAGAATAGACTAGAAAGGGGAGAGCTAGGTGTGATACTGACAACAGTTGTGCATGCATACAAATGACCCAGTTTACAATTCTAAATGCTTTCTTTAAATGTCCTCAAAATCTACAAAGAGCATTATATGAAATTAATTATTGAAAAGCCCATGGAAGGCTGGGCACAGTGGCTCACACCTGTAATCCCAGCACTTTGGGAGGTCAAGGTGGGTGGGTCATTTGAGGTCAGGAGTTCGAGCGAGACCAGCGTGGCCAATATGGTGAAATCCTGTCTCTATTAAAAATACAAAACGTAGCTGGGTGTGGTGGCATGCACCTGTAATCCCAGTTATTCGGGAGGCTGAGGCATGAGAATCGCTTGAACCCAGGAGGTGGAGGTTGCAGTGAACCGAGATAGGGCCACTGCACTCCAGCCTGGTTGACAGAGTAAGACTCCATCTCAAAATAAAATAAAAGCCATTGAAAACCATAGAATGATAACATCTGAATCTAAACCACCAAGAGGATGGGGGGAAAAATCACAAACAATAAGAACTCCTGTGTTTGAATAATTCTCTTTTTTTTTTCGTCGAGAATAATTCTCATTTTAATAGGACTCATGAACTAAGTTTGGAGAAGCAGACTGACTAGATTTATCTCCAGTATTTTCAGTTCTTAAAAAGCATACATAATGGTAAACAGACATGAAATTAGATACCATCTATGGTTGGCCAGCTTACAATATGTGATCTATACAAAAGTGACCCAGGATGAAGAGTACAGTTCAATTCTACAAGTATCCTTCTACTGTCAGATATACAGAGCCTGACACAAAGACAACAATGAAAATGTTATCTGTGCCTGTTTTAATATAGCCCCAAGCTTTCAGAAGGCATATCTGCTGTGTGTGCCTGTCTCTCTGCTCTGTTGGATGTGTATGCATTTCTTCCCTCCATTTTGCCTGCTTTCAAAAAAAAAATTAAAACATCCTGGTGCATATCACAAAATACCATGCAAGGATGGCAACATAATTTTTGTTGTTGTTGTTGTGATGAGGTCTTGCTTTATCACCCAGACTGGAGTACAGTGGCATGATCACAGCTCAGTGCAGCCTCAAACTCCTGGGCTCTAGCAACCCTCCTGCCTCAGCCTCCTTAGTAGCTGGGACTACAGACATCCACCACCATGCCCAGCTAATATTATTTTAAAATTGTTTTGTAGAGACAGGGTCTTACTATGTTGCTGTGTTGCCCAGGCTGGCCTCGAACTCCTGGCTTCAAGGGATCCTTCTGCCTTGGCCTCCCAAAGTGCTGAGATTACAGCCATGAGCCATCTCGCCCAGCCAGTGGCTGGGGCTTTTGACAGCAGACATACCTGCACGTAATCTCTGTCCCAGGGGATTTATCTCTATCAAATAACAGGGTAGAATTAAGACTGCCTAATAATTTAATTGATAAGCCATTCCAAAATTCATGGATATACTAAAAACATAATGATTTATCATCAGACACCTTGCTTTCTAAACTTAGTCACACACTTCACAGGGTGGTTATCTCACTTCACAGCTTTTCCTTTCTGAATCCAGAGGAGGAAGGGGTTTGCCTTCCTCTAGTATTTATTCTTCTGGACTACGTCAAGTGCTCTAAGCCTGATGTTCAACAATAACTGCCCATTATCCACTGGCTACCTTTGCTTCTTTCTTGTTCCAACAATATTAGTGATCCATGGTACAGGATATACTCTTTGTTTGCTAGCTACAAATTCTAACAAAACTAAGTTTTATTCATGTAGCTATTCGCAGATTAAAACAAAACACACACACACACGTACACACACACACACATACCCCACAAAACCCAGAGATCACCAATACTATATAAACAAGCCCAAAGTCACAGATCAGAGGGACTCGTGGTTTCTTTAAGAAGATACTCTGTTCAGGTCAACATTTAACCAAGTGGGTTCCTCTGCTCAGCACCCTCCACTGGTTGCCATGTCACTCAGTAAAAGCCAAAGTCCTCAAGGTGATTCGAAAGATAGCACGTGACCGCTTCCCCACACCCCACCATCTCTCTGCCCTCCCCTCCTACTGGCCTTGCTGTGCCCTAAACACTCCAAGCACATTCCCGACTCAGGGCATTTGCAATTGCCCTTCCCTCTGCCTAGAATGCTCTCCTCCAGATACTCCCATGGCTCACTTTCTCTGCTCCTTCTCTTTGTTTAAATGTCACCTTCTCAATGAAGTCTTCCCTGATCACTCCCATCCCAGACCCTTCATCCCCCACCCCTGCTTTGTTTCCTCCATAGCCCTCATCACTATCTGATATACAGTGTATTTTACCTAGATTTCATAAATATAATTTTTACATAAATAAAAAAGTAACTCGAAATATAAGCTGCCTAGAAACTCCCACTGCAAAGCTGTTTTTATAAATCTGTTTTGTGTACTGCTACAGCTACTGCTCCTGAAACAGCAGGTGCTTAATAAATATTTGTGAAATGAATGTCCCAGGTGTTAGGCATACAGAGATGACTAAAATAATACCATTCCTACTATTCAGGTGGTAACAGTATCCACAAATATTGCTCCCTAAATAAAACCAAGCCTGTCAAATTATCTTCACTATGGTCTTCGACAATGTGGTAATACATTTAACTTAACTGAATCATTACCAAACCTTCTTTAGAGAGGTAAATGTAAACACTCTTCATAGTAGGTATTTACATATGAATAATCTGGTTTAAGCAGAATGCAAAACCCAAAGAAACACTAGGAAATAAATCTGCAAAGAACAGCTTAGGAAAGTAAAAATGTTGTTGATAATATTCTCAACTAGGCCGAAGGTGGATAGAATATATCCTTTCTGCCATGGCTCTGTTTGTCAGTGTTCATAACCTCCGAAAGCAATCTACTAAATTTTAAAAGTATATCACATGACAATTTCCTATAAAATACCTTTGTCTCAGCATTTTTCAAATATGTGTCCACAAAATGCCATCCCTTTTTTATGACCTAGTCAAACAATAAGATAGCAAAAATATTTTTTTCTAAAGAAATTGTCCTAACAGGCATTAAAGTCTTATTTTATAGATTTCATGTAACATCTCACATCAAAATATTCATAAAGAACATTTTTCCTGCAATGAATAATACAAAAATAGAAATCACTGTTTATTACAAAACAGCCAATAAGTGTATAAGAGCATTTTCCCCAAGTTCTCTATTAATAATTCCTTTTCTTAATTGAGTAGGATGTTATATAATTTGCCTATCAAGATTCTGAAGACTGAAGTATTTAATGAAGAATCTGCCTTAACTAACAAATTTAGGAAAAGGGAGAGAAAGAAAAAATATTCAGTCACTGATGCTTTACTGCAAAGTCAAAAACCTATAAACAAGTGCTGCTTTGAATGTGAATGAATACACAAAAAGGTAATCCACACTTCCAAAATTCTCATTTTTGCCATTTTCTCATTGCTCTCTGCCAAAAAATGTTTGGGAGTTGTTTGTACCAGAAACAACATTAGGAGGCATGGGAAGATAAAAAGAAGATACTGACATTTTTCTAGTCCTTTCTATTCTATACAAAAGATGTAATTTTTCAGGAAGTTAGGAGTCTGATAAAAAGAAAGAAAAATAAATAAAAACAAATAAAAGATGTAATTTAAATTCTTTTATAAATTACACACAATAGTCTTATATTAAGTCTCATCAGCCAATGCTTCTAAATAAACTCATTCAATAAACTTAATGAACATCAAACAACACTCTCCAAGAGAAAATTGGCCCTCTGTTAGTTTTTAAGTTTGAACCCCCTAACTAGAATATGTCGCAAGCATCACTAAAAATGGCATACAACACTGTGGGAGGCCAAGGCAGGCAGATCATGAGGTCAAGAGATTGAGACCATCCTGGTCAACATAGTGAAACCCCGTCTCTACTAAAAATACAAAAATTAGCCAGGTATGGTGCTGTGCATCTGTAGTCCCAGTTACAGGGGAGGCTGAGGCAGGAGGATCATTTGAACCTGGGAGGTGGAGGTTGTAGTGAGCCAAGGTTGTGCCATTGCACTCCAGCCTGGCGACAGAGCGAGACTCCACCTCAAAAAACAAACAAACAAACAAACAAATAAATAAAAGGCATACAACAAACAAACCCATGCATGTGCAGGGGGGAAATGGAAGGAACACTATTACAAGTGCTCTCTTTCACTAACAGACTTTTCATTTCATTGGCTTGAGAATATCAAATCCATTGCAAGCTACTTGGAAATTGCATAAACTCTCCTAGTAAATCAGGAGTGCATTTAATCACATCATAGAAAGCCAAAAGTGATGTAGCCCAAAACTTTAAGCCGTGACTTAGGATGGAGCCAGCACCTTCCCCAACCCCTTTGCTCAAGTAACATTACATAAGAGGCTGCCAGTCTCTCTCCTGTCTCCTGGAATTCCAGCCAAGATGAATGAAGCATTACAGGAATTGAGTCAAAGTGAAATTGAGTCATTCGATCTGGAAATTCATTTTTAGTATCAGGCCTTGTAGGTGGAAGAGTCTTCTGAGGTCATCTAAGGAATAGATGGAAGTAGGGGATGGGGAATGGAGGTCCCAAGGGCACTGTGTTTTATGGTGTGACCATGACCACACAGCTGAGGAGAAGAGCTCAAGCTAGAACACAAGTCTCCTAACTCTGTCCAACTCTTTCCACTAGAATGTACTGGTCCCTGTTGAGTATGTGCCATTTCGATTATTTTTAAATAGGGACCTCTGGACTCACCTTAAAAAGAATTAATTCTCAAGTTTCATTTATTTTTATTTTTAAGTTCCAGGGTACACGTGTAGGATGTGCAGGTTTGTTACATAGGTAAACATATACCACAATGGTTTGCTGCACCTATCAACCCATCACCTAGGTATTAAGCCCACCATGCATCAGCTAGTTTTTCCAAAGCTCTTCCTCCCCCTACCCTACCCACTGACAGGCCCCAGTGTGTGTTGTTCCTCTCCCTGTGTCCATGTGTTCTCATTGTTCAGCTCCCACTTATAAGTGAGAACTTGTGGTATTTGGTTTTCTGTTCCTGAGATGGTTTACTGAGGATAATGGTATTTGGTTTTCTGTTCCTGAGACAGTTTACTGAGGATAATCCATCCATGTTCCTGAAAAGGACATGATCTCATTCCTTTTTATGGCTGCATAATATTCCACAGTGTATATGTACCACATTTTCTTTATCCAGTCTATCATTGATGGGCATTTGGGTTGATTCCATGTCTTTGCTATTGTGAACAGTACTGTAATGAATATACGCATGCAACAGGTTTCATTTCTTAACTGAGGGTAACAAGTGGCTGTGAATAAGAACAAATAATGCGGCCTTTGGGAAATATATCAGCATCAGCCTATTTTGTGATTGTTTTGACCTAAAAGCCATAGATCTCTTGCTGTCCATCATTCTGGAAAAAATTAATCCTGTAAAAGGCAACGAGGTTGGCTTTAAATGAAGTGAGGGAGAGTCAATATTCTTTTTTCTCTGGTATAGAAGTGGTCTGTCCCTTGGTAGAAATAAAGGAAACATTTATAACATTATATAGTACTGGAGAAATAAGCTGCTCCCAGCAGGGCAGAGACTACATAGGAGCAAAACAGGAGATGGCCCAGGAAGAGAGCCTAGGGCAAAACAGCCACAGAAGGCACAGAGGGGCGTTTGAGGAATTCTGTGCACCATGCTCGCCTTCCATTATTTCTGAACTACCAGTAAAGCTCATTAAAAGTTATAGACTAGCCGGGTGCGGTGGCTCAAGCCTGTAATCCCAGCACTTTGGGAGGCCGAGGTGGGTGGATCACGAGGTCAAGAGATCAAGACCATCCTGGTCAACATGGTGAAATCCCATCTCTATTAAAAATACAAAAAATTAGCTGGGCATGGTGGCAGGTGCCTGTAATCCCAGCTACTCAGGAGGCTGAGGCAGGAGAATTGCCTGAACCCAGGAGACGGAGGTTGCGGTGAGCCGAGATCGCGCCATTGCACTCCAGCCTGGGTAACAAGAGCGAAACTCCGTCTCAAAAAAAAAAAAAAAAAAAAAAGTTATAGACTAACACTTACAGCTGTGCTCTAAAAACCTCAAGATATATGCACAAAGATTTTCAATGCAGCATTGTCTATAAAAACAAATAAGCATAGCATCTATCGATAAGGGACTATTAAATCAGGTATGTTACAGCCATATGATTGAACGCTATGCAGTCATAAAAGATGAGCGATGTCTGTACATACTAATATAGAAAGATCTCAACATATATGTGAAAAAGGCAAGTTGTTTGTTTTTTTTTTTTCTTTTCAGTAGGTGGGCTAAGAGATAGTAGTTTTATAGGTAGATAGATGGGTCCATTTTCTACTTATATAGCATAAAGGTAACTTTTCTCTACATGGAATCTCCAGAAACATTTAACAGTGGTTATCATAAATTTCTACTTGGGGCTGGGCGCGGTGGCTCATGCCTATAATTCCAGCACTTTGGGAGGCTGAGGCGGGAGGATGACCTGAGGTTGAGAGTTCAGGACCAGCCTGACCAACATGGAGAAACTCTGTCTCTACTAAAAATACAAAATTAGCCACGCATGGTGGTGCATGCCTGTAATCCCAGCTACTCGGGTGGCTGAGGCAGGAGAATTGCTTAAACCTGGGAGGCAAAGGTTGCAGTGAGCCGAGATCACGCCATTGCACTCTAGCCTAGGCAACAGGCATGCAACTCCATCTCAAAAAAAAAAAAAAAAAATTCTACTTGGATAAAGAACTCAGCCCATCAACGAACATGATGAACATGGTTAGAACCTGCACTGTGCATGCTGAAAACACACAACTGTGTCTCTGTCGGTTTGGTTTTTTTTGTTTTGTTTTGGAGATGGAGTCCTGCTCTGTCACCCAGGCTGGAGTGCAATGGCACAATTTCAGCTCGCTGTGACCTCCACCTTCTAGGTTCAAGCTATTCTCCTGCCTCCAGCCACCTGAGTAGCTGGGATTACAGGCACGTGCCACTACACCCAGCTAATTTTTTTGTATTTTTAGTAGAGTCAGGGTTTCACCATATTGGCCAGGCTGGTCTCGAACTCCTGACCTCAAGTGATCCACCTGCCTTGACCTTCCAAAGTGCTGAGATTACAGAAATGAGCCACTGCGCCCAGCCTCTGGTCAGTTTTAAGAGCACAAACCTATAAAAAAATGAACTTCTAGGTCACGTCTAGCTTAGCAGAATTCAACTGAAAGGACTGAGGAATTTGTAGGACAGCACCTTCTACCCTTACTCCCTTCACCCTTTGCATAAGTCTGTCTGCTCCAGCAAACTGTGAATTTCTTAGATGGCAACATTTCTCCTCCCAATTCTTTCAGTGTTTGGTTATTAAATATCTGCTCCACTTCAGGTCCTGGGGTAGACTATGTTCTGGAAAAACACATGTAATATTTGGTCCCTGGCTTCACAGAATGCAGTCTAGACATGGCTGGGGCCACCTAGACAGATGTCTCTCTACAGTTCAGTGTGTTGCATGCTAACACGAAAAAATCTGGGTAGGAAGAAACATAGCTATCAGAGGAAGAACAGGTCCAATGACCAAGTTCAAAGTGTGTTTATTAGCAGTGAATCGGGGGAAAGGTTGCCTCCAAAGCAAGCTCTGATGTAATCAAAGAGATTCAGAGAACCAGGGCAGGCTAATCTCTAAGAAACACTAATAAAAATGCTCACTTAAATCAAATGTTCTGAACACCAGCACATAAATACCCTTCTTTTAGTGTTTATCACTGTAGGCAGCTTTGCTATGAAAAGAGGCAATGTTGAGATAAACGAGTTAATTAAACTGCCAGGTCTAGTCCAGCCCCAGTGATTATCCTCCTTTCCAGCAGGCAGTCCATCTCAAGTTTCCCCAGGAACAGAGCAAACCAATGCATTCCCTTTTTTCCTATGGTAAAAGTGTGACAGTATCATTCCTGAGTGAGTGACAGCAAATGACTGAGAACTGTGCGTCATTCCTACAGCTGTCCAAAAAACCTCAGGCCAGGCTACCTTAAGGAGTGTGAATGTTCTAGAACAGGGGCCCCCATCCCCTGGGCCACAGACCAGTGCCAGTCCATGGCCTGTTAGGAACTGGGCCACACAGCAGGGGGTGAGCAGCAGGCAAACGAGCATTACTGCCTGCACGCCACCTCCTGTCACATCCGCGGCAGCATTAGATTCTCATGGGAGCACAAACCCTACTGTGAACTGTGCATGCGGGGGATCTAGGTTGGCTCCTTATGGACGTCTAATGCCTGATGATCTTCTAAGGCAGGACAGTTTCATCCTGAAACCATTCCCCCCCAACCTCAGTCCATGGAAAAACTGTCTTCCACGAAACCAGTCCTTGGTGCCAAAAAAGCTGGGGACTGCTGTTATAGAAGGCAGGGAAAAAAAAAAAAAAAAAAAAAAAAACAACCAGGAGTGACTATGCTTTTCAATTCTGAATATTCCAGATACTAAGCAGAAGTCCAACATGGTCTCTCTGAGGCAGGGACTATACCTTACTTATTCCTGTATCCCTTGCCTATGGTGCTAAAAGCTCTCCCGTTTGTGGAATGAAAAATAATAATAGAAGCTCTACATGTTTGTGGAATGAATGAGTGAACACCATCCTCAGTTACTTGTCTGGCCTGCTTTGTGCAGAAAGTAAAACTTCAGTGAGGTCCTCAGGTAAGTCATGACATTATCACTCGAGTTATCTGCGAAGCCTTCTGAAGGCACCTTTGTCATCTCCCACACCTGTCTCTGCCTCTGCCCTGTTATTTGCTGACTTAACTGTCCTGGGGCAGGGGGCCAGGTTCAAGCCAGCTCTGCTGGGGCCTTGTGAGAATCACAAGCCAGAATGCTGAATGTGGTATTTTTTAGCCACATAGAAGCCTTATTTTTGTGCAGTTAAATGTATCTACCATTTATTTCATTACTTCCAGGCTTTGTATCCTGTTTAGAGGGTCAGGGCACTCTCAGTTATAAATTCACCCATTTTTTTTTACTAGGATTTCTATTGTTTTTTTATACTTAAATATTTAATCCACAGGAATTGTGTGTGTGTGTGTGTGTGTGTGTGTGTGTGTTCTAAAAGAAATTTTAAAAAAGATCTAGATTTATCTTTACTAAACAGTTACCTAGTTGCTCCAACATCGATTACTGGAGATCTTTCTTCTCACACTGATTTTTAAATGCTAACTTTACTATAAATAAATTTGTTTATATACATTTGTTCACTATACTATAACTAGACATTATGCTAATTTTTTCCAACACCAAACTCTTTTAATTAATATAGTTGAATATTACATTTTATTACCTGGTAGGGCTAATCTCCCTTAATTATACTTCATTTGTTTTTGAATTTCATATGTTTCATTTTGCAAAATGAATAATAGTATCATATTTCCATGTCCCTAAATCAGACCTTGTTGCCATTTTAATTGGAATTTTATTTCTTTTATGGTGAAACTTAGGGGAAATGAACATTTTTACAATACTGTGTCTTATTATCCAAGAGCCTAGTGTGTTTCTCCAATGACTTAAATATTTTCTGTTTCTCAGCATAGTTTAAAAATGTTCCTCATATTGTGTCTGCATGTTACATTTAACATCAGATGTTTTGTTCTTAATGCTTAATAAGTTAATTACCGTTTTATAAATTCTAAAAATTCCAAGCACCATTTCCTGTGCTTGAAATATTTTTCAACCACTTCTCCCTTTGGCAAATTCCACTTGTTCTTCAACGCCCTATTTAAATATCACTTGTTTGTAAAGTCTTCCTTGGCCCCATATCCAATCAGGATGCACCGGTGTCCTTCCTCTGTTCTCCTGCAGCATCTTATATGTAACACCATCACGCCACTCGCCACGTTACAGTGCAACTTTCATAGACAGGTTCCTCACCTTCGTTGCTCTAGGAGCCCTATATGGAAAAGAGCTAGGATTCCCTAAGTCTGGCTCATAGCAAGCACTCAGTGCCATAATTATAGAGTATGCTTCTTCATATTCCAGCACTGCTTTTGCAGTGCTAACAATGATAATGTTGATAAATGGTAGAATTTGGAATAATGTGATTATGGTTTATTTTTTCTTTCTTCAACATAAACCGTGTTTAAAAATGCAGAAAATTATCCCATAATGAGAAACCATAAATAATTAAGAAATGAAAAATAGACAGATTCTTTTCCTGGTATGTATTTCAGCTGAATGTAAAGAGGCAGCATTGCAACAGTAAACAGAGCATCCTCCGGCATGAACGAGACCTGAATTTAAATCCTGGGTCACCCACTTATTAGCTAGATGATGATCTCAGATGAGTTTCTTCACTTCTCTATGCCTCATTTTTCTCTATGTGTAAAATAGGCATAACTAATATGTTCATAGAAGGCTCAGAGACTTTTCAAATATCCAAAATGCTTGATTTCCTCCCCAAACCTGCCCCTTCTATATCCTTCCTCATTGCAAGAAATGACATGCTGTCCTACCAGTTGCCGAAAGAACTGGCGATATCTGATTCCCCTCTTTCTTCTACTTCATGTTGCCAACTCATCAGCGAGTCCGCAAAGCAATTATTTGGGAATATTTCCAGAATCCAATAACTTCTCAGCAGCTGCTCTCCTCCCATTTGGCCCAAGCCACCATCTTCTCTTACCTTGATCACTACGGTAGCCTCCTAACTGGTCTTCTGGCTTCCACCCTTGCCTTACCATCTACATGTTGACTGAATGATCCTTTTAAACCACGCAACATCATGCTACTACTCCGCTCAGAACTTTCACCTATCTCACTCAATCTAACTCAGAAAAATTCAAATCATCACAGCAGTCTCAGGGACCAACTGGACACCCTCTCCCCCCAACTATCTCTCTGACTTCATCTCCATATCTCTCCCCGGTCCTTTCTGATCCAGCCACACAGGCCTGCCTGCTGGTCCTGACAGCCCTCAGGGCCTTGGCTTTGCTCATCTCACTGCCTAAAAAACTCTTTACCAGATATCTTCCTGACCCCCCACTTCAGGTCTCTGCTGCAATGTCACTTTATCAAAGAGGCCTTCCATTATTGCCCCATAGGCATTAGCACCTTCCCCACCCTCTCACCTCTCTAACACGCGCTATTCTACTTACTCTTCTTTATTTTCTTCACAGTTCTTTACACCACCTATCATATATTTATATAGTCAGTGGTCATCACACTCCAGCACCTACAACACTTAGCAGGTGTTCAACTCATACTTAAGGAATAACTGAATAAATTAATACATTCTTGCCAACTACAATTCTACAATTTATATCATGCATCTAGCCACAGAATAGATTCTCCTAAAATAAGTAGTCACAAGGAACTGGGGAAAAAAACTCACCCATCCCTGATGCCCATACTCATTACTCACCCAATGCTTAAGTGACTCAAAATAAAGATTCGCTTGTTTTACACAGAACAACAAGAACAAAAAAATTCTCCCTGGAGTCCATTAGAGATTGCCAACCCCAAACCTCTTTTCTACATTGTTTTGACTTTTAAAAATTATGGCTCTGTCCCCTCCCTCCTTCCCCCAGACTCCGGGACTCCTCTCCTTCTGTTCATTCCTATTTGGAGCTGAAAGCCAGAAATAGCTGTTTACCTCATTGTCCTCATTTCCCTTCATTGTTACCATTCAGTTCTCTGGTGGCTTCCCTCTTGTGGGTGTTTTTTAAATGAATTCCCAATAAGTTGAGAAAGAAAAGTATCAGTAAAGACCCTGGACATAGACTAAAGTAAAAATATATTATGTGATATTTTCTTTAGGAAAAATGATTTAAAAATCGACCCCAACACACTTCATTTATATATACATACCATCTAACATTATTCTCAAAAGTAATAATGTTAAAGAGCTGGAGAAAGAACACACCATACAGAAGAAAGGACTAATTGTGTTTATTTAAAATGTGAATAATAATAATTATGCATGTTCAGCTCTTCCTCCTACAAGCAAGTATAAAAATTACCTAACAAAGGACTAAAGCCATATGCTCTCCAATCAATCAGCAAATCATTTTTACATGCTTGACCCACAACTCCTGCTTTCATTTTTATTTTAATGCAGGGCTCAATAATATAAAGGGTTTTATAGATTCATCTACTACATAAGGATTTACCATCCAAAAATAATTTTTAATGGTCAATTTCCTTATGGTGGTAAGTGCAAATTAGATAATTTTCTCATTAAAATCATACAATATTCTGGAAAAGATAAATCTGTAGCACATTGGCATAAAATCAAGTTGGTTGTGAGTCCAAAGATAACCACAGGTAAACCGAACTATACATTTAAAAGCTACTGTGAAACATATTAACCAAAAAAAAATAGAGCCATTCCCATGATGATGAAGGTCCCAAAAGCACTAAGCATTTCTTTCTTACGATAGTTGTCTCCAGATAATTTATGCCAATAGAAGAAAATCATGTTAATTACCTAAAACATAAAAAATAAATATTCTGAAATTTTATTTTGATTTGACTTTAGGTGGTTAGTCTATGACAGTAATTATACCTCAGCATACCAACTTGTCATTTGGGAAAATAGCCCAAAAATGGATTGAAGGGCAGGAAATAGCCAGCCCAAGATTTAAGTTTAAATTTTGAGGTAGATAATTTACAAAGTAGCTCATACTACAGGCAGAAATTCAGCTATTGATCAAAAGTCGATCTTTTAAGGCCAAGGGATACACTGACACCATAAGGCATGCTGGCTAGAAACACTACCAGTTAGTTAGAGGGGCCACAGTCTCAATTTGCCTAGGATAGCCCCAGTATACACCTATTGTCCCAGCATCCCATCAGGTTTAACATTTGTTCTAGAGAGAAGCATCCCAGGTTGAATGATAACTTACATAGTATATGTAAATATATATTTAAATGTGAGCCATAAATGTCTACCAGCCAGTGTGTCCCAACCTCAATTAACCACAAATTTGAATGTCCTTTAATATTTTCCCATCCCAAAACCATGACAATGCTTACTGCAGAGTGTTCAATAACTACTTGTTAAATGACTTCATTAATTAGTATATTAGTATCCCCAGCCCAGGAATAGATAGGATTTGAAATTAGTCTGGATGCTGTAGGAAAGGGGTTCAATAAATACTAGCTGATTAAATCTCAGTAAGAAAGGGTGATTAAGAGTTCAACACTGTCCATTATATTGTTTTCTTGCTTGCTGTCAAGAAACTTTCAGATAAATGGTTTCCAGTTCTGTTTTGGGGAGGAGAGAAGAGAAGAAAGCATATATTTTCTTAATTGTCAAATCTCTTTTATATATAACGTAAATTATAATCCTACTGACTTCTATTTCATTTGCAATAAGGAGAAAATTTCTCCTTGAAACACACACACACACACACACACACACACACACACACCCACTGACTTAGTACTTACAGCTCTAAGTATAAGAACTGATCTAAGAATTTTACTACAAATTCAAGGACACATATATCAAATGTATAAGAATTGTTGCCTATGGCAAAAAGGTAATGAAATTAAATAATGGAGATAAAATAATCAATATATTAGACAAGAGCAGAGCCTGATGGATTGATGATGATAGTAAACCGTAACCCACGAAGTGTGATTAAGTCAAGCTTGTCTATATAAGGTCCCAAAAATTAAAAAAAAAAAAAAGCAAACATAATACAGTTCACAGATACAATATGGGAACAATTCAACCTTCTGAAAGTCTTTGCTGAAACATATGACACTCCCACATGTGAGATATTCATGTCCAAAACGATTTCTCTCATGCAAAAAAAATTTTTTTAATCTATTTATTGAATCAGAACCATTTATTTTAAATGCAAAAAAGAACTTCCAGGAAATGTAGTGTTTTGCTGTTTTGATATTAAATACTAAAACTAATAATGGCTAAATTTGGCTTTTAAAGATATTTTCTCCTTTCCTTGATTTAATAAACTGCTTGGGAGTCCTGTAACTCAAAGAGAGGATAAACTGTAGTTGATACATGCCAGAAAAGTGGCCCCCATATCATACCAAATAATAACTCTTAGTGTACTAATCTTTACAACATCACCATCAAAGAAATTGATAAAGCTAGAGTGACGCTTGGGACAAGAAGTCCAGAGTGATGGGCAGAAGTAAGAGAGAAGAAAAATGAAATGGAGGGGAAGTCTCCCATTTATCAACTAGCAAATATATTTTAAGCCGTGCTGTAGGCCTCAAAGCTCAGGAAATCAGAAAAAAAAAAAAAAAGAGTGTGGTTCTCATTCCTATAATCCCTCTGCCCACATTCTAACCTTGGCCCCAACCCCATGAACAAGCCATGTCCAGCAGAGGGTTTTGCTGCTACTCTAGGAAGCAGATGGCAGCCCCCATCACCTCTCCGCCCCAATTTGCTACTGCCCAGGACTCTCAGCAAAGTCTGCAACCAAATTCCTCATGCCAAAGTTAGGACATTTCAAGTTTGTCATGCGCAACCATCTTTCTCATTCCTGCAGCCTCAGCCATGAGAAGGACAGAGGCCTCCTCTCTCTTCTCATCCCTTTTCTCATGCCTGTTTCTCCCCTCTCGCTGCAAATCTCTCACCACTGACAACCTTCCACTGTGCTCTGGAACTGCAAGCCCTTGTCAGTGAAAATCCCTACACCCTCAGGCGTTCCCCAAAGTGGCCTCTTCACCTCCCGACTCCACTGAGATCTGCTTCTCCTTTCCCTGAAAAACATGTCATCAGGCAGCAACATACTTGCTAGGTTCAATGCTCACTATGCTACTTCTTTTCACGCCCTTTTCCTTGGAAAGGCCTTCCCTCCAACCTATTCTTTTTCACCTGGCTAAGTCCAACTCATTCTCCAAGAAAACAACTCTACTTTCTTTAAGAAGCCTCACCTGATGTGGATGTCGCGCCTACAGCTAATTAATGCCACTCTCCAGTATTACCGTAATTCTCTCTCTATCCCATATGCTCTTGCTCTCTCAGCACTCAGGATACCCTTTTACAAATATGTGTGTATTTGTCTTCCCCATTAAACTGTGAGCTTCTTGAGGGTGTATATTGGGCCCTATTAACTAATTACTGGCACGTAACAAGTATTCGATAAACATTCATCAAATAAATGAATAAAAATCTATGTCCCTGACTCCAATAAGTGAAATGAATGACGCAGATAAAGTGGACATTTTTTCCTTTATTGGATTTTTCTCTCAATCTATTCAAGCTGCTCTTACTACCAAACAACATAATGATATAGCCAAAGAAAAGCCAACTACCTTCCCTCCTCACCCTTACCTTTGAGGTAGCCACTGTTAAATGCTTGTTGTGTACTGTTCCATGATTTTTGTCTCTGCTCATGGAACACACACATATGCACACAGAGGGATTTTTCTCAATTTACAAAACTGGGATGCTGTATGACATAGATTTTATTCTAAAACACACTCTTTTCCCTTAACAATGTATCACAGCCGTCCCTCCAGACCAACGCACATGGGTCTCACTCACTCTTTCTAATAACTGTGTAATAGTCCACATATATGCACCACAATCTGGCCACTCATTCCCCCAGTGGATGAACAGTCAGGTTGCTTCCAGTTTTGTGGAATTTCTGAAAACAAAGTTAGCAAAACTGGTCTAGCATTTTTACAGCCAGTGCAATGGAATCTATCCACACATACCTGGGCCTTTTTCTTCATGACTCAAGCTTCTGAAAAACCAACAGTTTCATCGAGTGACTGCTTCTTTTGTAAAGCGCTTGTTTTCTTTATGTGTCTTGCATGGTATATGTGTTTACTATTTATTGAATTGGACCAAAAGCTAACCAGATAGAAACTGTATGGAAGGATTTATGGGATGCATTGTTTGCCATTAATTCTTAGGATTTGATAGGAAATGAGTTAAAATAGGAGATTTTCATTTTTAACTTTATATACTTCCAGCCTGTTTGAATTAAAATATATTATACTAATCTATAATTTAATATTTTAATATATTATATAGGTATGTTAACACAGTTTTGTTGTATTAATACATTGATAATGATTTTTTTTTTTTAAGACAGGTGCCCAGGCTGGAGTGCAGTGGTGTGATCTTGGCTCACTGCAACATCCACATCCCAGGTTTAAGCAATTCTTCTGCCTCAGCCTCCAAGTAGCTGGGACTATAAATGTGCAATGCCACGCCCGCCTAATTTTTGAATTTTTTTTTTTCAGTAGAGATGGGGTTTCACCATGTTGGCTAGGCTGGTCTTTGAATTCTTGACCTCAAGTGATCTGTCCACCTTGGCCTCCCAAAGTCCTGGGATTATAGGCGTGAGTCACCATGCCCAGCCTGATAGTGGATTTTAATATATTACTTTTATAACTTAAAGGTAGCTTTTTTGAAACTTGCAGGATGATTCAGACCCTACATTAGAAGAAATAAGCTGTAATTCAATGTCTCCCAATTCTGCCTGTACATGAGAATTAGCTAGGGCTTATTAAAAATGCAGATGCCCAGGCCTAGCCTGAATATTTTGATTTAGTAGATCTGAAGCAGAGTCGTGGTATTAGTACCTTTGATAAATACTCCAGATAAGTCTTATGATTCTGCAGTAATGGGACCCCACTGTAATCAAGTGATCCTTAGAATCACTTTTCACATATGTTGGGACTCTACCTTTAGTGTTTAGGAACCATTAGATCTGGAATGAGGCCTGGGAATCTATATTTTTAAAAGGCTGCCGAGACAATTCTCCCCAGATGTGGAAACTCTATTCTAAGTCTTATAATTTCCTCTAGCTGGTAACTCAAAAATCAAAATATGATGGATCCATTTTGGTCTCTATTGGAAAAACACAACACCAAGTTACAAGTCTTTGATGAGAGTCTCCTAACATACCACAAGATGGCAATATCTTAGCTTGCTCTACCATAAAATTAATGAAAGCTTTTAATTGTTAGTTTGAATAGTGAACTGAATTTTAATACTTTTCTCTTAAATTTTTTAAAATAAAATTGCTTTGCTTATGAGATTCAACTGTTTTTTTTTTTGTTGTTGTTGTTTGTTTTTTTGAAACAGTCTCAGTCTGTCGCCCAAACTGGGGTGCAGAGGTGCAATCTCAGCAATTCATGTGCCTCAGCCTCTCAAGTAGCTGGGATTACAGGCGTGTGCCGCCACACCCGGCTAATTTTGTGTTTTTAGTAGAGATGGGGTTTCATCATGTTGGCCAGGTTGGTCTTGAACTCCTGGCCTCAAGTGATCCGCCCACCTCAGCCTCCCAAAGTGTTGAGATTACGGGCGTTAGCCACTGTACCCAGCCAGTTGATTTCATTGTTGTCTTGTCTTTCTTTCTTTCTTCTTTTTTTTTTTCTTAACCAACCAGGTACATTTAATTAAAAAAATATAAGCAAGTTATTCAGGACCTAATCTGCTAAGCAGAGTTATCCCCTAGAGGATGAAGCCCTACTGGCTGGCTCTGACATTCGATTCAGACTGAAAACACAGTAACTCCTCTGGACCTTGCTGGGAAATTCCCTGCCCAGGCCACGGGCAGCACTCCAGTGCAGCTGACCTCCCTCAAGGCCTCAAACACATGATTCCACTAAAGGCTTAACAGGGGAACCTCACAAGTAGGCAGAGAGCGCATCTGAGATACAAGGACACAGAAGTCATGCAAATGGAACTGAGGTGGACAGCCCCAGCCCGTCTCCTTTCAATACCCCCTTAAAGGGGGCTGCTTTGAACTTTTTATTTTTTTGAGATGGAGTCTCGCTCTGTCTGGCACAATCTCCGCTCACTGCAATCTCCACCTCGCAGGCTCAAGGGATTCTCCTGCCTCAGCCTCTTGAGTAGCTAGGACTATAGGCAGGCACCACCATGCCTGGCTAATTTTTGTATTTTTAGTAGAGACGGGGTTTCACCATATTGGCCAGACTGGTCTCAAACTCCTGATCTCATGATCCACCCGCCTTGGCCTCCCAAATGCTAGGATTATAGGCGTGAGCCACTGTGCCTGGCTGTTTTCAACTTAAAAATAATAATACTGTAATTATTATATCCCTATCATAACCTACAAGCTGAGATATTAGAAATAAGCAGAGATCATTTTAAAGATCAAGAGCATTTATGTTTCCAAGGGTCTAAAGAACTTCCCGTTGATAAATTGGGAACCTAAGTAGACACATTAAGTTTCTGGTCTTATAAGCTTATCTCCACTTCAGGAGTATAGACAAGAGGAGATAACTGAATTGGAACACCATAGTGAAGCCCACAATTTTGAAATCTTTTATAAAAATTAATGACAAAATATATACTTTTCTAGACAAACTCAATTCAGTAACTACTAAGCATTCTATTAATCTTTTAGAATTTTTTTTCAAATTCACATAAATAAAAGTACTACATAAAAACATAGGTAAAATCCTCAGTCTTTCATAAAATCTAGGAAGTTCTGGTTCTCAACACTGAAATAGGAGGAAAAAAACTAGGAATATCAAAATAACAACATCTAGTATCAGTGGCCCTTTGTCATTACCAAATGCCCACCAAGATGTTTCTAAATGTATTGGGAATTCCAGGTTACTTACCAAGGCTATTTCCTTTAAATGCCATGCCTAGGCCATTCTCTCTCTCTTCTTAGCAAATCAATGATCGTGATGTCTATTACAATATTGAAGGACTAATAACAGAAGTAGTAAAACAAAGTGGATGTGATCAGAATCAGACAGACTTGGGTAAAAGTCATGATCTGCCACTTACCAACTGTTTAGCTCAGGCAAATTATATACATAATCTCTCAAAACCTCAATTCCTTCATTTGTAAAATGGGGAGGTAATAACAGTATCTACTTGATTGAGTTATTGTGAGGATTAAATAATGTAATACATGCAAAGTACCTGATACATAATAAACATATACTAACTGATATTTATTGTTATAGATGTTTTCCCTCTACAAGACTAGTTAGACTTTAAACTGTTAAATGCAAGATTACCAACATTAAGTTTGAAGGAGAAATAAGACAACTGAGTGAAATGTCTATAGCTGACCCCAACCATCCTGCTTGAAACTAGGTTAAAGAAGAAATGTTTGAGAACTCAGCCCCATTCCAGGGCTTCGAGCCCCTCAGAATCTCTGGGACCATCTTCATTTCACATTCTCGGATAAACCCCAGAGTCCCCTGAATAAGAGGAGCCAAAGACTAAGTGAAATTGGTGTGACTGCCTAACGAACTTGATGCTTCCTCGGGCATACCAAGATTCCCAATAGTTACTTGGCCTCTTCAGTGTGCAAGGTTCTGCACTAAGAGGTTTGGGTGGTGTAAAGTTGAATCAGAAGTGGACTCGACCTCAGAGAGATTTACAACTTCTAAGACATATTCTCCATTGTTCCTTGTGGTATTTAGAATAGCGGTCAGCACCCAAAGCCTCAGTCTTAGAACACAGTTCAGAGATTGTTCCCATTCCGTCCATATACACACCAAGTCCCTTATGGTGTTCTCTGTTCCATGCTCTTTTTTATTTATCTAACATACATCAATAATGAGGCATGAGTAGACAGGTAGTATTTCAGAGCCTCATGTCACCTCTGCAGCCTGGTATCTACAATATAAATTCTGTCATTCCACCAAGCACTTTCCACCCCATCCCTAGGTACAGATCCAACCAACCATATTGCCAGAGCAATCATCAACAAAGATCAGCTTGCTTGAAAAGGAATGAAAACATTCTGGATAGAGATTACTCTAGTCATTATATGCCCCAGGATGAACTCTGAAAAGCAGCCCTTAATTATCCAACACATGTTATCAAATTCCTAAACTCCTTCCAAAATGCAGGTTTAAAGCTTCGGAGTTAAAAAAAATAATAATAACTCTGCAACGCCTCTTACAGGTTGCCTTCAGGGTATCAAAAGGAGTGGCACTTACTGCTTTGCAAATACACTTTCTAAAAATAATCAATATTTTCCTTAAATGCTTATGGCAAAGCAACTAATTCACTTCATTTTCGTTGCTCGCAAGCTGCACAATGACTTGATCTCTTTAATATTTCACTCATAGTAACAGCCACTGAGCTATGACTAACCCACTCTCCCCAGCATCATCACTGGCTCCAGATGGCAAGAAATACATTCCCTTTATTCTTGCCTGAAAAGCAATTCTGATTTTTTTTTTCTTCCACCTATTTCACCTGCAGTAACTGTTTTACTCCAGAAAGAAAATGGGTGGGGAGTGGAAGGGGAGATTCATGCATAGGGTAGTACAGGTGGGGAATTTACTTTTCTTTTCTTTTTTTTTTTTTTTTTTTTTTTTTTTACATGAGGTTTAAGCACTGCAGCTTTAAATAGTGCTGCATCAAGCCCTGGATTCCTTCCATAGCCGAGCTGCAAAATGGTAACTAGAAAGGAGGAAAAAATGCCTCTTCCTCCCTCCCGGCCAGCTCTTGCACAGCTCCCGGCAGGGCAGCCAGCGCGAGCCCATCCCCCACGCCTCCCAGCCCAGGCGCGCGGCGGGCACAGGTGAGCCGGGCGCCGACCTCGGCCCTCGGGCTCGCCCACATCCGGGGATCAAGGTCAAGGGCGAGGGCTTCTTCCCCCCACCCCCGGCCCCCGGCAGCCCCGAGCGGGGGATCTGCTGCCAAAGTTTCAGGCCGGGCTGGGGCCGGCGCGCTTGTCGCAGCTCCCCCGCCCTCCCGCACCTGCTCGGCCCGCGCGGGTCGGAGGACGCCGCCCACCTGGTCCCCACTCACCTCTGGCGGACATGGTGCAGGCAGCGGGAGCCGCCGCTGGAAGGCGGACGACAGCCCCGCGGGGCGCGGGAGAAAGGCAGCCCCGCAGCGCCCGCCCGGCCCCGGCGCCCCCCGCCTCGCGGTCAGTGGACGCCGCCCGCAGGACACCTGGCAGCCCGCTCCGCACAGCGAGGCCGAAGGGCGGGGACGTAGCGGCCGCGAGGACCCGCCGGGCGCGGCAACGCTGACACCCGCGGCCGCGCTGGGCGGGGCGCGCCTCCCCCGCCCCGAGCCGCCGGGGCCCACCCGGGTCCAGCAGCCGCTCTTCCGCGGCGCCGGGCGGGGCTCTGTCCCCTAGCACCGAGGGTCTGCGTCCTCCCTCTCCCGGCCCCGCTTCCCAGTAAGAGGAAAAATAACGTGGGTGCTCCGGGTGGCTCTCAGCTCTCTGCTTTGGTCCCGGAGAAAGAAAGCAAGAAAAGGTCGTTCGTTCCTTCCCCTAGGTGATGCCCTTGACAGGAGAGTGAAGACCACGGTCGCCTGAGGGGGCTTGGCCCGCATCCACACGCGGGGCCCGACCCACCTGCCCCTCCGAGCCTGCGGGGCTCTCAGAAAGCCTGTTGTGGGGGGGGGACATGGGGCGGGACTTTCCTCCAGCGACCCTCGAGTCAGCGCTGGGCGTCAGGGTCCCCCCACCCAGCACCCGGTCTTGAACCAACAGACACTCAAGGGAGGTCTGTACATGCACTTCATTTTCTGCATCAACTCTCGAGAGTCGGGGCTGGGCCGGGCTGGTGGCCACTCTAAACATCCACTTTTCCTGTATGCCAGGATAAAAAGGAGAAAATACACGAAAAAATCTCTTAGTGTCCTGGAGATTTATCAACTAGCGCTTGATGCTAATAAGCAACGTAATAAAAAGCCACCAGATCCAGAAATTCTAAACTAAAAAGGAGGGATTCCACTCTCACACCCTGTCCTCTCTTCCTCTGTGCACTCTCAAAACACATGTTCCATGGCCGAGCATGGTGGCTCACTCATGTAATCCCAACATTTGGGGAGGCCGAGGCAGGCAGATCACTTGAGGTCAGGAATTCGAGACCAGCCTGGCCAGCATGATGAAACACTGTCTCTACTAAAAAAAAAAAAAAAAAAATAGCCGGGCATGATGGCAGGCGATTATAATCCCGGCTATTTGGGAGGTTGAGGTGTGAGAATTGCTTCAGGTAGAGGATGCAGTGAGCCAAAATCACACCACTGCACTCCAGCCTGAGTGACAGAGCAAGACTCCATCTCAAAAAAAAAAAAAAAAAAAAAAAAAAGAAAGAAAGAGAGAAACAGACGTTCTAGTTATTTTCTATGTTAGCACTGCCCAAATCCACCCTGATGTGATGGGAATTGTATTATATAGCTCTGATGATTCAGAAATATTAAAAAATAGGTGAACATATTCTTTTGGGAAAAATAAATAATGGCGGATAATTGAGCATCATTGAGGAAAACTCTACCAAATAATCATGTGGGAAAGGGACTACTAGAAAAAGGATTTGTAATGGGAATAGAAATTCTCAGATTCAAATGCCAACTACAAAAATCAGCTCATTGTTTATCCATATTGACAACATCCCTTTCACTGTCTTTTAGGTAGAAAACTTGCCAGTGAATCACAATTCAGTTGCTTCTGTCTCAAAACAACTCTTCTCTCCACTATCCTCAGTCCACTCTTTTCTCACTCAAAGCATGATCATAGGAATAGCCTGGTTGCCCCACCTACATCCATCCTCCAGCCTCCACTGCCTCCCTACCATCCACCTCCCAGGTTTATTTTGCCTATTGCCTTGAGAATACTTTTTCTATTTATAACATGACATAGTTCATGATCTACTATGACGTTATACTCCAAAACCTCTAGTGGGTCCTCACAGATCTCCAAACACAGACTCAACATTTCAAAGTGTCTTCATCCAAGTAATTAACTGACCTAGCAACATTTTATTGAACACACACTACGCACCAGTTTCTACGGTAGATACCAGGGTTACAATGGTGAATAAGATAGACATGATCTACACCCACACAGAGCTTAAAATTCACTGAAATTTTAAGGTCTTTCTTAATCTATGCTCTCCTACCTTGCCAGTGCCCTAGCTACTCCCTATGCAAACATTTTACTGTAAACCGACTACTTTTCCCTCTGTTTCCCAACAAAATAATGTGTTTCCTGTATTCCTCCCTCTGCTTATTCTCATTTTTCTTCCCCATGCCCTCCTCCCCAGCCAAATCAACTCATATAACATCTTACGAAAGGTTCTCCTTCTACTTTAACACACATCAATCTTGTTCAATCAACTTGTGTGGCATGTACTTTCAGAATCACCTGTATTTACTTAACACATTGCTTTGTGTTGCTGCTTAATGGTTTTGTTATAAGTCTTTTCTATCTCCCCAAATCTCTTTGAAATCAGGGACTAAGGCAGTCTTGTTGAATTGAATTTGTTCTGGAAATATACAGAGCATATGTTCTATCAGATATGATACTATTAAGATAGAAAAGTCCCAGAATTGCGTGCCTTCTTTTAAATTTTTATTTATTTATTTATGTATTTGAGACAGAGTCTCGTTCTATCACCCAGGTTGAAGTGCAGTGGCACGATCTCAGCTCACTGCAACCTCCGACTCCGGGTTCAAGCAATTCTCATGCCTCAGCCTCCTGAGTACCTGGGATCACAGGCATGTGCCACCATGCTGGCTAATTTTTGTGTTTTTAGTAGAGATAGGGTTTCACCATGTTGGCCAGGCTGGTCTCAAACTCCTGGCCTCAGGCAATCTGCCTGCCTCAGCCTCCCACAGGATTATAGGTGCGAGCCACTGCCCTCTGCCTACTTTTATTCTTCTAATTAATATCTAGTCCTTTTCTCTAACTGCCACAATAGTTCTGGTTCTTATAACCTCACAGCAGAATTACAGAGAGAGTGGCAAAAGCCCAATAATGAACAGATTTTACTCTTGTCCTTAAGATGCTTGTAATAGACTATACCAATGATTATAAAATTCACTCCTAGATATAAGTCTCAAATAAGCCACCTTGCACAATACTGTTAGGCACACAGCAAGTACTCAGTGCCTGCCTGGCTGGCAGGCTGCAAAATGGTAAGTTTGTTATCAAAGGTCATCTTTAGCTAAAAAGACATTTCCCTATGTATTTAGCTTTAGTCTTCTTCGGGTTAAGTCTGAATTCAGATTTTAAAATATATGTGATTTTCTTATATTTTGGAGTTACGATACATTGAAATAACTTTTTAGGGCCAATCACATCATCTCAGAATCTCTTTCTATAATCTCAGAAATCTGAAACCAATTCCTCCAATCATACAGCAACCAAGTTTCTGTTAATGACTTGAACCTCCTAACAAACGTCTCATCTGAAATAACTGAGAATACTTTAGAAATCACTGTAAAAACCAACTGTAAAGTAGAAGTAATTTTAGGAGACATAGTAAATGCCACTTTTTAAAGTCAGGAAATAAAGTACAGTCTATTGGTTGAAACCAGAAATAAAAATTCATATACACCAAAGGGATGAAACACATTTTGGTCTGTGTTTGTAAAAAGAAGATGTTACTATTTGACTCTTGCCAAAAATACTCTTTTAAATTCTAATGGAAGGAAAAGTACTGTACACTATTAACATTTTTTTCTTTATTGATTTTTTAAATGATTGAATATTGGGTCTTACTCCCACAGCTTCTCAGCTGCCAACCCATCATCACTTCTCATTCTGAACGTAAACTTCTCATGAAGCATGAGAGTAATTCTGCTTTCTGCATAACTTCAAGCTTAAAGGCACACTGAACTACTCAATCATTTTTTCATCAAATACCTTTATAATACCTACTATGTAGTAGGCAATGAGGAAGTCCTGGCAAACACATTAGATAAGCAATATATAAGGTGGAGAAGCTAAGCCTGAGACTCTTCATTTAGTCAGGCCACAAACAGGGGACAAAATGACCCCAGATTAGTCATATCCCTGGCTCCCAAGAGAAGCAAACTAAAATTCTTTTTTTTTTTTTTTTTTTTTTTTGAGATGGAGTTTCGCTCTTGTTACCCAGGCTGGAGTGCAATGGCGCAATCTCAGCTCACTGCAACCTCCGCCTCCTGGGTTCTGGCAATTCTCCTGCCTCAGCCTCCTGAGTAGCTGGGATTACAGGCACGCACCACCATGCCCAGCTAATTTTTTGTATTTTTAGTAGAGACGGGGTTTCACCATGTTGACCAGGATGGTCTCGATCTCTTGACCTCGTGATCCACCCGCCTCGGCCTCCCAAAGTGCTGGGATTACAGGCGTGAGCCACCGTGCCCGGCCACTAAAATTCTTTTTTAATAATTCTTTTTAGTAAAAGCATCCCACATTGGCTCATGCCTGTAATCCCAGCACTTTGGGAGGCCAAGATGGGAGAATCATTTGAGCCTAGGAGTTTGACACCAGCCTGGACAACATGGCAAGACACTATCTCTAAAAAAAAAAAAAAAAAAAAAAAAATTTTTAATTGCCTAGGTGTGGTGGCTTGTGCCTGTAGTCCCAGATATTTGGGAGTCTGAGGTGGGTGGATCACTTGAGCCCAGGAGGTTGAGGTTGCAGTGAGCCATGAATCCATCACTGCAATCCAGCCTGGGTGACAGAGTAAGACTCTGTCTCAAAAAAACACAAAAAGTTTTGTCAGTGTAGACCCCCAGGGTTCCATAGATAAAGATCAAGCAAAAATGAAGTCATGATAAAAGTTGAATAAATACACAGGAAAATAAGCCACGCTGAGTGAGAGTCAGCAGAAACAACAAATAGATACTAAGTAGTTTGGGTATTATAATTCCCAGATAATACATATAAAACGAGAGATAAAATATATATAAAGTCACAAAAAAGTAACAAAAGATACACATCATAAAACTAAGCCAGCACTGAGACTACCAAAAATGACCAAGTAAATTTCAAAAAGAACCAAATAGAGGCTGGGCATGGTGGCTCATGTCTGTAATCCCAGCACTTCGGGGGGCCAAAGTGGACGAATCACAAGGTCAGGAGTTCGAGATCAGCCTGGCTAACATGGTGAGATCCTGTCTCTACTAAAAATACAAAAAACTTAGCTGGGCGTAGTGGCAGGCACCTGTAATCCCAGCTACTCAGGAGGCTAAAGCAAGAGAATTGCTTGAACCTGGGAGGTGGAGGTTGCAGTGAGCTGAGATCGTGCCACTGCACTCCAGCCCAAATAGAAATAACTATCAACTATTTAAATTTTAAAACTCAATGTATAGATAAAACAGACAAACAGAACCAAAGGAAGAATTAGTGAATTGTGTAGTAGATATTAAAAAGTCCCTAGAAATACAGCTCTAAAATATTGGGAGACAAATAATGCAAAATAGAGGTTAAGTCATATTGACAATGGGATGAGAAGATCTACTTTGTAATAGGAGTCCCAAGAAAGAATTTTAAAATGGAAAAAAGACTACATTTGAAGAAAAAACAATTAAGAATATTACAAAATACATATATCAATAGATAAAGGAAATACAATATATACCAAGTAGGATGAATAAAAAGAAATCTAGACCTAGACACACTGTATTGAAACTGAACAACACTAAAAACAAAAATAGGATCTAAAAAGTAGTCAAAGAGAAAGGACATAACCTAGAAACAAAACAGATTGACAGTTGACTCGAGGGAAATGATGAAAGCCATGAGACAATAGGATTCCGATAGCCTATAATTGTTCATTAAAAATTTTATGAACAGGCCGGGTGTGGTGGCTCATGCCTGTAATCCTAGCACTTTGGGAGGCCAAGACAAGTGGATCACTTGAGGTCAGGAGTTCAAGACCAGCCTGGCCAACATGGTGAAACCCTGTCTTTACTAAAAATACAAAAATTAGCTGAGCATGGTGGTGCATGTCTGTAATCCCAGCTACTCAGGAGACTGAGACAGGAGAATAGCTTGAACTCAGGAAACAGAGGTTGCAGTGAGCAGAGATCGTGCCGCTGCTCTCCAGTCTGGGCTACGGAGAGAGACTCCGTCTCAAAAACAAGCAAAAAATTGCATGAACAGCAAAAATATCTTTCAAAAATGAAGGCAAGACAGATATTTTAAAACAAACAGATATTGAGTATTTTAAAACAAACAGATATTGAGTGAACCACAAATAGAATTTCTGTATCGTTGATATATAAATATATATGTAAATATATAAATATATTTATATAGAGGAAAATGACCACTATTAAAAAGTATGAGATATGCCAGGTGCGGTGGCTCACACCTGTAATCCCAACACTTTGGGAGGCCAAGGCAGGCGGATCACCTGAGATTGGGAGTTCAAGACCAGTCTGACCAACATGGAGAAACCCTGTCTCTACTAAAAATATAAAAATTAGCCGGGTGTGGTGGCGCATGCCTGTAATCCCAGCTACTCAGGAGGCTGAGGCAGGAGAATCATTTGAACCTGGGAGGCGAAGGTTGTGTTGAGCTGAGATCACGCCATTGCACTCCAGTCTGGGCAACAAGAGTAAAACTCTGTCTCAAAAAAAAAAAAAA
>NW_022436953.1:18076635-18176083 GCF_009761245.1 Sapajus apella
CAAAAAAAAAAAAAAAAAAAGTATGAGATAAAAGCAAGAATGAGGAAAAAGGAAATTTGTTTACATAGAAATAATCCAACTAAATATCAATACATTTGAAATGAAGAACTAGGATAAAATTTGGTTCTTTGAAAAGAATTAACAAAATGAATGGCCTTTAGAAACTAAGAAAAAGAAAGAAAGAACAAATCAAGAGTATTAGACACACTTAACTACAGTTGGAGCAAAGATTTAAATGAGATTATAGACTAGAATTCTGCTTTTGGCCATGATAAAGTAAGAGTTAGACTTGTCTTCCCAAATCAAAAGACTAAAAACAAAAAAATACATGAAACAACCATTTTTAGGTATTGGACAACAGTGATTCTTGAGAAAAGGGAAGCAAATAAATTGATTCCTGTGAATGCCTTGGCTTCTGACTAGAGGAAACTCCCAGGCCACAGGTGAAGGGAGGAAAAACTCAAACAGAGCTCAGTGGTCTCACTGAGTTTACGAGACAACAATCATGGTCCCGAGAGACCGTGGTGGATGGAAGGTGTGGGTTAAGTGCCTAGAGGAAACTATGTGGAGAAAGAGCTACAGGAATCTACAGAAGAGTACTCTTGAGACCTTACTGATTACTAAGCTGCACGTATACAGGGTGAAGTTCCACAAGGATAAGTAAAACGAACAAATATTTGAAAAGTACCCATTTGTAAGGCTCCTACAACTGAGAAAAAAGTTGGGCTGTAAAGTCAGAGAGTTAAACAGGGTAATAAGTAATCTAGTCCAAAGTCAGGCCAGAATGTAAAACTTGGAAGGGCCTCTAATCTAGACATGAGAGCTAGTGGCAGCATTTGGCAGAGCAGAGCAGAAATGTTAAATATTTTAGACATAGGCTCCATCATAAAGGAAATCAATACAAGGGAACCGAGGTGGAGATAAGAATGGACTCTAGTCCCCCAGCAAGAGCCAGGGGATAAAAAGTACTAGCTGTCCCAAGGTACCCATGCCAGGAACTAGTGTCCTGAAACAAAGCAAGAAACACAGGTGTATTAGTCCGTTCTCACACTGCTACAAAGATGCTACCTGAGGCTGGGCAACTTATAAAGGAAAGAGATTTAATTGACTCTCAGTTCGGGTGGCTGGGGAGGCCTCAGGAAACTTAAAATCGTGGAGGAAGGTGAAGAGGAAGTAAGGACCCTCTTCACATGGTGGCAGGAGGGAAAAGTACAAGTAGGGGAAATGCCAGACGCTTATAAAACCATCAGATCTCGTGAGAACTCACTCACTATCACAAGAATAGCATGGGGGAAACCACCCCCATGATCCAATCACCTCCCTCCCTCAAAATGTGGGGATTACACGCCCCTCCTTCCACACGTGGGGATTCACAATTCACAATGAGATTTGGGTGGAGACACAGAGCCAAACCATATCAATAGGGCATTTGAGCAGTTTGAGAATCAGATATGTGGAAATTCAATGGAATATTTGAGAGATCAGGAGAGGCAACTGGTTTATCCTAATCATCAAGGATTATTCATCTATTGCTGGATGGTGTCTCTTTAGTTCCGAGAGGGAGGTGAGGGATATTTGAAAAAATGACTGGATGATCATTCTGAATACCATAGATAGACCAGGAAGAGCACATTAGCCACAGTAAGTTCTCACTGTTCTGCAGATTAATCTACGGAATTATTGAAGACACATGTTTTACAAGCCTTCTCAGTCACTGCTTAGATATGTTAAATCTTAGCAAAAGAAACCTACAACCTAGTGATGGCAATCTAGTGATGGCACTGATGCTTATATTATTGAACTGCTTTATTTAAATTCTTTTTTGTTATCCTTTTACTTTTATTTTTTTAAGATAGAGTTTTGCTCTTTTTGCCCAGGCTGGAGTGCAATTGTGATATCTCAGCTCACCGCAACCCCCAGCTACCGGGTTCAAGCGATTCTCCTGTCTCAGCCTCTCAAATAGCTGGGATTACAGGCATGCGGCCACCACACCTAGCTAATCTGGTATTTTTAGTAGATATGGGTTTTTTCCATATTGGTCAGGCTGGTCTTGAACTCCAGACCTCAGGTGATCCTCCCACCTCGGCCTCCCAAAGTGATGAGATTACAGGAGTGAGCCACCATGCCCAGTCATGCTTCATTTAAATTCTTAAGTCACGTACATGATATATCGTTTGTGACTGAAATCCCAATCTAACACTTGTAAGGCATAAAACATTTCTCTAACCACTGGGATGTCAACACTATTTTACAAAAAAAATCAGAAAATAAGCTTCTAATACAAATTATGTTCCTAATATACAGGTAGAGAGCTGTTGCTCATAGTCAGTGGAATACCAAACTCCTAATGGGGTTACATTAATGTTTGATTGCAGATTAAAGCCAGTGGATAAAAGTAAAGGTCACTTTAAAGGAGGATAAAGCTACAGTGTATGTAACCTAGCATAGGTGATTTCAACACTACAGAACTGTGAAGCCTGAACTTCTACAGTAGAGAAGGGTATGAGGAAGACATCACAGGATACCAAAGAGTGTTGCAGAGGACCCACAAATAGTCGTGAGCATGAGATGGTGAACAACAAATCCATTTTTGGTGTAGGTAAAATCACTAGTGACACCTTTTTCTTTCTTTTTTCAGCAGTTTGAAGATGTGTCATTCGATTTATTTTTTCAAAGTTTCTGTTTAAAAGACTGCAATTGGTGTTACTGTTGTACCTCTGAAGATAAAGTACATTTTTTTCCTCTGTTAAAAAATGTATTTTGGGGCCGGGTGTGGTGGTTCACGCCTATAATCCCAGCAATTTGGGAAGACAAGGCGGGTAAATCATGAGGTCAGGGGTTTGAGACCAGCCTGGCCAACATGGTGAAACCCTGTCTTTACTAAAAATACAAAAATTAGCTGGGTGTGGTGGTGCATGCCTGTAGTCCCAGATATTGGGGAGGCTGAGGCAGGAGAATCACTTGAACCCAGGAGGCGAAGTTTGCAGTGAGCCTAGACTGTGCCATTACACTCTAGCCTGGATGACAGAGCAAGACTCCATCTCAAAAAAAATAATGTATTTTTGTAATAGGGTGAGAGTCAGGGTCTCCCTCTGTCACCCAGGCTAGAATGCAGCGGTGTGATCATAGGTCACTGCAACCTCAAACTTCTGAGCTCCCACCTCAGCCTCCCAAGAAGCTTGGACTACAAGAACGCCAGGTATGGGATGCCCAGCTAAATTTTTTTTTTTCCTGTAGAGACAGGGTCCAACTATATTGCCCAGACTGATTTCGAACTCCTGACTTCAATGATCCTCCTACCTTGGCCTCCCAAAGTGCTGGGATTATAGGTGTGAGCCATCACACCCAGACTAAAATGTTTTTAATCTTTGGTTTTCATCAGTTTGGCTATGATATACCTATGTATCAATTTATTTTATTCTACTTAGGTTTCACTTATCTTTTAAATCTTTTAAATATTCCTTCTGCTCCCTTCTCTATCCCCACCCCCTCCAATTATAAATATGTTAGATTGCTTATCTATGCCCCACGTCTCCTTTGCTCCATTCTTTTTCTTCCATGATTTTTTCTATGTTTCAATTTGGATCATTTTTATTGAGCTGTCTTCAAATAGATTAACTCTTTCTTTGCTGTGCTGTGCCTGTAAAACTCATCTAAACTGTTCTTAATTTCATATAGTGTCCTTTTCATTTCTAAAATGTGCTTTTGATTCTTTCTAGTAGATTCTACCTCTGTTGAATTTCTCTCTTTTCATGTTTTTCCATATTTTTTCTATTTTGTTTAATTTATTAATTGTAGTTATTCCTAGAGTCCTTGTCAGTTAACTCAAGTATATCAACTATCTGTGGCTTTGCTTGTATTGTCTGCTTTTTCTCTTGGTTATTGGCCATATTTTCCTGCTCCTTCACAAATTTTGTAATTTTAATTGCATTCCAAACATTGTATGTAAAGAATTCAGAGGTTTCAGGTTATGTCATCCTCCATGAAATAGGCAGATCACTTCAACTCAAATAGGGATCTCTTTCTGTCACTGTTCCTCAAGTGTGGCCCTCCAGGCTTTTGGTTAAGAGCCTGTTGGATCTCTGGTTCTTTGGCTGTTCAGAGTCAGTTCTGCTCTTCAGAGGTTTTGAGTTGAGCTTTTTGCCCTCTGATCCCAGGCAGCTTCAATATTTAACAAATGTCTTGAGGGTAACTAGCCGTGTATTTGTGGCAGGATGCCTCCTCCTAGTGGGACTTGGTCTCCTAAGTACCATGAAATTGGGATATTTCACTCTGCCTCTCTGGCCAAGTCTCCCACCCTCATGCATCACCGAAGCATCAGCATATGCTCCTATGTGTTCAGTTCTAACTAGTTTACAATCTGTCGAGCCAGCCCCATGCAAGCACCAAGAGTCCCGCCCCCTAGCCCAGCATAATTCTTAGTCTTCACTCAGAACTAATAAATATCTCCTGGGAAGAAAATGGCCAGAGACAGTCAACTCCCTTAGGAAGTACTCCCCTCTCTCTGAAATGTTAGTTCATATAGGGGTCAATGTTTCCATAGCTCTCTCACTAAATCTTTTGCACCACGATTTCGGTAACTTATCTTTCTTTTCCTTAGGTGTTGCAGCAAGAGCACTGGTCTGCTAGGACCTGCTGCATTCTACCTGCAAGTACAAGTCAGAAGTCAGCCTGTCATATTTTTTTCAAAAGATGATTTGTCAAAATGAGACTTCATTCATAAAATCAGTCTGGCTGGGCACAGTGGCTCATGCCTGTAATCCTAGCAGCTTGGGAGGCTGAGGTAGGTGGATAGCTTGAGCCCAGGAGTTTGAGACCAGCCTGGGCAACATGGCAAAACCCCACCTCTACAAACAATACAAAAATTACCCAGACGCACTGTCACACACCTGTGGTTCCAGCTACTCGGCAGACTGAGATAGGAGGATCACCTGAGCCCAGAAGGTTAAGACTGCCCTGAGCCAGGATTGGGCCACTGCACTCCAGTTTGGAGGACAGTGAAACTCCGTCTCAAAACAAACAAACAAACAAAACCTCTCAATCTGTTCAAATAGGCAGATTGTCTTCCATAATCTTTCCACCGTGATCTTGCCTTGTGAAGTTTCTACTACCCTGATGCTACATAATTAAGGTATATCGTTGTCACTGTCTTTCTAAATTTGTTGTTCGTTACTTCCTTGTCCCCCCTCATTCATCATCCAGACATACATTTTAATAATATCAAACTCCTTGTAGTTCCCCTAAATTAATCATGTTGTTTCCCTTACCTGACGTGCCCATCCCTTTTTTTATTTTCATCACTAACTCCTCTCATCTTTCCAGAGCGTTCCACCAGGAGCGTTCTTGTTCCTCCCATTCTTTGTTCCTCCAGCTCCACTCACTGTTCTGTGTCACCCCATCTTGTGGACGACACTGTGTTAAAAAGATTTGTTTACTGATTTGATTCTTCCCTCTGCTACACCCCGTCACAAAAATGGGCCCCTTAAAAGCAGAAATTTTGCCTCACTGGTCTCTAGCACCCAGTGGAGTATTGGTGTGAATGTCGGTGGAACTGTACTCTCTCCAGCGTGCATTTTGTTCCAGGAAGACTAGCTAATAGCAGGACTATTAGAAGCCTCGTCTTCAGGCTATTTGACATTGATTTTTTTAAACACATTTCCTGAGGTCTCATTAGTGCCAGAATATGAAAAAAATAATCATTCTTCTCCGACTACAGTGGAATCACCAGTGATTTATTCTCTCCTTAATCAGTAATATTAGCTAACATTTATATAGCCATCATGAGGTTCCAACCACTTTAAACATATCATCTTATTTCATATCTATAATCACCTTCAGAGGTACACACTGTTGTTACCAGTTTACAGAGGAGGAATCTGAAGCGCAGAGAGGTTAAGTAAGTGGCAAGCTAGAATCTGGATACAGGTTGTCTGGTTCCGGGGACTGAGCAGGTAGTCACTAGGCTATGCGGCGTGACTTCTTGCTTTCCTTGCCCTTTTTTCTTAAATGTTTAATTACATAAGTAGTATATCAATACATTTAAGTTGTCAAAAATTCAGAAACAAAGCAAAATCTCACTACTGTTTGACGGGCATCATTCTAGATCTTTTTCTTTACATACATATATACATTATGTGTATGTACATATACACAAAGAAGTATGTATTTTTATGTAACTGGATTATGCTTTTTCTATAGATTTGTTTTCATTTAACATATCTTAAAGGTCTTTTCATATCAATGCATATAGATCTATTTTATTCTTTGAATGCTGCATAGTATGGATATATTCCATAGCATGGGTGTAATATAGTTTAGGGAACCATTTTCCTTTTGCCAGTCATTTATGTTGTTGCTGATTTCACTGTTACAAACCAGGCTGCACTAAATATCCTTGAGCGTGTCTCTTCAAATTCATGCAAATATATGACTAGGAAAGATCCTTAGAAATAAAGTCATTAGGATGAAGTTTGTGTTGATTTTTTTAAAATGGTGACTCACATCTTGCCTTCCAGTCAGGCTGTCTTTTATTCTTTCATCATTCACATATTAAAAGGGTTGTGTACACTTGGTTGAATTTATGGCAGAGTAAACAAAATAATAATAAAGCAAATAAAAGGGCTGTGGCTGGAGGTTTTCCAGGAAATCAACTCTCTATATAAGGAAAGCCAAGGCCTTCTCTCTTCTGCACCTCATCTTTAGGAAAGAGGAATTTTGATCTGAGTTGCAGAATAAACAGGGTCCTTGAGAACATACAATGGGATTCCCGAAAAAGAAGGTGGCAGGCAAGAGGAAAGTGAATCTGTGGGAAAAAAAATCAAGTGAGTCTGTCCAAAGACAAAATTACAACTCATTTAGGTAAAAATCTTAATAGGCTTTTATCAGTGATTCTAGAATCGGGCAACAACTCAATCTGTAAATGAGCTGAACAGAGAAGGTTGGCTTTACAGGCAGAAAGGGCTGGGGAAGCAGACCCAGAGAACAAAAAGTGGATTGGTCATTTTGAAGTTGCTTTCCTCCTAAAGGTTAAAGTAGAAAGGACTTCCTTATCATGCCAGGTAAAACTGGTCTGTTTGGGGATTTGGTGCTCTCTCTCTCTCTCTCTCTCTCTCTCTCTCTGATTCCTTGGAAGGTCAGATCAACAACTTAGTTTTGGTTTGGTGGTGTGAAACTTCAGCAGGAGTGATTCTATTTTGCTTCGGTCTGTTGGGCCCAGTGCGAGAGCTCAGTAGAAACCAATGGCCTCATGTAAATTTTCCTTCACAGGTCAAAGCTTTCTTACTTCTCTTAAGTTGTTCTTTTTCTATATATTTTAACTGCATGGTAAAACAAGGCCTGGGAGTGAGCCCTTACCCCTTAAAGACCACAGTGGATAGGGCAGTTCAAGGTGAAAGTTCAGGAAGATTTTGTTCTAGGTCCTTAAGGGAGACCAAGAGACTGGAGAGGGTGGGGCTACAGGTTTGGGTGAAAGTAGAACGCAATTGCCTGGAGGGCCCCTTGTAGATACATCCTCAAGGCTACAGAAAGGTTACTGCTCCTGAGAAACAACCAACAAGTATTTGAACAAATTTCTTGCCTTTAATGGTTTTTAAATCTGATGCCAGTACTAATGTTATTTAAATGTTATATTGCTTGTGTGTATTCCTCTTAGAATTGTAAAGTGATGCTACTCCCTAAATCACCCCTACATAAAAAAACATAATGGGCTGGACGCAGTGGCTCATGTCTGTAATCCCAGCATTTTGGGAGGCCTAGGTGGACAGATCGCTTGAGCTCAGGACTTCAAGACCAGCCTGGGCAACATGGTGAAACCTCGTCTCTACCAAAAATAAAAAAATTAGCCAGCCATGGTGGTACATGTCTGTGGTCCCAGCTACTTGGGAGGCTAATGCAGGAGGATCGCTTGAGCCCAGGAGGTGGAGGTTGCAGTAAGCCAAGATCACGCCACTGTACTCCAGCCTGGGTGACAGAGTGAGACCCGGTCTTAAAAGAAAAAGAAAAAGAAAAAGAAAAAAACATATGTGTGTGTGTGTATGTATATAGGTGTGTGTTTATGTGTCTGTATATATGTGTATATATACATATATATGCATACGTGTATATATATATAATGCACCAACCTTCTACTTGCCCTAGGTGCTCTAACGATTGAAAAGCTTTATTTTTAATATAATATTACAGTTGCAGAACTCTCTGATATCAAACTAAGTGACTAAATTTAGAAGCATATAACTAGAGCCTTGTTAGCATCACAGTCTGACCAATTAAATCACCAAAATCTAAACATGCTCTTTCTACATCTGTTTGATCAGGAAAAACAAGAGGCACTTGTGGTCTAATAGTTTTCTTAGTGCTCTTGTCTTTTATCCTATTTGGATCACCATACATGTTTCAGTTCCTACCAGCAATATTCACTCCTTCCTTTACCAGTACATTCTTAATAAACCAAAGCATAAAAACTAGGGATGTCCTGCTTAAATCAGCTTACCCATCTGTGAAACTAGGAAGTGAGAATATCCTGAGCTTTAACACAGTCACCTTCAGGACACAAGTCTTTATTTAGGAACTATGGAATGTTATAAATTAAATTAAATTGAAAAATAGTAGCAAAAAAAAATTCTTCAACATATACCCTGCACCAGGCCTCATGCTAAGAACTTTTTAATACTTTTTCATTATTCATTCCTATTAGATAAATCCTTAGGAATACAGTTTCATTTATTCAGTCAATCAGGAAATAAGGGGCTAGAATAAAGAACAATGGAAAGGGTAAATTTAAACTGATTTCATAATAAAAGGAACACAAGGAACTACCCACAGGAAGAGCAAAGAAAAGATCATTTCAGGCTCAGTATGTACATACAAAAGCTATATGTGGGATGCAGGGGAAGCCTGGCATGTTCAGAGACTAGAAAGCCAAAGTCTTGAACAGAACATACATGAGCTTAAATAATCACACTTCAAAAGTTGGAGAGAGGTAAGCAGAGACCAGTTCAAAAACCTGAAAAATTTTTTTTTTTTTTTTGAGACAGAGTTTCGCTCTTGTTACCCAGGCTGGAGTGCAATGGCGCGATCTCGGCTCACCGCAACCTCTGCCTCCTGGGTTCAGGCAATTCTCCTGCCCCAGCCTCCTGAGTAGCTGGGATTACAGGCACGCGCCACCATGCCTAGCTAATTTTTTGTATTTTTAGTAGAGACGGGGTTTCACCATGTTGACCAGGATGGTCTCGATCTCTTGACCTCGTGATCCACCCGCCTCGGCCTCCCACAGTGCTGGGATTACAGGCTTGAGCCACCACGCCCGGCCGAAAAAATTTTTTAAACTAAATGCAATGAAAGGCCATTTAAAGACTTCAAGCAGACAATACCTATGTAACAAACCTCACATTCTGCACATGCATCCCCGAACTTAAAGCATAATAAAATTTAAAAAGCTTTAATGAATATAAGAGCTATTAGAGAAATTTAAAAAAAGATTTTAAAGCAATGGTGTGATCTCCTCCACATGTTATGATCACTTTTTACTGCTACATGGAGAATGGATTTGGGGGGAAGGAGAATTGAAGTTCAGAGATCAGTTTGGAGCTGTTACAGTAATTGAGCTGAAAGATGATGGTAGCTCAAAATACGATGGGAATAAAGCTGAAGAAAAACAATAGGAGGAACAAGCTATTTTGGAGGTAGAATTGACAGGATTTGCTGATGGATTAGACATGAAGTTGAGGAACAGGGAAGAGCCATGGATGATGCTTAGGTTTCTGGCTTCAGTGACCTAGTATATTGTGGTTCCGTTTGCTGAAATGGAGAATGTTGGGATGGGGAAGACCAGAAAGGGAAAGGTTTGGCCGGTCCCGGTGGTTCACACCTCACACATCGCAACACTTTGGGAGGCTGAGGCAGGTGGATCACTTGATGTCAAGGTGTTCAAGACCAGCCTAGCCAGCATGGTGAAATCCCGTCTCTACTAAGAACACAAAAATTAGCCGGGTGTGGTGGCGGGTACCTGTAATCCCAGCTATTCGGGAGGCTTATGCATAAGAATCGCTTGAACCCGGGAGACAGAGGTTGCAGTGAGCTGAGATTGCACTCCAGCCAGGGTGACAGAGTGAGACTTTACCTCACACACACACACACACACACACACACACACACACACACACAAAGTGAAAGGTTTTATGGAACTAAGTTTTGTCAGTGAGTTTGAGATGTCTGCTGTAAGACCCCCAGTACAAATTTAAATGAGTGGTTCCATGTTTGAGTTCAAATCTTAGAGGAGAGGTCTGGGCTGCAGATACAAGTCCAAAATTGATCCACATAGTGGTAGTATTTGAATACATAGAAACTAGTGGGATCATTTATGGAGCTAGAGCATGAAAGGAAGAAGAATGCTAACATGTAATGGTGGGATAGGGGAGCTAAAAGAAAATCAGGAGGGGGCAGTATTGAATGAACAACAACAAAAATAGCATCCTATGAAGGGGAAAATGGTCCCCTATATCTCTTGGTGTGCAGGTAAGTGTTTAGCATGTGGCTATCAGGAAAAAAAGGCCCTGACTTGTAGCATTTGCTGATTTTTGTGGTGTAAATACTGTCACTGTGGCTAATAATTTCAAGCCACCAACACTCCTTCACTGAACTTGGAAAGAAATGTCTGCAATTAGCCGTCCAGTATCACTTCTGCAGCGTGCCAGGGCAACACAGCTGCTGAGAGGGAGCATAAGAAAGAGAAGGAAAATGTGCACTGAACTTGGCAACACGCAGGCCATTAGTGACCTTTGTGAAAGTCATTTCTGGACAATAGGGACAGAAGCCAGATTATAGTAGGTAGAGGAATGCAATGAGGGTAAGAAAGGACAATACACACTTTTCTGAAGAAATGGATGGGCCTGGCGCACTGGCTCACGCCTATAATCCTAGCACTTTGGGAGGCAGAGATGGGCTGATCACTTGAGGTCAGGAGTTTGAAACCAGCCGGGACAACATGGTGAAAGCCTGTCTCTACTAAAAATACAAAAAAGCAAGCCAGGCATGGTGGCAGATACCTGTAATCCCAGCTTTTCAGGAGGCTGAGGTAGGAGAATTGGTTGAACTCGGGAGGCAGAGGTTGCAGAGAGCTGAGATTGTGCCACTGTATTCCAGTGTGGGAAACAGCAGGAGAAAGGAAAGGAAAGAGAAAGGGAAGGAAAGGAAGAGAGAAACAAGAAAGGAGGGAGGGAAAGGAAGGAAGGAACGAAAAGAAGGAAGAAAGGAGGTAAGGGAGGAAGGGAGGGAGAAAAGAAAGAAAGAAAAGAAAAAGAAAGAATGAAAGAAAGAAAGAAATGAAAGAAAGAAGAGAGAGAGGAAGGGAGGAAGAAAGAAAGGAAGGGAGGAAGGGAGGGAGGAAGGGATGGTCACTGGAGGGGAAGGTAAGTCAAAATTTAAAATAAACTCATTGAGATTAAGAGGCCTACTGCAAGGTGCACTGAATAAGTGGAGGGGGTAGAATTTGAACCCAGATTTGTCTGATTCCAAAGCTTATGCTTTATTATGGGTTTCCTGAACCACAGAGAAAAAAAAAATTGTAAGCTGCCTAAACATTGAATTGCAGATGATTTTTCTATTTACACTTTTCTGTGTTTTCTAATTTTTTCATTGAGACTAATTTACTTTCATATTCATAAAAATGATTAATAGATTTTATACTTGCAGAGTAAGTGCTGGAATACAGCAAAGTGTAAGGAAACCATTACTTAGTCAACTTCAACAGAAATAACATATTAACATAAACAGTGCCACCTCATACAAAGTTTATTTTTCAGATTAATATTTAAACTTCCATTCTATTTTACAGTTTATAAATCAACACACATTAAAATATCTGTGAACTAAAATACCTACAGGTGCCACCTTCGAAACTCATGTTCATAGATTCTAAGGTGGCCTTTCAACATCAGCTAAGGGAAGGCACTGTGTCCTGTGTTTTGTGTAGTGCTGAGTACACTGTCACAGCTCAAAAGGTAATGAATAATGGTAGAAAGTGATGTAACTTCCTTTTTAAAAAATTCAAGTATCTTGTATTGAAATTCCAAAGGAATTAGAATTATTCTTCTCTAGAATACCGTATATAATAATGGAATAAGTTACTTAAAGACTTTATTGGATCTCATGGGGATGTTTTCTCCTTTGACTTTGTAAGAAAACAAATCTCTGTGATAAGAACAAGCATTCTTAGTATAATGGGTAGGGGGGCATGGGTGTAGATGTAAGAGATAACGGAGGTCCTATTTTTACATAATTCTATATTATGCATGTATAAATACATAAGGTTACAGTTGTATTTTTGGATTAAATTTTAAATTATTATAATAATAGTTTTGAGTGAATATAAAATCTCATACTAATGGAAATAGCTTTCTGGTTTGTTTTGTTTTTTAGTTTTGAGACGGAGTCTCGCTCTGTTGCCCAGGCTGGAGCGCAGTGGCATGATCTCAGCTCACTGCAACCTCCACCTCCTGGGTTCAGGCCATTCTCTTGCCTCAGCTTCCCGAGTAGCTGGGATTATAGGTGCCTGCCACCATGCCCGGATCATTTTTGTATTTTTAGTAGACATGGGGTTTCACCATGTTGGCCAGGCTGGTCTTGAACTCCTGACCTCAGGTGATCCACCTGCCCTGGCCTCCCAAAGTGCTGGGATTACAGGCATGGGCCACTGCACCTGGCTGGAAATAGTTTTTAAAGAGCATCAATATAACTATTTCTTTTTCTTCTTAACACCTGCATCTAGTACAATTACATTTAGTTTTTTTAAAAGACATTGATTGCTATTTGAAAAAGAGAGAAAAGTATATTATTTGCAGATCATTTAATTGTCTACTGGAAAATCCAAGAGTATTTACGGTAATACTACTTGAACTAATAGAGTAAGGTCTGAAGCAAAAATAAACATACAAAAATCAATAGCTATGTACACAGCAGAAGTAGTCTGTTAGAAAATATGAGGAGGAAAGATCCCATTTAAAATATCATGAAAAGCTACAAAATACCTCAAAATATCCTTAGAAGTATAAAAGGACTACACTTCACCAGCGTTAGACATCCAGATTTGAATATTTGACGGTAGGTTGTATAAAAGATGAGGACTGAATTATATTTAGTTTTGAGCACCTTCAAATTTATTTTTATTTTGTGTAAGCTTCATTTATATAATTTTAAGACCCATATTAATAGAGGGATTAAACAGTATTAAACTTGTAGAGTATAATATTAAACACCTTTGTTGGAACGCCTTTAAAATTATTTGATAAGACTGCCACCTACAGGTGGCAAGAAAAGCAGAGTGCCTGAAATGTATTTACCACTTACTATGCATCAAGCATTACATTAAGAAACCTAGGCTGGGCGTGGTGGCTCATGCCTGTAATCCCAGCATTTTGGGAGGCTAAGGCAGGTGGATTGCCTGAGGCCAGGAGTTCAAGACCAGCCTCACCAACATGGTGAAACTCCATCTCTACTAAAAATACAAAAATTAGCCCGGCGTGGTGGCATGTGCCTGTAATCCCGGCTACTCTGAGGCTGAAGCAGAAGAATCCTGGAACCCGTGAGATGGAGGTTGCAGTGAGATGAGATTGGACCACCACACTCCAGCCTCCGCAACAGAGTGGGGCTTCGTCTCAAAAAAAAAAAAAAAAGCCTAGTAAGGCTGCCAGATAAAATACAGGAGGCTCACATGAAATTGAAAACAACCAAAACTTTTTGGTTTAAGTATGCACCAAATATTGCATAGGATACACCAATACTAAAAAAAATATTTATTGTTTATCTGAAATTCAAATTTAACAGGGCATTCTGTAGTTTTTTTTTTTTTTTTTTTTTTTTTTTTTTGAGGCGGAGTTTCACTCATGTTACCCAGGCTGGAGTGCAATGGCGCGATCTCGGCTCACCGCAACCTCCGCCTCCCGGGTTCAGGCAATTCTCCTGCCTCAGCCTCCTGAGTAGCTGGGATTACAGGCACGCGCCACCATGCCCAGCTAATTTTTTGTATTTTTAGTAGAGACGGGGTTTCACCATGTTGACCAGGATGGTCTCGATCTCTTGACCTCGTGATCTACCCACCTCGGCCTCCCAAAGTGCTGGGATTACAGGCTCTGTAGTTTTATTTGCTAAATATAGCAGCCCTTAAAAATGCAGATAATGGCCAGGTGTGGTGGCTCACGCCTATAATCCCAGCATTTTGGGAGGCTGAGATGGGCAGATCATGAGGTCAGGAGTTCCAGACCAGCCTGACTAATATGATGAAACCCCATCTCTACTAAAAATAGAAAAATTAGCCAGGCATGGTGGGAGTGTTGGTAGTCCCAGCTGCTCAGGAGGCTGAGGCAGAAGAATCACTTGAACCTGGGAAGTGGAGGTTGCAGTGAGCTGAGATCACACCGCTGCATTCCAATCTGGGCAACAGAGTGAGAATACAACTCAAAATAAAAAAAAAAAAATGCAGATAATGATGTTGGCCATACTCTGCTGCTTAAAACCTTTCGATGGCCTCTATGTCTCAGGAGAGGGTCCAAGCATCTTAACAGGCATGTACGACCATTCATGTCTGTGCTCCCATCTTGTTCCTTAACTACCTTAGCATGTGCTTCCCATTGCCATCAAAATCTTTTTAAAAAATATTTTATAACTTTTACTTTAAACTTGGGGTACTTGTACAGGATTGTTCCATAGGTAAACTCATGAACTAATTTACACTCCCACCAGAAGTGTATAAGTGTTCCCTTTTCTCCACAACCTCTTCAGCATCTGTTATTTTTTTACTTTATAACAATAGCCATTCTGACTGGTATGAGATGATATCTCATTGTAGTATTGATTTACATTTCTCCAATGATTATGACATTGAGCATTTTTTCATATGCTTGTTGGCCGCATGTATATCTTCTTTTGAATAGTGTCTGTTCATGCCCTATGTCCACTTTTTTAAAGGGTTGTTTGTTTTTTGCTTGTACATTTGTTTAAGATTCTTTTTTTGGAGACAGAGTCTCACTCTATCCCCCTGGCTGGAGTGCAGTGGTGTGATCTCAGCTTACTGCAACCTCTACCTCCCTAGTTCAAGTGATTCTCATGCCTCAGCCTCCTGAGTAGCTAGGCTTACAGGTGCATGCCACCACACCTGGCTAATTTTTGTATTTTTGGTAGAGATGGGGATTTGCCATGTTGGCCAGGCTGGTCTCAAACTCCTGACCTCAGGTGATCCGCCTACCTCAGTCTTCCAAACTGCAGGGATTACAGGCATGAGCCACTGGCCTGGCCTCAAGTTTCTTGTATATTCTGGATATTAGATCTTTGTTAGATGTATAGTTTGCAAATATTTTCTCCAGACATCAAAATCTTTCTTTTGCTTAGGTAGTTTGGCCTGAAATATAGAGGTTCCTATATGTCTGTCTTTTAATGTTGTTCATGATAATTTTAATACTTAATCACATCTTCCCTTTGGACTTTTAAAGTGAATGTCAAAAGCATAGGAGCAGACTGTGATTAATTAATATATTACTTCAAGAAGAAAAAATTAGTGAGAACACACAACTTATATAAAAACATTATCTTTGAAAGACATTGGAAAACATTTTATTTCTTGTTTACCTTGTGTTCTTGTGTAAATATCAAAGAGAGAAAAACCCTAGTGAATTTAATTGCATGTATGTGTGTTTCTCTGGCTATATAATTTTCAAGACCCTATGGAATATGAAAATATAAAGCTTCTTGTTCAAAAATTACTAAAAATTTCAACATGGTAACAGAACAGCATTAATCTAAGTGTGGACTCTTCTGAGTGCAGGGCCCTGGCTGCACGGGTCACATTTCCCATGAATCATTTTATTTTTCTCCCCAACTTAATTGGTTCAGAATTGAGGTTTCTCTAAGGAAAATTCCTTTTTATTTACACTAGAAGTATGTGAATGATTTAAAATTCATGATGTGTTGAGATCTTGCTAAATGGGCCTACCAAATAAGAAGAAAATAAAGCTTGTAAGAATGTGGACTTTGGCTGGGCACGGTGGCTCACACCTGTAATCCCAGAACTTTGAGAGGCTGAGGCAGGTGGATCACCTGAGGTCAGGAGCTCGAGATCAGCCTGCCCAATATGGTGAACCCCATCTCTACTAAAATTATAAAAATTAGCTGCATGTGGTGGTGGGCACCTGTAATCCCAGCTACTTGGGAGGCTGAAGCAGAAGAATGGCTTGAACCCAGGAGACAGATGTTGCAGTGAGCCAAGATTACGCCACTGTGCTCCAGCCTGGGCAACAGAACAAGACTCCATCTCAAAAAATAATAAAAATAAAATAAAATAAAAAAGAATGTGGACTTGGCAGTCAATTCAAAGTCTGACTGCATGGCTGCCTTCAAAGACTCAAGGGTTGGCTTCAGGGACACACAAACACCCTCAAATTGTAATTAAAATTGTGTGTGTGTATTTGTATATGCCTTTTTCAGGGAAGAGCTTTTATCTGATTCTCAAAGGAATCAGTAATCCCAAAAAGCTTAGGGACCACTGTTCTATGACATTATTTATCCTTTTTTAAAAAAAGAAACCTGTGGCAAATCATGATGTGCTTTAATTTTGTTTATTCGTTTATTTATTTTACAGATGGGGTGTCATGTCTCCCAGGCTGAAGGGTAGTGGTGTGATCATAGCTCACTGCAGCCTCGAACTCCTGGGCTAAACCGCTCCTGCCACGTAAGCCTCCCGAGTAGCCAGGACTACAGGTCTGTGCCACTGCACAGGGCTACTTTAAAAAACATTTTTTTTTTTTTTTTTTTGTAGAGACAGGGTCTTGCTTTATTGCCCAGGTTTATCGTCTGCTTTTAAAGGCCTCTGCTGCTGGCTGGTTTAAAAACTTTAAATACAAGGAGTTGTGCAGATTTTTAAAATTATTCTTATTCTAACATATAAAAAGAAAAAACCATGAAAAGAGAAATATAGGAATAAACACATTAAGAAACCCAATCAGAGAAATGAAATCTAAAAGGAATCCTTACACTGTAGCTGCTACCATCAGAAAATTTGAGAGATCATAAAATTGACGTTTCATTGCAGTATACCTTATGTAATCATGTGATTAATAATATTATCATATTTATTAAGCACTTACCGTGTGCCTGGCACTGTCTCAGTAATCATTTACCACTCTTAACTTACTTAATCCTCTTAACAATTCTATAATCCCCACTGTAGAATTGAGGAATCAGAAGCAAATAGAGGTTAAGAATTTCGGCTGGGCACCGTGGCTCACACCTGTAATCTCAACATTTCGGGAGGCCAAGGCTGACAAATTGCTTGAGTTCAGGAGCTCAAGACGAGCCTAGGCAACAAAGTAAGACCACATCTCTACAAAGAAGACAAAAATTAGCTGGATGTGGTGGCACGTGCCTGTGGTCCCAACTACTTGGGAAGCTGAGGTGGGAGGACGGCTTGGGCCTGGGAGGGAGAGGTTGCAGTGAGCCAAGATCACACCACTGTACTCTACCCTGGGTGACAGAAGCAGACCATATCACACACAAAAAAGAATCTTGCCCAAGGACACAGAGTAAATGGTGGAGACAGGTTTTGAATTGGTCACAAAGTTAATATTCTTATAAGCTTTATTTCCTTCTTGATTATTAGTAGGTCCATTTAGAAAGATACATCAGATAGCTTTCACTTAATAGATATCAAGAATAAAGAAGTAGAATAAAGAACTGAGAATTCCTCCTTCCAGACAACGTTTTCCCTTGGCTTCCTGGACACCACTGCTTTGTGGTTCTTCCTACCTTGTACCGGCTGCTCCTTCTTACTGTCTTTCTGTGGGATTCTCCTCTTCTCCTTTTTAGGCCTTGATCCTCTTCTTCCCTCCATCCCTGGACACTCCTTGGGTAAACCAATCCAATCCCATAACTATAAATACTGTCCATATGTTAATGATTTTCAGATTTATATTTCCATCTTGGACCTCTCACTTGAATCCAGATTCTATATTCAGCTACTTTCTCAATGTCTCCATGTGGAGATCTGATATAATTTGAATCTGTGTTCCCACCTAAATTTCATGTTGAAATGTAATCCCCAGCTGGGTGCAGTGGCTCGTGCCTGTAATCCCAGCACTTTGGGAGGCCGAGGCAGGAAGATCACCTGAGGTCTGGAATTCAAGACCAGCCTGGTCAACATGGTGAAATCCCATCTCTACTAAAAATACAAAAATTAGCCAGGCGTGGTGGCACACACCTGTAATCCCAGCTACTTGGGAGGCTACTGAGGTTTCTGAAAAATGAGACACAACTTTTCTGAGGTTTCTGACAAATGAGTACCATCGGTAGTTGAGGATACATATTTGTGTTTTGTGGGGGGTTTCTTGGTGCTGGTGTTTTTTAATGCTGAAATTTTGTAAAATAAAATTCAAACTACATACTAACCTTTTTAATATAAAGTAGTACTTTATCTAAAGCAAGCTTGACCCACAGTTAATTAGCTGGATCATAGCCAGGAAAGTGCTAAAATGTCAAGGAAATGAAAATTGTCTTTCTATGACTCTCAGGAGTATAAGTAAAACCAAGGAATAGCTGAAAAATCTATTTTTTCAAGTATAGTGAGAAAAAAATACAGAAAAACATTCAAGAATCTCCCTAATGCTGAGAATATATGACAGCAAATTAACTTCCTGACTGTAATGAAGAATAATTGGACATACATCTGAATTTTTGTGAGATTTAATGAGACTGGAAACTTGAATGCACTTGAGATTAATTTTTTAAAGATTCTATGTTCTAGTGAAATTTAAACCTACCCTCTCACTTTTCTAGTTATGTTTTTAAGGAGGAAAAAAATAAAAATATCATATAATCACATTTTTAAAAAACTAAGACCCAGATTATAAATCAAAGGGTCACACAAATGTTCTCTGGCCTAATAGTCACGTGCATACAAATGGTAGAGTCTATGGCATGCAAATAGAAGACACAAAGTGCCTTTTGGCAATCTGCCCTTCTGTGAATATTACATTTAAGGGAATAGGCAGAATGCAGACACTAGACCCTGTCATGAATTCACCACACAGGAAGGTCAGACTTACAGTGAAGAGTTTAAATGGGATGAACTAATACCAACTCCACTATGTCATTCCTGTCAAGTGGTCAAAATAAGGCAAGCAGAAATTACACTTCTGGGCTGGGCACAGTAGCTCACACCTGTAATCCCAGCACTTTGAGAGGCCAAGGCAGGCGGATCATCTGAGGTCAGGAGTTCGAGACCAGCCTGGCCAAAATGGTGAAAATCTGTCTCTACTAAGAATATTTAAAAATTGGCCAGGCATGGTGGCACGCACCTGTAGTCCCAGCTACTTGGGAGGCTGAGGCAGGAGAATCACTTGAACCTGGGAGGCGGAGGTTGCAGTGAGCTGAGATCACACCACTGCACTGCAGCTTCGGTGATAAGAGTGAGACTCCATCTCAAAAGAAAGAGAAAAGAAATTACATTTCTGGTTTTACCACTTGGCTGTTGCACATTCCTGAATTAATCCTCTCAATTCTTCTAGAAATTATGGCAAAAAGATGTAAGCCTGCTTTAGAAATACTTATGTATTACAATGTGATAGGGATGAGGAAATTACTTATCTTACTAAATATTACTCCATATTCCATGAGGAAGCATGTCCCAATTTTCATTTTATTTTGCCTATAAAAAAGCAAAACAATGATCAATTCAATATTTTCACGTAGTTATGACCACCTCCTGAGTTTATGGGCATCCACTACAAAAGGAGACCTAGATATCCTCAGATATGTGAGATCTTACAGAACCTTGAGAGTCAAGAGCCCTGTGTTCTCACTTCATTTTGGGCACTAACCAGCTTTGTGACTTTGGATAAGCTTCAAAATTTTTCTGTATTATTTATCTATTGCTGCTTAACAAATTACCCCAAGCATACAGGCTTAAAACAACAAACATATTATCTCACAGTTTCTGTGGGTTAGAAATTCAGGAATAGCGTAACAGGTCCCAGAGGACTCAGGGATTCTCAAGAGGTTGCAATAAAGATGTCAGCTGGAACTGCTGTCATCTGAAGGCTTGACTGGGGTAGGGGGATCTGCTTCTAAGCTCACTCATATGGTTGCTGGCAAGAGGCTTCGGTTCCTTGCCATGTGGGTCTCTCCAAGGTTGTTCATGATATGGCAGCTGGCTTCCTCCAGAGTGATGACCTAAGAGCAAGAGGGCAACTAGACAGGAGTGAACTGTAGCCTTTAAACCTAATCTCAGACATAACATACTTCTGCTGTATTCTACTCTTCACATAAACTGACCCTGGTACACTGCAGGAGGGTACTACACATGGGTATGGAATATCATAAAGTAGGGATCACTGGGGGATATCTTGGAGGCTAGCTACTGCTCTCTGAACCGTCTCTTTATCCATAGAGTGAGATCTTTGAACTACATGATCTTTGAGGTTGGCAAACTCTTCTCTGCCCAGTGCTACCCCCAGACCTTGCTTTTCTACTCTCATGTCAAAATTCCTGCTTCTTTTAGCTTTAAGCCATTTGGCAATACCAACCTCTACCCCACCTTGTTGCTGTTATTTGCAGACTTCTGAGCCATGGGACAATTGTTCTCCTCACTCCAAGTCCTGCCATCACTCTAGGACTTCCATGTCCTCGTGGGTGACCCATCCCAAACCATGAACTTTCAGCTCCTTGACATTCTCATCTCTAATGCCTTTCCCATCCACTCCATTTCAGTACCCATCACCCACATCAATACCCTAAATTTGTCATCACCAAAACTGTTTAACTTCATAAACAACAAATCCAATCATCTCAACTCTCTCACTGTAACTTCCTATTCTTCCAATTCTCTCATCAACTATTCCCAAGAGATAGGTCCCCAGACCTTATTGGAACCTCCAAGAAATTGTCACATCTACTTTCTCCATATCAGCTCCCTCCTGTCTTCATTTCCACTTCATATCAGATTTTAAAGTCCATCCCTTGAGCCACTTTCTGAACAGATTCTTCAATTCCTTTAACTCATAGTCCTTTCTTCACACCTGAAAGGAAAAACCTTAGTTTTGATTGATTTCTAACGACTACCTTTCTATTACCGACAACCAGGTTACTGAAGGTTGCTGGAGAAAATCACATAACAGTATAGATTGGATACATGGTAATCAAATTCCAAAGCCGCCCACTAGTTTCACAGTCAATGTTTCCCTAGATAGCACTCCAGCCTGGGTGACAAAAGCAAGACCCCATCACAAAAAAGGAAAAAAGAAAAAATAAGAAAGAAAAGGAAGGGAAGGGGAGGGGAGGGGAGGGGAGGGAAAGGGAGGGGAGGGAAAGGGAAATCCATATAGCTTTTGACTCCCCCAAAACTAACTACTAATAGCCTACTGTTGACTGAAAGCCTTACCATTAATATAGTCAATTAACACATATTTTTTATGGTATACATTATATATGGTATTATTATAATAAAGTAAGGCAGAGAAAAGAAAATATTATTTAGAAAAGTATGCCAGGCCCAGTGGTTCATGTCTGTAATCCCAGCACTTTGGGAAGCCAAGGCAGGACGATCACTTGACAATAGGAGTTCAAGACCAGCCTGGGCAACAAACCAAAACCCTGTCTCTATTAAAAACATTTTTTTAAAAACCAAGATTGTCATATGGAAAAGAAAACATATTTACTATGTATTAACTATGTATATTTACTATGTATTAAGTGGATGTGGGTCATCATAAAGGTCCTTATTGTCTTTACATTGAGTAGGCTGAGGAAGAGAAGGAGTTGGTCTTGCTATCTCAGGGGTAGCAGAGACAAAAGAAAATCCACATATCTATTTCATCACATCCTTTATTGTAATTGAGTCTCTGTACTGTGGTTATTTGTTAAAACACTCATAATTGAATTGCATCAGCTCTAAACCCACCCTTCTAAATTCTGCTTTGTGGTCTGAGTCTGGGATTCTGCGAACTATTCCTTTCTTTCTGGGTAGTTCTCTGGTTCTGCCCATAGTGGGTGCTAGAGGGAGAATAGCATGCAGAGCCAGGACTGCCTCTCCTGCTCTGTACTGTTCCCATCATTGTCTCCTGAGCAACAACACTTTCTTCTGTGCAGTGTTGGCTTAAGTCTCTCACTTTTTTTGTCACTTCCAAAATTAGCCTTCAGGTACCCGCTCTGAGGTACCAGTACCAGCATGGCAGGGCCTCTTCCTCAGGGATCTAAGCCCCAGCTCTGCGGGACCCTCCTCCAAGCCTCTAGTTTTTAAAAATCACAAACTTCTCTTCTTCCTTTTGTTCCCCTGGAAGTTTATGATCTCTGGACCTCAATGTCTGCCTGTTGCTTTTTTGAAGCAAAAGCCCAATGGAACACTTTTTTTTTTCTTTTCTTTTCTTTTTTTTTTTTTTTGAGACAGGGTCTTACTCTGTCACACAGGCTGGAGTGCAGTGGCACTGCAACCTCTGCCTCCTGGACTCAGGTGATCCTCCCACCTCAGCCTCCTGAGTAGCTGGAACCACAGGTATAAGCCACCACATCCAGCTATTGTCAGGGTCCAACCCAAAGACTCTAATCCAGTGACAGATTAATAAATTCACTTAAACACAAATCTCCAGTAAAAGAGTGGGCCAGGGGTCCATGGTCACTCAGAGACACTGCTGAGAAAGATAGCAGCCATCGGCCCCCAAACAGCTGGCACTCCAGGCATTTATTCAGTATAGATTTAATAACAGAGGCTCTGAGTCAACACACTTGTGGATAATGATTAAAGGCCAGGTTCCAAGGCCTAAAGCAAACACCATTTGTAGGTGATATATCTGATCACCCTCTCCCCAAGACAGCCATTCAGCCCATGAAAGATTAAAGGTTAGTTTTAGGATCACATGAGTAAACAAGCTATTCAGATAAACTCCCCCAAATTCCCTAGTTATTTGCTTTTCTATATTAACTAAAGTTAAAGGGAATAGGCTGCTTTCAGCCAAAACCTCTATTGAAACTATGCAAACCTCTTAGCCTTCCAAGAAGGTTTGTGACTATATTCTGTAATTTTACAATCTTCCCAACCATCCTGACCAACTCCCACAAGCGATTTTTTTGTTGTTGTAAAATAAAAATACATTTTGCCATGTTGGCCAGGCTGGTCTAGAACTCCTAAGCTCAAGTGATTTGCCTGCCTTGGGCTCCCAAAGTGCTGAGATTACAGGCATGAGCCATTACACTCAGCCTATAACACATTTCTTATGTTAAATTCTCTCTGCTGAAACGACTAGTGTAGTTCCTGTTTTCCGAGTACACCCTAACCAACACGGTACTTGGTGACAAGAGTATTCCCAGGAAATAAACTCTCAAAAATGGGATTTAGGATTGTCTGGTTATATCTTCAACTTTGAAAGCAGTGCTGAACTCTTTGGTAACTGGAAATCAGTCTAGTGGTCTGTATATATGCAGGGCATATGATGAACTAAAGTATCACCTGTCATTGTTTGTGTGAAGTGTCTACTGAAACAAGTAGCTTGAAAGACCAAGTGGCTAAGGCACTTGACAGCTATGGTAATAATAAAGACTGTAAGAATTGTGGGGTGGATTATCTGCTTCTGACTACATTAAAATGAATATAGAAAAAACCCCACAAAATCGGGGTTAGTGGATTTTTTTTTTTTAATGGAGTCTTGCAATGTTGTCCAGGCTGGCACCAAACTCCTGGGCTCAAGCAATTCTTCCACCTCAGCCTCCTGAGTAGCTGGGATTACAGGTGTACATCACTGTACACAGCTTAAAACCAGGGTTTTAAAGGTTCATCTCAGGCCAGGCATGGTGGTTTACACCTGTAATCCCAGCACTTTGGGAGGCCAAGGCAGGTAGATTACTTGAGGTCAGGAGTTTGAGACCAGACTGGCCAACATGGCGAAACTCTGTTTCTACTAAAAATACAAAAATTATCCGGGTGTGATGGCAGGCACCTATAATTCCAGCTACTTGGGAAGCTGAGGCAAGAGAATTGCTTGAACCTGGGAGGCAGAGGTTGCAGCGAGCCAAGATCAGGCCACTACACTCCAGCCTGGGTGACCGAATGAGGCTCCGTACCAAAAAAAAAAAAAAAAAAAAGATTCATCTCAAATGACAAAGAACTAGAGAGGATCCATGGTGGCTCTAAGATAATCTACTATTTTTATTATAGCTATAGAGTCAAACTTACAGAAAAACAGACCCAAAATTTAGTCATCTGGGTTGCAAAATGATAACATCAGTTGAATTTGCAGACTTGTCATAAGACATAGTGTCTTATGTTATACTTATGACACTGAGAGGGAGTAAACCAGATATTTGGAATAGGGGCCTCTAGGTGTAACTGAACAAAGTTGAAAATTTTAAACTCCCAAGTCTCTCCAAGCCTTTCTTGCAAGAAGAAGCAGTCTACCCTCCTGTGTGTCAGAGAAGACAAGATTTGCTTAAAGATCCTCTATAGTTTATGGACATTGCCTTGCAAAGAGATGCCTATCCTGCTGGAGACCCTCCCTGACCTCCCCTGAATGACTCTAGACTCTTAACTAGAGTCAAATATCAGTATCCTCTGAGGAGATGAATGTTAAGTTTAACCCAGGAAGACATAGGTCACATGCTGAATATCCAGATTTTTCTAATATGTAGAGAGATTGGGAAGTATGTAGAGAAAACCTGGGAAGTATGTTAGAAATGAATTTGACAGGTTTTACTGGAAAAGGAAAGACATAAAATTAGATCATATCAAATGTACTCCTATAAATACATTTACTTACAAGAGATTCTAGGTTTGAGGTGTATAAACTAGCACAGCTGGATGTGGCTCTAGCAGCCTGCTTGGTTGACTGATTGAACTATAGACTCAATGTTCCTGCAGAGCTGACCTGTTAGGACATCTTTGACATAGACATGGAGAACTATACCGATAGATCAGAGGAACAGAATGTAAAGTTCATTTATCATTTGCAACATCTGTATCCATCCCCCATTATATCCTTCTGGAAGGCTAAGAAGGCACTCTGTTCCTTATGCCATAAGAAATGCATTAATGAAGCAAGCACAAGCATCCTTGAAAAGCTCTGTGACAGCGAGATGACAGTAGGAGAGGCTGCCAATGAGACAGTGGAAGTGATGGGACTTAGAAGAGATACAGGCCAAGTGGCAGCACTTAACTAACAGAAACAAGGTACAGGGAATCACCATAATGATAGCAGAAAGTACTGGAATATAATCAAAATGTCTTAATCTAGCAGACTATGAATCATGATACATCTAGGAATGAAATAAATGGTCAGCCCACTGAAGTATCACTTAATCAATACAATAGTAAGAATTCTAGGTCTGGTGACTAAAAACCTGAATCAAATTACATTAGAGTCTTGGCCCCTTATCAAGTTTCTAAATGTTAGGCAGCTCCTGAATCCAGGGTCTCTTAAGTGACAAGGAGGCTAGGTCCTCTTGAGGAGAGACTGTACAAATATGCCAAAGGAATATACCACATATCTTTCCTCCAAGTCATTCCCAAAGGGACCTGTGGACATTTTTCTAAGGTTACCATATACTAGAGAAAGAACACCCAAGTCTTTTGAGAAATTAGACACTAGCCCTAAATTGATGCCATTTCCTGAAGATACATAATAATGCTGTGTTCCACCAGTCAAAGTGCTGGCTTATAGTGTTCATGTGATAAATAGTATTTTGGTCCAAGTTCATCTACATGCCCATTCTATTGTGATTTCCCCAGTTTCTGACTGTATAATTAGAATAGATATGCTTGGCAACAGACAGAATCCCTGCAATTGTTCCTTGACTGGGGAAGTAAAACCTGTTATGATAGAAAGTTTGATGTGGAAGCCCTAGAAACTTTTACTTCCTGTAAAAATCATAAACCAAAAGCAAAACTGTATCCCTGGAGGTAACTACAGAGATTTATGCAAAAATCAAAGATGTGAAAAAGATAGGTCTGGTAATTACTATTATATTCCCATTTATTTCACCTGTCTGGCCTGTATAGAAGGTAAATAGGTCTTGGAAAATGACTGTCAATAATCATACACTTAATCAAGTGGTAACTCCAACCCCAGTTGCTGTTCTACTATGTTTTCTTTATTGAAGCAAATCAACAGAGTCCCAGCACCTGGCATGTAGCTATTGCTCTGGCAAGTGCTTTTTATTCTCTATTACCAACTTGCGAGGACCACTAGAAGAAATTTGGTTTCTATGGGGCACCTTATAATTTTATCTTAGGGCTATGTCAACTTTCCTGCTGTCAGCAATTTTTTTTTTTTTTTTTGAGACAGGCTAGAGTACAGTTACATGATCTCGACTCACTGCAACCTCCACCTCCCAGGTTCAAGCGATTCTCCTGCCTCAAGCTCTGGAGTAGCTGGGACTACAGGCACATGCCACCATGCCTGGCTAATTTTTGTATTTTTAGTAGAGATGGGGTTTCATCGTGTTGGCCAGGCTGGCCTCGAACCCCTGACCTCAAGTGATCCACCTGCCTTGGCTTCCCAAAGTGCTGGGATTACAGGCGTGAATGACTGCACCCAGCCTACGGCTGCCAGCTTTAATCTCATCTGCAGAAATCTGAATTATCTTGACACTCTACAGAACGTCACAATGATCTGCTACAGTATGCTAATTTGATCTAATAAGCATAATGAAGGCATTACTCTGATTTGACTTAATAAGCAGAAAGTAGCAAGCACCTTAGATGTCTTATTAAGGCACATTAGAGACAGAGGGTTGAAGAAAACCTCCATGAGTATTCCAAGGCCTACGCTGAATTTCTAGGGATTCAGTGGTTTGGAACATGTCAGGGTATCTCCTCCAAAATGAAATACACGTTACTATACCTTGTATTACCATGTCTAAAAAGAAGACATGATGATTTGGGGCCCTTCTTGAATTTTTGGAGATAATATGTGCTATTTTTATATACTACTCCAACCCATTTTCCCAGTTGCCTATGAGACTGTTGGTTCTAAGTGAAGAGTAGAGCAAAAGAAGGTTATTGTTAGGTGCGTCGCTTGTGTAAAGAGACCACCAGGCAGGCTCTGAGTGGGCAACAAGGCTGTTTTATTTTGTGCTTGGGTGCAAGCGGGCTAAGTCCAAGAAAGGAGTTAGACAAGAGGTGTAGGAATGGGGACTGGTTATATAGGTTGGGGCAAATGGTCAGTTAAAGGCAGTTATCAATTTTAGGGAGGGGGAGGGCATCACAGGATGCATGGTCACAAGGGTAGGAGTTATCTATTACAAACAGGCATGGTCATAAGGGTGGGGGTTATCGGTTGCAAGTAAAGTGGAGGGTGCAGTAAATTACATAGTTACGGGGGTGGGGGTCTTGAGAAACCTAACGTCTAGGGGGAAATTTCACAAGGTTGAGGAGGAACAATGGTCGAATGTTGCGGGGTAGGGGGGCGGGGAGAGCAATTAGTTGAGGCAGGAACCAGTCGTTTCACTTCTCTTTGTGGCCATCTGGTTACTTCAGACTTTCTGGCTCCTGGAGACCCTCAGGAGGTGTACATGCAGGTCTCCAAGGCTATAATGGCCAGGCTGGGACCTTGAGGCCTGACAGTTATGTAGTAGATCCAGGATGTAATAATGTAAGCTGTCTTGTCCATTGGGCTTTATGACTCAACAGATCCAGTGATGCTCAGTGTTTGTGGCATATAGGGATGTTATATGGAGTCTCTGGCAAACCCCAGTAGGAGGGCCCACAGGTCTCTGGAGCAAAGGCAAGCCTGTTGGGTACCAGCCCAACCCTGTACATGGGTGCCCTTAGTCCCAACGGTGACGAGGAATTGAGAAAAGGAAATAAAGACAGAGACACAAGAGTAGAATTTACAGCATGGGTCTAGGGGACCAACGCAAGTGTGGGAACTACCTTGGCTCAAAGCTCTAGGCTCCAGACACTTTTATCATGTGCATAATCTCATTGATCTTACGGGTGTAGAAGGGGAGGGTGAAGGGGCAGGTAAAATGGGGGGGAACTTGAGATCCTTCTAAGACATGCTAAACTAGTATAAGTTTATTACCGATTGCTATCAGAGTGGCAGCTGCATCAGAAGTATGGCAGATGAGGAGTCACCCAGTCTGAGCACACCCAGTGCATCAAGAGGCTTTTATCTCGTGAGCATTGAGGACACAGAGCAATTGAAATCACTCTATATTCTGAGAACCTAGGCAGAGCCTGAGGCGTTCTGTGATCTCTGCCCTGCAAGGCTTTTCTCCCCCTTACCAGCTCCCATCTGTAAAGACCCTCCCAGATCTGGTGAGCAGAGGTCGCCTCCCTTCTCAGAGATCGTTGCATAAGCCGTCTTTATGAGACCCTCATGCAGTCTCTATGTTAAGAAGGCATTTGTGGGACCAGAGCAGTATTGCCTACTCTGCAACCACCCTAAAGTGTTCCCCGGTGTTACTGTGCTCTTGGATGGTCTTTAACTTAGGCCTCCTGTTGCCGCTTGATTTCTAATTAACTGCACCAATAATATAGTTTAGTTTGGTGTATAAACTTCAGTGTACTCTGAGCCAAGCAAGCTTACAATTATTTAGCTAGAATTAACACAGGTTAATTCCCCTGACCATCTTGACCTACACACATCCTCTTCTATGATAATGATCCCTATTTTGAGGAAAAGCTCCTGTATTACTATTAGGTCTAACTATGGGAAATTAAGTAATCGTGCAACCCGAGCTGCCATCATGAACACTGGTAACTGACCCACCAAAGCCTAATGTTGAGTATGGATAACAGCCATCCTTCATTCAGTGGAAACAACATGTAAGAAATTAGGCTCAAGTAGGTTCAGAATGTACAAGTTGCAGGAGCAAGCGACTCAATATCTTACAACACTTATTCCTGAGACCCTTGCTGCCTCTCCTTCGATCTGTACCTATGGTCTCTTCTTACCAGCTAAGGGGAAAAAACCTAAGGCCTGGTTTATAGATTCTACTTCATGGCATACTGGCACCAACCAGAAGAGAACTACTGCAACATTTCAGCTTCAAGAAGTGTCCTTATAAAACAGTAGAGAAATAAAATCCTTCTAGTGGGCAAAAAATCACACAGTACACTTGGTTGCTTTGCTTTTTCTGGGCCAAGAGATGGTCACAGATATAGAACTATACTGATCTATAAAGAGTATGAAGTAAGGCTGGAATGTCTTCTGCCACAAAGCAAGAGCATGCTCAATGGATGGTGACATGTTAAAAAAAAAAAAAAAAAAGTAGAATCCAGCCTGTAGGGACTCCCACTGGCTAAAATTTGAGTATCCAATAATAACATGCAGAGGAAGGGCACAGTGGCTCACGCCTGGAATCCCAGCACTTTGAGAGGCTGAGCAGGGCAGATCACTTGAGGTTAGGAATTTGAGACCAGCCTGAACAACATGGTGAAATCCCATCTCTACTAAAAATACAAAAAAATTAGCCAGATGGGGTGACACGTACCTGTAATTCCAGCTACTTGGGAGGCTGAGGAAGGTGAATCACTTGAACCTGGGAGGCAGAGGTTGCAGTGAGCTGAGATCATGCCATTGCACCCCAGCCTGGCCGACACAGAGAGAGTCCATCTCAACAACAAAAAGACAAAGAAGAAAAAATAATAGTAATGGTTTATAACCTCTTGATTAAAAAAAAAAAAACAAAACTTTAAGTCCATAGTGATATAATTAAATTGAAAGTTTGACAATGAACAGGATACTTACATACATGGGAAAAGAGTAATTTATCAGTGGAGAAGTCTCACAATCTCCACTTTAACCAAGAGACCAAAGCAAACAAATTGAAAATAGGTGCCACTTGTTGGGATGCACAGGAAGAAAATGTCACTCTCCAATAGGCCTTCCAGGAACGCACATCTGAATCTAATCATGAAAAAACACTGGGAACCTAAATTATAGGCCATTTCACAAAATAACTGGCTTGTAATCTTCAAAAATGTCAAGTCATGAAAGTCAAGGAAAGACCAAGAAACTGTTCCAGATTGAATGAAGCTAATGAGGCATGACAGCTAAATATACCATGGGATTCTGAACTGGATCCTTTTACTATAAAGGTATTGAAATCACTGGTGCAATCTGAAGTGGGGTCTCCCAGATCAGATAACAATTTCAACATTGATATTAATTTCAATATACAGATTCTGGTTATTGTAGTGGGTTGTGGCCCCCGAAAAGATATGTCTACATCTTAATCCCTGAAACCTGTGAATGTGAGGGCATTTGAAAAAAGCATCTTTGCCGATGTAATTAACTTAAGAATCTTGAGATGAGATCATTCTGGATTATCTAGGTGAACTGTAAATCCAACAAGTGTCCTTATAAGAGACACACAGAGAAGACACAAGAGAATGCCATGTGAAGAGCGGGGCAGAAATTAGAGTGATGAAGCCACAAGCCAAGGAGCACCTGGAGCTACCAAACGCTGGAAGAGGCAAGTAAACATCCTCCCCTGGTGCTCTGGGGCTTAGGGGAAGCACAGCCCTGCTGACACCTTGATTTCAGATTTCTGGCTCCAGACTATGAGAAAATAAATTTCTGTGGTTTTAAGCCATCATGTTTGTGGTAATTTGTTATGACAGCCCCAGGAGACTAATATAGTTACATTGTGGTTACGTCAAAGAATGTTCTTGTTTGCAGGAAATACACATTAAAGTACATAGGAGTGATGGACATAATGTCAGCAGCTTACCCTCAAATAGTTCAGGTGTTTTGAACTGTATTTGCATCTCTATTGTAATTTTTTAATTGTTTCAAAAATTTAAAACTATTTAAAAAAATTACTAGACCAGTTGCCAGATCATGGAGGGTTAGCAAGATTGCAACTTCCCAAGACCACTCCAAGCCATGCCTTGGTGATAGCCCAGACTCCAGAGGATATGGGAATCACAGAGCACAAATATAAAGAGTAATAAATAAAGTGCTGGAGTTTGCCTTCCAATATGTGCCTGCAATTCTAGCTTATGCAAAAATTAGTTCAAGCCACCCTAAGAAACCTCCTCTTGAGGGAGACAATGTGAGACTAGTGATCCAGTGTCCCCCCAAGACATTCTTTACCAGATATCACTTTTGGCAGGCAATTCTCCATGGCATTTCAACTTACCCTGAAACTACCTTTACAAGGATGTGTGTGTAGCATAGTGTCTCCTTCCAGGTCAGAGGGCTGATGTGTTTCCTGGCCAGAATAGTGGAGATAGAGACACACAGAGACATTCCAGGATAGAAAAGTTTCCCTCTCCTCAGGAAAGATTTGCTTACATCCAGAATATTAAAGATAATATCTCTCTCCAGAGAGGAGGATGGGCAGGTTTGCAAGCAGCCCTCTTATAAGATTGGATGATTCCTATCCTTAGTGTTTCTCATTTGTGACACAAACTTGTATATGTGGCATCTACCTGAGGTTGATCCACACTGACCCGTATGGTACTTGAGTGCACAGGGAACCAACAGAAACATGAAGCCTGTCTTAGTCTGTTTTGTGTTGCTATAACAGAATACCACAGACTGAGTAATTTATTTAAAAGAAAGTTATTTCTCATAGTTCTGGAGGCTGGGAAGTTCAATATCAAGGTAACAGCATGTGGGGAGGGCTTTCTTGCTCCATCATCCCATGGCAGAAGGTGGGAGGGCAAGAGAGCATGAGAGTGTGAGAGAAAGGGCTGAACTCCAACTCCCTTTTTGTTGTTGTTTTTTTTTGTTTGTTTGTTTTTTGTTTTTTGAGACAAGAGTCTCACTCTGTCACCCAGGCCGGAGTGCAGTGGCATGATCTTGGCTCACTGCAACCTCTACCTCCCAGGTCAACCAATTCTCCTGTCTCAGCCTCCTGAGTAGCTGGGAAACCACAGGTGCACGCCACCATGCCATGCTAATTTTTGCATTTTTATCAAGATGGGGTTTCACCATGCTGGCCAGGCTGGTCTCAAACTCCTGGCCTCAGTGATCCACCCACCTCAGCCTCCCAAAGTGCTGGGATTACATGTGTGAGCCACTGCACCTGGCCTGAACTCTCTTTTATAATAAGCCCATTTTGATAATAACCCACTTCTGCAACAATGATGTTAATCCGTTCATGAGAACAGAGCCCTCGCGACATAATAATCTCTTACTGGGATCCACCTCCCAGCACTGTTGCATTGGGGATTAAGTTTGCAACACATGAACTTGTGGGGGACACATGCAAGCCAGAGCATACTCCTGCTGTGTCCCAAGTAATAAAGTTTCTAATTCCCCCTAATAAAGTTTCTAATTCCCCCTTGGACTTGTATCCTTCTCAGCCAAATCTATGGAAGTATGACAAGCAAACCTATCAGCCTCCCACCACCCTGCTGCTTAGGAACTGCTTGACTTCTTGACCACTACAAGATGAAAAAGTCAAACCCCTTTATTTATTAAGCCATATGCAGAACCTAGATTGTTACCTGACAGATAACTGCTTAATAGCTCCAAACTACAGATTGAAGTCCTCACTTTAAAAGGGACCTTTCTCAAGAAGATCAGTTTCGCAGTTAGGGTCAGTGCTGCTAGTAGCAGACCTACTACTCGGGTTATCTGTACCATGGCTCCTTAAACAGTGTCAGCATCAATTTGAAAGTTCACAGTGTAGATTTCACTTCATAGTCCCTGACTGTCAAGGCACTTCCTGCAACAATGGCAGTTCAAAACTGTTCTCATTAAGCCACCCAATATTGGGACCTAAAAATTCTTATCACCATCAACATAGTTTCAGGATAAAATGCAATGAATGATTCAAATCCATTTGAAAAGAAAATACAATAAAACACAATGATAACTACTCTACCGCATGTAAAAACTATGGTCTAGCCTTGATGCATTTCAGGGTAATAAAGTGAAGCATTCTAAATCTTCTCAAGTTGCATCTTAGAAAAGTTAAACATAACTGCCAAAACCTATGATGCTGGTTTTATAGGGTATGAGTGGAAAAAACGAAAGGAATAATGGAAGGAAAAATCACATGTCCCTAAATACAATTTTACCATTTTGTATAGGTCTATATTATTCAATATTCAATTAGGGATTAAGAATCATTGGGACCACACACGTACATTGTGTGTGTGGATTTATTAGTGGGATTTGAGCTTATGCAGTAATGGGAGCTGATAAAGTCTAGAAGGGTTGCCTTCATATCTAATGCGGCAGCTTGAAGTCTACAGGGCAGGCAGTTGGGAAGAAGGCTGTCAGGGGATGTAAAGCAACAAGGACAAGATGGAACCCATGAGCATTGACTGGTACCCATGTCAGGTTCTGTCTCACTTCTCCAAACTTCATGATGTGGGGTATCCTGCAGGAGAACTCGGTGCCCTTTGTCATAGAGAAAAACACACATCTGGATGAGGATACACAGTCAGATGAGGAGACAGTGAAACTGAAAGAAGATTCAGGGAAAGACAGAACAGCTGCAGCCTGGTTGCTGCCTCATACCAAGGAGAGAAGCCAGCAGCTAAAATAGCAATATGCATGGGCCACAAAAGCACCTGGAGACCCTTCCCCAGCCTCTGAGCACAAAAAATCAATACTCTTGATATAGCTGCTCCTCCACTCTGTCCTCCAAATCTCACACAAGTATGTCTCTTGTGCACATCCTTAACTGGAAACATAGGGAAGGGAATTATGGGAAATGTAGTTCAGCCTAACCACACCAACACATTACAAAACCTCCACAATCCATCTTTTGTCATCTTGGCACATATCACTTTAAATCACAATTTCCATATGAAGACAATACAAAATTTAGACTTCTACTCAACAGAGTACAACTATCTTGTGCACAATTAACAATATACCAACTATTTTTCCAAAGAGGCTATAAAATCTCTCTTTTTGTCTTTGGGTGTTCTTTGAGCTAATTCATACTCTCCCTTTGATATACTGTAGTTTACATACTGAGAAGATGGGAAAATAAGAGTGGGAAGAAAACAAGTTTTTGAAAAAAAAAATACAATGACAACTACTCTACTACATGTAAAAACTATAGTCTAGCCTTAATGCATTTCAGGGTAATGAAATGGAGCATTCAAGATCATCTCAAGTTTCTACATACAAACAGGCCAAGCATGGTGGCTCATGTCTGTAATACCAGCACTTTGGGAGGCTGGGTGGGAGGATCACTTGAGCCTAGGAGTTCAAAACCAGCCAAGGCAACATAGTGAGATACTATCTCTACAAAAAATTTAAAAATATGTATATATACAAACATATCCATATCAAAATAAGGAAGAAATATTCACAACTGCACTAGCTCTCATTTCTACAACTGGTCATGTGGTCATATACCACATGGTATATACCACCTTCTTCCACTCATTCCACACCCCTTTGCCCTCAGCAAGTACCTCAGCAGGTGGTGGTTTCTTTGACCCAAACCATTAGGAGAAAAGCCTGAATTGCATTGTTACCATAAAAGGGACATACATAAGGATAAAGAGGTCAATCCACCAGGAAGGGACCAAAAGTCAAAATCTGAAAATACACATAACATAGCTTTAAAATATTTATAAAGAAAAAATTGGCATAACTAAAAGTATAAAAAGTCACAATAGTGGCTCCACCAGAGTGGGAGCCAACCACACATCTCAAAAGCTGATAGAACATGCAGACAAATAATAATTAAGGATACAGAAGATCAGAACCATAATATTAACAAACTTGACTCTGAGAACATTGCCTCCAAAATGACAAAATCCATACCATATGATTCCATTTATATAAAGTTCAAAATGAGGCTGGGCGTGGTGGCTCACACCTGTAATCCCTGCACCTTGGGAGGATGAGGCAGGAGGATTACTTGAGGCCAGGAGTTCAAGACCAGCCTAGCCAATATGGCAAAACCCTGTCTCTGTTAAAAACACAAAAATTAGCTGGGCATGGTGGTGCATGCCTTTAATCCCAGCTACTAGAGAGGCTGAGGTGTGAGAATTGATTGACCCTGGGAGGCAAAGGTTGCAGTGAGTCAAGATCATGCCACTGCACTTCAACCTGGGCGACACAGTGAGAATTTGTCTCATCAATAATGATAATAGGCTGGGCATGATGGCTCATGCCTGTAATTCCAGCACTTTGGGTGGCCAAGGCAGGCAGATCACGAGGTCAGGAGATGGAGACCATCCTGGCCAGCATGGTAAAAACCCATCTCTATTAAAAGTACAAAAATTAGGTGGGCGGGCCTGGTGGTGCACACCTGTAGTCCCAGCTACTTGGGAGGCTGAGGCAGGAGAATTGCTTGAACCCAGGAGGTAGAGGCTGCAGTGAGCTGAGATCACACAATTGCACCCCAGCCTGGCAACAGAGTGAGACTCTATCTCAAAAAAATAAATAAAAATAAGTGGTAATAATAATCATAATAATGAGATAAACGAATGAGGCAAACTAATCTATGGTGTTAGAAGTCAGACTATCCAGGTGAGATGTGACACAAAAGAGAAAAAATAATACAATTTAAAAATGAAAAATAGGCTGGGCATGATGGCTCACACCTGTAATCCCAACACTTTTGGAGGCCAAGGTGGGAGGGTCACCTGAGGTCAGGAGTTTGAGAGCAGCCTGGCCAACATGGTGAAACCCCATCTCTACTAAAAATACAAAAATAAAAATAAAAAATAAAGAAAAAAAAATAAAGAAATCAGAGTAGTGGTAACCCATAGCAAGGGTAATTGATCAGGGAGGGGCACAAAGAGGCTTCTAAGGTTGTGGTATCCTCTCCTTCTTGATCTGATTCACTTTGTGAAAATTCATTAAGCTGTACACATATGAATCTGTGTATCTTGTTATACTTCCGTCAATATTTTTACATTAAGAAAAGGGGACTTTTGGATAGTGTTGAGAATGAACTGCTCTACGTGATCTGGCATGGCTTCCTCTCTACATGTATATTCAACTATATTTTTCTCCTCAATCACTTATCTACTCCAGCCGCACTGGCCTTCCTGAGACATGCCAAACTCTTTCTCATCTTAAGACATTTGCTCTTGCTCTTCTCTCTGCCAGCAATGCCCATCTCTTTCCTATGCACACAGCTAATGTCCTTGCTTCATTCAGACAGCACCTCTTCAGAGAAGAGTTATCCGGCCACCTAATTTAAAATAACACTTCCCCAAATCATATTCTATCTCCTTATTCTATTCTCGTCACAGCACTTATCACTACATGCAATTTTGTGTTTGTTATTGATTTTTCCCACTAGGATATAACTTCCACTTGTGTGTGGGTCTGTATGTTTTGCTCAATTAATTTGGTTAAAAAATGAATGTTTTTAGAATTTCCTTAGGTTTCCTTTGTGGCTTGACACATAATCAAACTTTGTAAAGGTTCCACATATGCTTGAAAATGTGATTACTTTGATGTGTATAAATTTCTCCATAACATCTACTTTGAGCTTATTACTCGTGTTATTCAAATAACCTACATCTTTGCTTATTTTCTGAGTTTGATCTGTCTGATTATATGAGGGGTGAATTAAAATCTTCAAATATAATAGTTTACTCATCTATTCCTCTCGCAGTTCTGTCAGTTATTGCTTTATAAATTTAGCATTTATATTAGTAAGCATGTTTATGACCATAAATGTTACATCTTCTTGATCTATTATTATTTTACTAGTAGGCTATATCTGTCTTTATCACTTGTGATGTTTTGCATCTTCGACTCTATTTTGTCTGATGTAATTGTTATTCTGGTTTTTCTTTTTTTTTTTTTTAAGACGAGATTTCACCATGCTGGTCAGGCTGGTCTTGAACTCCCGACCTCAGGTGATCCACCCACCTTGGCCTCCAAAGTGCTTGGATTATAGGTGTGAGCCACCACGCCCAGCCTATTGTGGTTTTTCTTTGATTATATTTCTGTGGTATATCTTTTTTGATTTATTGATTTCAGCCTTTCTCTTCTCTTTTAAATGTGTCTCTTCTAGAAAATATCATTTTATTTAAAAAAATCCAGTGTATGTATCTCTGCCTTTTAATTGGTGAGTTAAACTCGTTTGCATTTATTATAACAGAAAGACCTATTCTGTGTTTATTTTTCAGGCTTCTTTTTTAAAAAAAATAGAGATGGGGTCTCACTATGTTTCCCATGCTGGTCTTGAACTCCTGGGCTCAAGTGATCCTGCTGCCTCGGCCTCCCAAAGTGCTGGAATTACAGGTGTGAGCCACCACATCTAGCCTTAGGCTTCTTTTCTTTTAGTATCTTTTTTATCTTCTTATTACAGTCCATTGAATTGAGCAAAAGATTTTGTAATAAACTTGAAAATTATACTTTGTATTTTTAATTTTTCTGGTGGTTACATAGAATTAAACATTTCATTTCTCAGCTTTCGTTTTTAAACATGATGTATGATTACATAAGTTCTGACCAATGAAATGTAAGCAGAAGTGTTGAACTTTCAGAATGGATTTGTTCAAAGGAACGAGGTAATTCCTCTTTCCTCTCCTTCCTCCTGTGACTGCCCTAAAATTGCTAACTAGAGCTCCAGCACCTTTATTGAACCATGAAGTGATCCTGAGTATGACAGTACTGGACCGTGGTGAAGAAAGCTAAGACTGTGGCTCCATGATGACCTCATGGATTCATCATGCTATAGTCATGACTACTTACAAGGCAAACTTCTTTTACTTGAAATAGAAACTTCCTTAAGCCACTGTTATTTGGGATTTTTCTGACATGCAGCACTGCTCATTTCCAGGAGATGCTTATTTTATTGTAAATTCCTAGCCTGTGGTGGAGGCAGGGGACAGTGCAGGTGTTATCTGCCTTAGCCTATATCCAATCTGTGGCACTTAGCTTTTCCCTCTAAGTTTCTCCTACTCCAACAGCCATACATAGAGGGTTTTCTCAAAAGTGGAGTCTAAGACAAAGACTTAGGTGAACTACTGTAGGTAGTTCACTTCAGATCACAGAGTGAGGAAGTAAGGAGAATGAGAGGGAAGGAGGAAAAGCATTAGAAGTCACCACTGTGGTCACTGGGTACTTGATCCCACAGGACCTCCTGAAGAGTGTTCAGAACACTTCCTAGAATTGCTTTCCACATTATCCACCAGAACGACAGGGCACTGCAGTATTTACCCATCAGATTCCATCCCCTGTTGGCTAAGGATTGCCCCTACAGTGCTAACTCTTCCTCGTTGTGCTTTTGGAAAGAACAGGCTTGTCTACACAGAAAATTTCCAGTGGCAAAATTCTACAAAGGGAGCATGGGATTGAGGTGAGACACTGTCACCATGAGGTGGGTCTGAACATGCACAGAACTACCCACTGCAGCTGCAATCAGAATGCACCAAGAAAATATGGCACTGGACATACCAGGGTTTTCACAATTTTTATGACAGGTCTGAGATCCATCAGCTTCCCTTTTGTTTCTGTGGCAAATGCAGAACTGAGCTAATTTACCATCACACGTTGAAGCAGTCTCTCAATTTTTGAAACTCACTTCTCCCTGAACATCTTTTCTTTTCTTTTTTTTTTTTTTTTTTTTTTGAGACGGAGTTTCGCTCGTGCTGCCCAGGATGGAGTGCAGTGGCATGATCTCGGCTCACCGCAACCTCCGCTCCCAGGTTCAAGTGAGTCTCCTGCCTCAACCTCCTGAGTAGCTGGGATTACAGGCATCTGCCACCACACCCGGCTAATTTTGTATTTTTATTAGAGATGTGGTTTCTCCATGTTGGTCAGGCTGGTCTCGAACTACCAACCTCAAGTGATCCGCCTGCCTCAGCCTCCCAAAGTGCTGGGATTACAGGCGTGAGCCACTGGGCCCAGCCTGAACTTCTTTTCCTACCTCTGGCTGCTGTTTCTAAGTGAGCTCTTCTTCCATTTCCTACTCTTTAAATGCAAGGGGTCCTCAAGTTTGCATCCATTCTGTCTTTTTCCTTTAACCACACCATCTCACTCAACTACCTCATTTTTTCTTATATCTCCATTACCATGTTTAAGAGATGATCCTCCAATCTTTATTACTGAAGCAGATCTCTCTTTGCTTCCTAATTCAAACTCATCACCCCATACTACATATAGATGTAATTGTAGAGTAGATAATCAAATTCTAACACATTAAAAAATCCATCTCAACATCTTTCTACATCTCCATGGTCCCTATTTCAATTAATGGCATCTTCAACTAACTTCTTCCAAGCTAGAAACTCCAGCAACATCTTTTACTTCACCAACTCACTCCTTTTATCACTTGGAAAATTTGGTTGATCAGATCTCATCTACTACATCTACCATCTCCTTCCTATTCCTACATGGATGAACCCTTACATTACCTTGTCTGAACTTATACAAAAGCATCAAAAATGGTTTCCTGCTCCTAGTTTCTCCCCTTGCCAAACAAACTTTGTGTTACACCAGCACAGAGTTAAGAGGTTTTACAAGGTGTGTTATGAAAGCTTCTGTCCTTCCTCCCAAACTCCCAATTTCCTGTTCCACAAAGGCAACCTCTTTCAACATTTTTGAAAATATTTGGGGAAAAAATTGTATCTGTACTGAACATGTATGGATTTTTTCTTGTCATTATTCCCTAAACAACAAAGTATAACAATTATTTACATAGCATTTATGTTGCATTATGTATTATAGAAATCTAAAGATGATTTAAAGTATCTTAGAGATTGATGCCTAGGTTATATGCAAATACCACACCATTTTACATTAGGGACTTGGGCATCCTCAGGTTTTAGTACCCTTGGGAGGTCCTGGAACAGAGTCTCCAGGGATGACTTTTGATTCCTGGCTTCTTTCACTGTTGGCTTAGGATTCAGTTTTGTTAGGTCAGTCACGTCAGAGTTAACCTATTTTATGGCTACTTTCTAATTCTGAAAATGCTGTTGTTGTTCTTTCCTCTCCTAATTTATCCTTTTGGGCATACGCTTTGGAAAATCCCTTTATTGTCATTTCAGTGGGATTTGAGGAGGAAATGTTGCTAACAATTTATGTGTTCGGGCCGGGCGCGGTGGCTCAAGCCTGTAATCCCAGCACTTTGGGAGGCAAAGGCGGGTGGATCACGAGGTCAAGAGATCAAGACCATCCTGGTCAACATGGTGAAACCCCGTCTCTACTAAAACTACAAAAAATTAGCTGGGCATGGTGGCACGTGCCTGTAATCCCAGCTACTCAGGAGGCTGAGGCAGGAGAATTGCCTGAACCCAGGAGGCAGAGGTTGCGGTGAGCCGAGATCGCGCCATTGCACTCCAGCCTGGGTAACAAGAGTGAAACTCCGTCTCAAAACAAAACAAAAAAAAAACAACAACAACAAAAAAAACAATTTATGTGTTCAACTCACAAATTCCAGAAGTCTGTCAAACTTTGGAAGCAGGTATCATCTAAGTCTTCCCTTTCTTCTTTTTTAAACTTTTATTTTAGGGTCAGGGATACACGTGCAGGCTTGTTATACAGGTAAAACTCACGTCATGGGGGTTTGTTGTACAGAGTAAACAGACAACCTACAGAATGGGAGAAAATACTTGCAAACTATGCACATAAAGGTCTAATATCCCAGTATCTATAAGGAACTTAAACAAATTTATAAGAAAAAAACGGGCCAAGCACTGTGGCTTACGCCTATAATCCCAGCACTTTGGGAGGCCAAGGTAGGTGCATCACAGGGTCAGGAGATCGAGACCATCCTAACATGGTGAAGCCCTGTCTCTACTAAAAATATCAAAGTTAGCTGGCCTGGTGGCACGCACATATAGTCCCAGCTACTTGGAGGCTGAGGCAGAAGAATGGCTCTAACTCAGGATGCCGAGGTTGCAGTGAGCTGAGATCACACCACTGAACTCCAGCCTGGGTGACAGAGTGAGACTCTGTCTCAAAAAAAAAACGAAAGAAAAGAAAGAAACAAACAGCCCCATTAAAAAGTGCGCAAAGGACATGAACATGCAATTTTCAAAAGAAGCCTTCTGTGGCCAACAAGCATAAGAAAAAAAGCTCAATCTCACCGATTAGAGAAATACGAATAAAAACCACAGTGAGATACCGTCTCATACCAGTCAGAATGACTATTATTAAAAAGTTAAAAAAAAAAAAAAAAGAGAAATTTATTTTTATCTCTTTCTCAACTCCATCCCAACTGGGTCCAAATTTTCGAGGTTTTTCTGTGCCTTCACTGATTAAACTTCATTTTAGAAAAGGATTTAACAAATGTATTCCCCATAAGGTCTAATAAATGACAGAGTTTAATGTGTTATATCTGCTAAGAGTATTTTCATTTTAACAAGGACTAAGTTTCTTATTTGGCTTAAGCCAAAAGGATAAAGACATTCAGTTCTAACTGCGAAATTTCAGGTATCCACACCTAAGTGTTTTGGAGGCTAGGGGAATGTTTTCTTGTGTTTTCTCAAATCACAGGCTTTGGGGGCAGGTCCAACTGTGCCCATGTATTAGGTGAATTGATGATGTCAGTGTCACAGCAGGCATTCTAGGATGACAATCAGAAATAGGATATCTACTCAGTTACAATTCTAGTCCAACTTGTATGTCTTGAAACCTAGAGAGCAGGTAGATGAATCACCACCCTAAATATTGATATTAATCTAGAGCAAAACATATACTTTATTGTTTATAATAAGTATACAAAGATAGACATCATCAAATACACACAACTCTAAGTAAGACCTCCTCATACAATTAGTGGTTGTAAGGCATTATGGAAATACAAAATGCCATATAAATGCATAATTAGATCACAAAAATAATTATGGTTAATAACATGACTAACCTTCTTAAACTGCGTGCGAATATAATAATAATAAGCCACATTACGTGCTCTTGGTTGAAGCAGACACGATTAGCCAGAATTTGGTAAGGGGCATGAAACAACAGAGGATGCCTCCAGCATTCCGGGGTAGTACACAGAAAATTCAGGTCATATGCATCTGCCACGGAGCACCGCAGGGATGTAAACCACAAAAACGGGGAGACAAGAAGCCCAGTTAAGAGCGCCTCCTTAATTCTTGATTTCTGGCCCTATTATTTCCCTCAATACCACTACCACAACTCAGAGCAATTATAAGTGCCTGTGTATCTCTTACTAGGGACTGGGCACTGTTGAAGTATTTTACACATATTAATTCCCACAAAACCTCAGGAGGCAGGTACTGTTCTCCCCTTTTAACACATAAGCAAATTAAAACACAAAGAAGTTAAATAACTTTCCACTGTGGGTGGCAGAGCCAGGACTTAGGCTACCCAGGCCCAGAGCCTGGCCAGTTACTACCACTCCATATGGCAGCTACATTTTCTACCTTTATTCTGTCCCACAAATCAATTACAGATATATCATATGTATACATACACACACACACACACACACACACACACATCTATATATCTATATGAGTGTGTATAAGTGTACATATGTGTATACATACACATACATATATATGTGTGTGTATATATGTATATATACATATAAGTATGTGTACATATATATGTGTGTGTGTGTGTGTATGTTTGTTTTTGTTTTTTTTTTTTGAGATGGAGTTTTGCTTTTGTCACCCAGGCTGGAGCACAATGGCACAACATCGTCTCACTGCAACCTCCGCCTCCTGGATTCAAGGATTCTCCTGTCTCAGCCTCCCAAGCAGCTGGGATTACAAGCATGCACCACCACCCTGGCTAATTTTTTTTTTTTTTTGTATTTTTAGTAGAGATGGGGGTTTCATCATGTTGACCAGGCTGGTTTCGAGCTCCTGGCCTCAAGTGATTCGCCCGCCTCGGCCTCCCAAAGTGCTGGGATTACAGGCGTGAGCCAACGCGCCCAGCCCAGATCTCTATTTTCATCATTGGTTGTGCAAAATGCACTCCCCACCTCATCTTAATGATCCTTTTGGCAAAACGACAATACCAGCATAAAACAAATTTCTTCAGGATACAAATATTTTCATAATTTGTATTAACTCAACCTAAACTTTACCAGCCTGAATTGCTTCTTCAAGGCTTGACTAATACACTGTTGGGTATTATTTTAAGCAGCCTCCACCCAAGTGCACCTTGTACCTCTATTGATCTGCCTTAGGAATTCAGTAGATTTCTTTCAGATTCTTTCCCTCATTAATGTTTTCCGGTATCATCTGATAAATGATAGAAAATGCTGTACTGAATCACTACACCTATCCACCAAGTCAAAAATACATTTATATATTATAAATATATATAAATAAATATTAGAATGGGTTAAACTGAGCCAACCGTCTTACCATGTGCTCACGGGGGACTTCCTGTTTTCATGTTGAATAATAATATATTTTACGGTTAGCAAAGCCATTTCACCTGCAGTCGTTGATTTGTTCTAATTCCGAGCATTTAAATCCATCGCCCGTGTTTGCTTAAGGAACGCTGTGTTTTCTTACGAGTCTTCCAAATCGGTCCTTACTACACGCATATATGGGCGGCTGCGTGTCCCTACAAAGTCAGCCTGTTAACTTCCACTGGAGAAACAAAACTCTTAAGAACCTCTGAGCTGTAAAAATGTCAGAAAGCGGTGTCCCAGGCACCCTCTCCCAGAGAAAGCCAGGGGAGGGCGGTGGCTGCCCCCAGGCCGCCTCCTGCCCCGGGCGAAACCGAGGCCTCCGCGCGCCCCCCGCCCCCGCGGCGTCTGGCTGCCTCGCCGCAGGGCAGGCCTGGCCGGGCCTCCCCGGGCCGCGGCGGCGCCCCCTGCCGGCCGCGGCGGGCAGAGCGGGCGGAAGGAACCCGAGCCGGGCTGCCACCGTGTCCCAACCCGAGCCGCCGCCGGAGCTTCCCGGGGCCTCGAGTCCGCGCTGAACGCCCTCCTCGCCGCCCGCCGCGTCCCGGCGCCCTCCGGAGCCGCCCGGCCGCCCGCGCACACCTGAAGCGGCAGGGCCGGGCCCTGTCTCGGTCCTCAGCTCGTCCTCCCCGCCTCGCACCGGCCTTCACTCTGGAGCGGCCCCGGCAGCCGCAGCAGGGGCGGCGGCGGCGGATCGAGGAGCTCTCCAGGTCGTCCCGGGAGAAGCTGCTGCAGTCCCGGGACAGGATGTTCTCCAAGTTCACCTCCATCCTGCAGCACGCCGTGGAGGCGGTAAGGCCGCGGGCTGCGGGCGCACGGCAGGCCGTGGATGGCGGCGGCCTACGCTCCCCGCCGGTCTCGGAAACAGCCGGGCGGCCTCGGCCCGTCCCTCGGCGGCCCTGGCCCCCGGGTGGGGTGAGGCCCCAAGCGGGCGCTCTGGGTGGCCGCCGGGTCGTGGAGGCGCCCCGGGCCTCGGGCCTGGCTCTGCGCGGGCGCCCCCTCCGTCCCTGGCTGCCCTAGGCCGGCGGTCCCTGCCTTCCTGCCTTGCCCTGCTCGGTGGTCTCCTCATTCCTCTAATGGGGACGGGGGTTCCGGGAGCACCTGGCAGGGTCGCAGGGAGCTCCCTGGGCTCCCTTAACCGTTAGCCTTCTCCGGAAAAAAGTGGTCAGCGTTGAGCAAGACAAAAGAAACGAGCAAGCCTCGCTTGGGCTTGGGATCTGTTTGGTTTTGGGGGGCAGGGGTGGGACAGGCGTGATCTCGCTATGGGGCGACCCTGGCGAGGGAGCAGCCGACCAGCCCTTGGGTTGCTGGCTTTGGCTTTCTCGGGCCTGGAGGCCGAACTCAGCTGAACCTTATGGATTGATCTGAAATAGGGTTTGGAGGGTCCAATCGAGTTTGCTTTCCACAGCTTCCAGGCTCACGGAGCAGAGACCATCTGTTTCCTTTCTTGTCTCATCCTCTTCCTGGACACTCTTCGGCTATCCTGCAATTGTATTCTCCTTTGAGGGTTTTAGACACCAGCATAGAGAGACAGTATTCAAGTATCCTGATAGACCAATCAGTGAAAACAAACTAAAAAGAAAATGCCTTGCTGCTGTTCTAGTAAGAGTGCTAGTTGCTTTCCTTTAGCTGTTTACTTTATTCTGGGAGAACTGCCCAAATTGAAGAATGCATTCCGTGCAGGAACAATTACTTTGCTAATTTTTAACGTGGCATTCTCTTCCTATGTTCATATTATGCGATAGGGCACTTTAAAATCTACACTTTAAAAAATTTCAGATACAACAGAATATTTTTTATGGGCAGATAAATATAAAATGGAGTTTTTGAGTTCAGTAATGAAAACGAACTTTGGTACAATTGTTATTTAAGTGATACATGAGAAGTGTTAAAAAATTTAGCTCTAGCCGGGCGCAGTGGCTCAAGCCTGTAATCCCAGCACTTTGGGAGGCCGAGGCGGGTGGATCACGAGGTCAAGAGATCGAGACCATCCTGGTCAACATGGTGAAACCCCGTCTCTACTAAAAATACAAAAAATTAGCTGGGCATGGTGGTGCGTGCCTGTAATCCCAGCTACTCAGGAGGCTGAGGCAGGAGAATTGCCTGAACCCAGGAGGCGGAGGTTGCGGTGAGCCGAGATCGTGCCATTGCACTCCAGCCTGGGTAACATGAGTGAAACTCCGTCTCAAAAAAAAAAAAAAAAAAAAAAAAAAATTTAGCTCTAAGACAAGCTCTTGGGCAAACATCAAACAAAAAAACATAAAACAGGGTTTCATGAATGTAGAGCAGTATTACACAGAGGGAAATGACAGTTGTAGACCTCAAGACAACTTTTAGTTTCTTCTTGATGATGCACACTCCAAAGCACTTTTGTTAAAATAATTTAACTGCAATTTATTATAACATTTATGCCGAGAATGAATTTATTTATTTATTTATTTTTGAGACCAAATCTCATTCTGTTGCCCAGGTTGGAGTGCAGTGGTGTGATCTTGGCTCACTGCAACCTCTGCCTCCCAGGTTCAAGTGATTCTCCTGCCTCAGCTTCCGTAGTAGCTGGGATTACAGGCACGCACCACCACACCGGCTACTTTTTTTTTTCTTTTCCAGTAGAGATGGGGTTTCACCATGTTGGCCAGGCTGGTCTTGAACTTCTGACTTCAAGTGATCCATCTGGTTTGGCCTCCCAAAGTGCTGGGATTATAGGTATGAGCCACCATACCTGGCCTGAATAATTTTATTTTTAACATTAAATGTATGAGATACCTGGGAACACTAAATGAGATACTTGGGAATAAAAATTTACTACGTTACAGTCAGCCATCTTATCCATAGGCTCTGCATCTGACGCACCAAACTCAGGTAAAAAATATTCACGGGAGAAAAAAATTCTGCAGAGTTCCAAAAAGCAAAACTTGAATTTGCCACATTCAAGTACTACCTTGAATCCATGCGAATAAAGTGATGTGTAGGTATTATATTAGGTATTATAAGCAATCTAGAGATGATTTAAAGTATACAGGTATGCATAGGTTATATGCAAATACTATGCCATTTTATAAGAGGGACTTGAGCATCCTCAGATTTTAGGGGTGGAAAGAGAGGTCCTGGAATTAGTCCCCCATAGATTATATCATTTACCATCAAGCTGGTATTTACAGAAATAAGTACTTAGAAAAAGCAAGATGGCTTTCCCCGCTCTCCTAGTAAAGGCCCATTTTTATCCGGAGGCCTGTGTTTTCTTGTCCTCGTTATCTTTTTATAATTGTATATATTAGCATCTGCCAAATTATCTGGCTCCTGCTCTGTAATATCCTTAGCCTACTTTGCTGAGGTTGGTTAGAAAAAGTTGACTTGTATTCGGATGGTCCTGGAATTAATGCATTGCATTTAGAAATGTAATGATTTCATTTGCTTATACCTAATGTTTTCATCTGTGGCACCACCCAATTTATCTTGATAGGAGGCTAAATCTCATGAAAAATGTTTGATATACTGTACTAACCGTTTATTCCTCCTTTTAACATTCACTCTTGGTAATGAACTCATATGCAATGATGAGTAAACCATACTTGTGGTATTTGAAGAACTTTTTCTGTTGCCCAAGATAAGTTTCCAGTTATTCAGTTCTGTTTATTGATTTGCTTGACATTTTCCTCTCTGAAGCAATCCTACCATTCCTCAGTTCATTTCATTAGCTCTTCTGTGTGTTCCTGTTCATTTGTATGCCCAATTAGCATTTCCTGATGCAGTATTCCAATTAACATAATTATCAGGATTATACAGAGACAGAAAATACCTGGATACTGACATGGCCTTTTTTCATTATTTTGTTGGATAAGTCTGTGGAGGAATGCTTTCTTAATCATTTTTGTATGATTACTTTCCAGGTTTCCTTAATTGGATGAGCCTTCAAATGAGTTTTTAATTTAACTATTTGTTTATTTTTCGAGACAGGGTCTCTGTCACCCAGGCTAGAGTGCAGTGGTGTGATCATAGCTCACTGCAGCCTCCACCTCCAGGGCTCAAACGATTCTCCTTCCTCAGCCTCTCGAGTAGCTGGGACTATAGGCCTGTGCCACCACACCCAATTAAAAAAAATTTTTTTTTTGTAGACTCTGGGTCTACAATGCTGCCCAGACTGGTCTTACGTTTTTGGGCTTGAGTGATCCTTCGACCTTCATCTCTTAAAGTGCTGGGATTATAGGCATGGAGCCATCATGCCTGGCCCAAATGGTTTTTTAGCCTTGAATAAATGTATTCATGTAAATGAGGTTTAAACATAGAGTTTTTCTTATTGTTTAATTAATGGTTTCTCCTCACTCCCTGGTAACTACTTACAAGATAAAAAATACGGCTAAGATATTTTCCAAAATTAGCATTTGAAAATGTGTTATTAAACTGATAGAAGAGAAAGTCACACCTTTTTTTTTTTTAGATGGAGTCTTGTTCTATTGCCCAGGCTGGAGTGCAGTAGCTGAATCTTGGCTCACTGCAACCTCTACCTCCTGGGTTCAAGCAATTCTCTGCCTCAGCCTCCAGAGTAGCTAGGATTTCAAGCGCCCACCACCACGCCTGGCTAATTTTTGTATTTTTAGTAGAGACGGGGTTTCACCATGTTGGTCAGGCTGGCCTTGAACTTCTGACCTCATGATCCCCCACCTCAGCCTCCCAAAGTGCCGAGATTACAGGTGTGAGCCATCGAGCCTTGTTGTTCACGTCTTCTTGATCAAAAACAAGAACTGTAATGTAACTCCTGCCTCCCTTTTTAGAAATGATGGTCTTCCCATCCTGGTCAACATGGTGAAACCCCGTCTCTACTAAAAATACAAAAAAATCAGCTGGGCATGGTGGCGTGTGCCTGTAATCCCAGCTACTCAGGAGGCTGAGGCAGGAGACTTGCCTGAACCCAGGAAGCGGAGGTTGCGATGAGCCGAGATCGCGCCATTGCACTCCAGCCTGGGTAACAAGAGCGAAACTCCGCCTCAGGGGAAAAAAAAAAAAAAAAAAAAAAAAAAAAAAAAGATGGTCTTCCCTCAGTATAGAAATGATGGGCCAGTAAGAGGCTTATGAAGTGAATCTGTTCTCTTAGACAGTTGCCACATGTCACAAGTCTGAATTCAGACCTCTCTTGTAGTTAGTTCCAGGGTTAGAATAGATTGTTTTAACACAACTTCTTCAAAAGATAGATCAAACACTTTCCATTTAGTACAAGTTAGTATTTGTTGAGAGCCTAGTCCTCACTAGGCAGCGTGCCAAGGGCATGCTCCTCTTAAATTCCAACCAGTTCCTCCTTAGTGGGCAGATTTCTCCCAGAGAAGATAAAGGTCAGTGTCAGGGAAGAGTTTTATCATTTTAACTAATTCCTTCAATGGAAGTCATCTTTCAGAATGTGAATGCAATGTTTTCTTTTCAAATTATAGTTAAGAGTTAGTGTCAATTGTTGAGACTAGTAATTCCTTAAAAATCTCCCGTGCCCTGGAAATTCAAACCACAAATCAAATATGTCTCATGTTTTCTTAGGCATATTCTTTTCCAACAAGTGATCTCTCACTTTAGTCCTTCACTCATTCAGCATGTTTTCTGAGTCACCAGAAAGCATGGCACAATGTGAGGGAAACAAGATGTACTGGGTGACTTGTGTCCTTGGTCACAATGCTTACAGTCTCATTTGGGAAACCAAACAAATATACATGTTATTATAGAATAAGGAATGCCTAAGAATGTGATCTAACCCATAGAGCCACACAGAATCAGGTTCCATTCCTGCCTCTGTCCCTTCCTTCTACACTTGGACAAGTTACTTGATTTGTATACATTTCCATTTCTTCATTATAAATGGAAATAATTAAACCTATCATAAAATTGTGGTGAAGATTAAAATGAGATAATGTACATGAAGTGCTTAGTGCAGTGTCTGTCACATAGTAAGTGCTCAGTAAATGTCAACCATTATTGTCATTTGGATGATTGGTTTAGCCAGTGAACCCTATAGGAAAAGAGACCAAGCATTTAGGATTGGAATTGTTAGAGAAGGCTTTCTGGGAGGAAGTGAGCAAAACTTTGGAGAGGCAGAAAAGATGGGGAAAGATCATTAGGAAAGTTGGGGACAGAAAGAAGCATTTAAAAAATCCGGGAGTGGAATGTTGATGATATATGAGACACAGTAAAAGCAGAGGTGGCTCTTAGAATATTAGTTTTCATCCAAATTATCCATTTAGATGCTTTTGTGTGATAGGTATATTGGACACAGTCCAGCCTTCCAGTTAAAGGCAGTGTTTCCTTGGGTAAGTCTGTTAACTGATTTTGAGTCTTTGGAATTTGGGCAAAATAGGTTTATCGTGAGAGCATAAGACCATACAGTATGTGCAAAATTTGCTGTATTGCATCTGGCACATAACTACTCATTAAAAGGCAGTAACTTCTGTGTTACTCATTTATGCACTTTAATATACATTATCAAATACTTAACTCTGTGTCATCCCTGAGTTGGAAACCAGACATTGAGTAATGAAAAAGATAGCACAGTCCCAACCCTCATAGAGCTGACAATCTAGTGGAAGAGATGGATAATTAAACAATGACAAAAGTGGGATAGGTGATAAAAGTGGGATAGAGAGCAAGCCAGCTGATAAAGGGTATCAAGGTACATATGGGACTCCATCCTCCCAGGAAGAGCCTGGCCAGGCTTTCTAGAGAAAGCAAAGTCTAGTTAAGGTTCATGTCAGTTTGGGGTTGAGATAGTCATTGCATGAATTTTTAGACTTTTGATTCTCTGTGTTGTAAAAGTTAAATTGGAATCTCTTGGTACTGATTCACACGTTTTTTTCTTAACTCAGAGCATAAACGTTTTTATGCAATGATAAAACAGGTAATTAGCATGTTAGAGTTAGTAATGAAAGTGGGAAGTTTACTAGAAAGTTTTACATAAATAAGGAAATTTATTCATGTTTGAACAAGATTGTTACTAATCTAAGTTATTAGCAATTTAGAACTGTTTAGCTTTCTACTTAAATAGGTTTCTTATTTAAATCTAACTCTTGGAGAGAGGTAACAAAGTAACTAACACCATGCTGCTTTGAATTTCACTGTAACCTACAAGCTCCTGCCTGACACAAATGCAGTAAGACTTATCTGCCTAGTGACCAGAGAATTACAGTTTCAATTCCCTTGAAATACAGTTAAATCCCACTTCTGAAATAATCTGGAAAAAGGATGCTGTAATTCCTCATATACCCCAGAGGTTGCTTAGGAAAAAATTAACACATTAAGAAGCTAGCTACAGTTCCTGAAACAACAAATTTCATTTGGGTTTGTCCCACGTGTGAATGTACTTAACTATGTAAAGGTAGTCTATAGAAGTCAGGTCCAAAAAAATTAGGAAAAGTTTTTATATATTTTGAGAACATTCTAAAAACAAATAGCTGATTAAACCATTTTTTCAATCTAAAAATTTCAGGAAGATGATACTGTTTTCCCAAGGTAATACTTTGATTCTTAATTTTCTTCCTAATTTTTTTCCCCTCAATCTCCCATAAGTATTTTTTTTCCCCATGTTCTCCTTGAAGCTAAAGTACTCCTGAAGGTTTTAACTCCTTTCTTGCAATCTTTTTTTTAAATTTTTTTTTTTTAAATAAGGTGAATATTTTATTCTCTTAATCCAGAACTATTTACAGTGGAAGATATTGATGATTGGTGAAATATTTTCGGGTCTATTTTATTCCATAAATGCATTTCATCTTGATTGAAATACTTAAGATGTTTATGACCAATATTTATAATTTGGACAATAGTTCAGAAATTGTTTTGGCACGGTTGCCAGCTCTGAGGCGGAGGCTGAGGACACCAAGAAATCAAAATGGTACCAGTAGAAGTGCAGGAGTGACATGACCTCTTGTAGGTCATCTGTTTAGATGAAGTATATGAAAATGGACTCTGGAGAAGTAAAGAAACAAAAGAATGGGTACTCCATGGCATCCCCAAGAGCTACTAGTTGCCTGTTTTTCTAGTTATTTCTTGATCATATACTAAGCAAGGGGTGGATTATTCATGAGTTTTCTGGGGAAAGGGGTGGGCCATTCTTGGCACTGAGGGTTCCTCCCCTTTTTAGACTATCTTTCTGACATTGCCATGGCATTTGAAGGCTGTCCTGGCACTAGTGGGAGTGGCTTTTAGCATGCTAATGCATTATAATTAGTGTATAATAAGCAGTAAGAACAACCGAGGTCACTTTTGTGACCATCTTGATTTTGGTGGGTTTTGGCCAGCTTCTTTACCTAATGCTGTTTATCAGCAGGGTCTTTACGACCTGTATCTTGTGATATCAGACCTGTGACCTGCAGTCTCAACCTGTGACTAAGAATGCCTAACCTCATGGGAATGCAGCCCAGCAAGTCTTAGCTTCATTTTACCCAACTCCTGTTCAAGATGGAGTCGCTCTGGTTCAAAGGCCTCTGACAACACTGGCACTAGGAGAGCTCTCACTCTCTTTCACTCTTTAAGGAAAAGAAATGCAGAGGTGTATGCAAATCTTTTTCTATCCATTTAACACACATTTGAAATACCTGTAGGTTTGCTGTAAGATGGCTGAGGGGATATAATTTTGGTCATAAAACTCCTGAAGTAAGTTTTAGAGCTAAAATATAGAGCATTTTTGACTTTGTGGAATTTAAATTGCTGATGTCTTGTTCATGTAGTTATTTTGCTAAAAATATACACTGCCTAATCCAAGCTTGAAAAGATTTACATCTGTATGTCATTGAATGTAGGGGACAGTTTTAATCTGATTACAAAGTTGACTTTGGTATATGTTTTAGTAGTGATGACGTGTAACTAATTACGTATCAGCTTTTTACTGTTTTGCATTTCAAAGTCCTAGGTACAAAGATCCCTGGCTATTAGTAATTTCATTTTACTGATATGTCAGTAACAGAATGTTGGTATGTTTTCATTTAACATACCTTTGAAATGTACTTTTTTTAATTTTTTTTTTTTTTTTTTTTTTTTTTTTTGTAGACAGTCTCGTTCTGTCACCCAGGCTGGAGTGCAGTGGCATGATCTTGGCTCACTGCAACCTCCACCTCCCAGGTTTAAGCGATTTTCCTGCCAGTAACTGGGACTACAGATGCACAGCACCACCCCCAGCTAATTTTTGTGTTTTTAGTAGAGATGGGATTTCACCATCTTGGCCTGGCTGGTCTTGAGCTCTTGACCTCAAGTGATTCATCTACCTTGGCCTCCTAGAGGTTGGGATTACAGGCATGAGCCATTGTGCCCAGCCTGAAACCTACTTTTAAACAAGTGTCAGGGGACGAAAAAAAAGCCCAGTACTGTAGTTTAATAATAATGTTGATAAATATGTTTTTCCTCTTTCTTGATAACTCATTTTTACTTTCTTGGATTCGACTTATTTTGTTTCTCTTTGATATCTGACACATAAAACAAAGTGTGCCCCTTATTTTTATGCTACCTTTACATTGTAATAAATAAATATAGAGTTATAAGTTATGGGAAACTTTCAATGCCATTTTCTTAATTGTTGTGGTCTTTTTGTGTGTGTTTTTGTAGCTTGCACCTTCTCTTCCTTTACAAGAAGATTTTGTTTATCACTGGAAGGCAATTACCCATTACTACATAGAGACTTCAGGTAAGGAACAATGCTGATATTAACTGAAAATTTGTGAAATACTAAATTTTTTTTTTCTTTTTTTTCTCCCATCCCGCCATAAAATATTTTTTAAATAAGTCTTCAAAGTTATTTTATATTTAAGTTTATAGACAACCTTATATTTAATTTGTCTTTAAGCTTCAGTCACTCATTTATCTGTTGAGCACCTACTACTATGTGTCAGGCATTGTCGAGGCACCGGAGGATAGAACAGTCAGTCAAACAGACAAGACTGCTGTCCTCACAGAGCTTATGTATTGATTGGGAGGAGGCAGACAGCATATAGACAGATAGGTATAGTGAGTCAGATGAAAAGCGCCAAGGGAAAATGAAGCAGGCTAAAGGCGCACTGGGGTACGTTTGGGTGATGGGAGTGGGCAGTTGGCTATTTTAGGTTAGAGAAAACCTCATTGCCCAACATGACTTGTGAGCTGAAATCTAAAGGAGAAAGGAAGCGTGCCTACTGGATATCTGAGGGAAGAGTGTCTCGAGAATGAGAACTAACTCACCAATCCTCAGGCCAGAGCATGTGGCATACTTGGCATATTCCAGGAACTTTAAGGAAGCCAGCGTGGATAGAGCAAAGTGAAGGAGAAAAGTGGCAGGAGGTGAAAGAAGACAGAGGTGGGGGCTCAGGGGAGGGTTGTATATTTCCCCAGGGCCTCGTGAGCTGTTGTAAAGGTTTTAACTTTTACTGTAAGTGAGAAGTCTTTTGAGGGTTTTGAGTAGAGCTGGAACATAATCTGTTTGATCCCTTTGATTTCTGTGAAAAAACTTAGATTGACGGGGATACAGGGGTGAAGCTGGTAAGACAGTTAGGTTACTGTCACAGCAGTCTCAGCAAGAGACAATAGTGGCTTAGGCCAGGGTGGAGGTGCTAAGGAGATTACATTCTGGATACATTTTAAAGAAAGATTTGTTGATGGATTGGATATTAGGGTTAAGGGAGTAAGTGTCAAAGATATAACTCCAAAGTTTTGGGCTTAAGAAGCTAGAAAACTAGAGCTGCCACTTACTGAGAATGGGGAGACTGCAGAAGGAGCAGGTTTGTGAGCACATTTTGAACGTGCTGAGTGTGAGATGCCTATTATACATCCACTTGGATATGGGAGATAGACAACTGGCAACAGGAATGTGGACTTAAGAGATTTAAACTAGAGACATGAAACTGAGAGTTATTAACATGTAAGTAGGATTTAAAGCCCTGCGACTGGATGAGATTATCTAAGGAGTAAGGACAAATGGAGGAGAGAAGGTGTCCAAGACAGAACTCTTGGTGTTTAGAGATTGGGAAGATGAGGACAGTAGCAAAGGACACTGCTTTTGCCAGTAAGGAAGAAGACAGCCAATAGCAAATGGTGTCCTTAAAAGCCTAGAAGAGGAGAGAAGGATTAATTGTGTCAAATGATGCTGATGTCAGGTTAATGAATACTAAGAATGGATCACTGGATTTAGCTACAGGACACACATTAGTGTTCTCGATAAGAGCTATTTTAATGTCAGGGAGGAGAAAGAAAGCCTGATTGGAGTAGGATTAAGAGAAAATGGGTGGAACTGGCTGGGCACAGTGCCTCACACCTGTAATCCCAACATGCTGGGCGTGGTGGCTCACACCTGTAATCCCAGCCTTTGGGAGGCCGAGGTGGGCAGATCGCTTGAGGCCGGGAGTTCAAGACCAGCCTGGGCAACATGGTGAGACACCCAAGCTTTAAAAAATATATAAAAAATTAGCCGGGTGTGGTGATGAACACCTTTAATACCAGCTACTCGGGAGGCTGAGGCAGGAGAATTGCTTGAACTGAGGAGGTGGAGGTTGTAGTGAGTAGAGATGGCACCACTGCACTCCAGCCTGGGTGACAGAGGAAGACTCTGCTCATAAAAAAGAGAAAATGGGTGGAAAAGATGTATAGACAATGCATATAGACTGCTCTCATGAGGCGTATTAGTCTAAAGGGGCCGAGAGGAAGATATGGTGGCAGGAGAGGGTTTTTAAATTTTTTAAGATATGAGATATTGCAGTTTTATTTTATGGGAGCAATCTAGTAGAGAAAAAGGCAGACACGAGCAAAATGATAGCATTTCTTTTTCTTTGTTTTTTGAGATGGAGTCTTTTCAGATTCTACCTTGGCTTACTGCAACCTTCTGCTTCCCAGGTGGAAGTGATTCTTGTACCTCAACCTCCCAAGTAGCTGGGATTATAGGTAGCCCCCCACCACGCCTGACTAATTTTTGTATTTTTAGTAGAGATGGGGTTTCACCATGTTGGCCAGACTGGTCTCGAACTCCTGACCTCAAGTGATCCACCCACCTTGGCCTCCCAGAGTGCTGGGATTACAGGTGTGAGCCAGATGAGATTATTTCTGCACAATATCCTTAAGTAGGCAAGGGATGAAGGGATCTTCTGTAAAAGTAGATGCATGGCCTTAATTACATGTGAGTACAGTTCATCCATCAAAATAAGGTAGAAAGCAGAACAAGGATATAAACGCAGGAAACAGGTAGATACGGTGTACAGAGTCTTTGGAAGTTATCTTTTGGTTACATCTGTTTTTCTCAGAAATAGGAAGGATGGAAAGTGAATATGCGGAATGATAATAGATTAGGTCAAGGGTTAGCAAACTATTCCGTGAAAGGCCATATAGGCTTTGTGGACCATACAGACTCGGTTGCAGTTCTTCAGCTCTGCGGCTAAAAAATGAGCTTTCCTTTTTTCCAATGCATTTTTATGTTTTATATACAAAACTGATGGCAAGGCTGGATCTGGCCCATGGACCAAAATTTGGCGACATAATGAAATAGGAACATTGCTACTTAGCACTACAGGATCCCCTGAAGAGTATATTGGTAAGCAGTGGTGGATGTGCAGATTAGACATGTCATTTAACAAGAGGAAGCGCGAAAAAATAAGAATAGTTCACTTGGCAAGCTGACGGGATTATAGGTGATTTGTTAAAAGAAAAAATCCTTTATATTTGTGCAGTAAGTAAAAATTAGACAAAAATATATATTTAATTTCTAACTTCATTTAGATGTTTAGCCAGCAGATATGCAGAAATGTTTCTTGAGAGGAGCTGCCTTTTCAAAAGACTGCTCTTAGCCCTTATAATTGTTTTTTCCTGCTTCCGTGGCTTTGAGGAAATGAATAAGTTCTTGCTTTAAAAGATTTTTTGAATCTAGTAGCAGAAATAAATATGTACATTGTAATAAAGTATGGAGCAAATAACAACATTTCAGATGGAAAAAATAGCATATCCAAAGGCACAATGCCATTTTTAGTTTAGGGATGATGAGAATGGATCTTTTTTATAGGGAGCTACGATTTTAATCCTGTCCAGTCAAATTTACAGTTAATTTATTTGTCAGTTTAAAAAGTCTTTTTGGTTATTATTATTATTATTATTATTGCCATAAATAATTGTAATCAAACCATCCTTGACTATTCATTCTTTCCTGGAGTATTTGTATATATAAAGGCTACGATTATGGGGAAAACACATTTTTAAAAAGTAAATTACAAGAAAATTTATAAATTGTCTTTTACTAACGCTAGGCTACTCATTTTAGAATCTGAAATGAGACATGACATTTCTTGAATTCTTACTCTGTGCTAAGGACTGGGATTTATTATTTCATTGAAATCATATAGCAGTACTCACTAGTGTTTATTAGTTCCATTGTATAGATGTTGGTGACTGATGTTTACGTAATTTGCACCAGTTCATCCAGCTGAAAGTGACAGAGCCAAGATTTGTATCCAAGTTGTCTGACTCCAGGCCCCATGCTTTTAACAACTGTCCCATACTATATCAAACTTGGTACCTATGTCCTCCTGAAAACAAGCGTGACCGTTCTCTATCCATTGTTTTCTCCATAGCTTAGTGTTATGGTTTTCTCTCTGTGTTTGTACAGATACAGACAAAGCAACATATCAGTACGTAGCATACCAGAATTGTGTTGTTCAAACTATAGAAGTATAAAGTAAATGAAAACTAGAGACATAAATAGGAATTTGGCATTTCCTAATATATTTTGTATTTAAATGTTCTATAAAACTTTACATCTTTAGGAGTAATTTAACCTTAGTATAATAAGGATAGGTTGATAAAATCATGTGATGTTTGAGTCTGTGATGTGTTAAAAGTATCACTAAATTTTAATTTTATTATAAGAAATTAATAATATTTAATAAAATTTGTCCTGAGAAGCAACTTTGAAAAACAGATTTTGGAAATAGCTATCTGTTAATGAGCGATGTTAGTAGTTTTAATAGAGGCTTTTCCTTTTGGCTTCTCATATTTTAATAGATGAAAATGAACTAGGGGCTTTACATGATAGGCTTCCCAATCCTATGAAGTAACGTACTAGCAATCAAAAACAGAATCTGTCCTTTTCATATATCCTGGGTTATTTGCCTTAATGTTCAAGGCCAACCTATTTCTATTTAAAGAGACTTAAAATTCAGATCTTCTGAACTGGCTAAGTGAAAAAAATATTTTAGTTACAAGTATATATAGAACATTTTGTGCAACCGCCGCCTCCCGGGTTCAAGTGATTCTCCTGCTTCAGCCATCTAAGTAGCTGAAATTACAGGCACCTGCCACCATGCCCAGCTAATGTTTTTGTATTTTTAGTAGAGACGGGTTTCACCATGTTGGCCAGGCTGGTCTTGGACTCCTGACCTCAGGTGAGCCACCATGCCTGGCCATATTTCAGAATATTGATTTAGTTTTTGGGTAAGAGTATGACAAAATGCATCATCTAAATTCTAGCAGAGATAATCATACTATATAAACTTCGCTTAAGTGTATAGTTCAGATTTTTCTCAGTTTGAATAGGAAAAGGGAAATACAGAGAGTATTTTAGGTGCAAATATGCAGTTTAAAAATGTTTAAATATTTGATGAATTTTTTTATTGTTTAGATGATAAAGCCCCAGTGACCGATACAAATATTCCATCGCATCTGGAACAGATGTTAGATATACTGGTTCAAGAAGAAAATGAACGGGAATCTGGAGAGACGGGGCCGTGTATGGAATACTTGCTCCATCACAAGATCTTGGAAACATTATACACCTTAGGAAAAGCTGATGTAAGTTCCTAATTGGGCATGTAGTACATGCATTAATGTCTTACAAATAAAGAAGCTGCCAAATACTTAATATAAAGGTGTGTATTGAACATGGCAGGATTCAAATTAAGATCGTGGAAAAAAGAAAATTGTGTGGCCTATACAAATATGTCCATAGAGATAGCAAAGATTCCAAATGCTCTGGACAACAACTAGTACTTGGCTAGGCACAGTGTAGGGCTGGGTGTGGTGGCTCACGCCTGTAATCCCAGCACTTTGGGAGGCTGAGGTAGGCGGATCACAAGGTCAGGAGTTCAAGACCACCCTGGCCAACATGGTGAAACCCCATCTCTACTAAAAATACAAAAAATAGCTAGGCGTAGTGGCGGGTGCCTGTAATCCCAGCTACTCGGGAGGCTGAGGCAGGAGAATCACTTGATCCCAGGAGGCGGAGGTTGCAGTGAGCCGAGATCATGCCATTGCATTTGAGCCTAGGCAACAAGAGGAAGACTCCATCTCAAAAAAAAAAAAAAAAGAAAATTCCGGTATAAACATTTATGAAAATAAACTCAAGTACATGTGCTCAGAATAAAAAAAGAGAAGGAAATTAGTTAAAATAAGATTGAAAAATAGGAATTATTTGTCATAGTCCTGGAAGTAAATGTCACTGATTATTTTGACACTAACTAAACTGTTGAGCCAATTTATATTTTTTAGGCCTGATGAATATTGAAAAATCTTTACAAAGCTGAAATTATGATATCAATAATATTTTATATTCCAAAACCTTCAAATTGCTTATAGAGACAAGTTTTCCAGTTGTGTGGCCAAGTGAAGGAACAAAAGAGCCTCGGGTTCAGATTAGGAGGCCAGGCTTCCAGTTCTGACTTCATTATTTGCACACTGTGACCATCACAAGTCTCTTTGGTTAATCTTCCTCTTCTGTAAAATCCAAGAAGTGATTGCTAAGGGGCCTCCCTAGCCCTGAAAGTCTATAGTTCTGTTCTGTGAGTTTCTATATGTGAAAAAAATCAGACTAAAACAAAAGATACCTATAGATGTATTTTCATGACAAAGAGAGTTATGAATAGTAGCATTCAAGATGATTTCCTTTTGTCTGTCTTTAATACTCCACTTTACTTTTAAGTTAAATTCACTCAATTTATGTTGTCTAGGCAGCACACCTGCTCCCTAATCTTCTGCAACTCATTCTCCTTCTCCTTTTTCCTGTCCTTTGGAGAGGATTATTAATCGTAAATTGATGAATTGATTTTTGAGCAAAAGTTAGTAACTGTAGTTCTAGTAAATTTATTTTAATACAGGTGATTGTAAATATTATTAGTGATTTATCTAAATAATATAAAGTATTTGCTAGCTTAAGAATATTATTGTGCATAAGATTATAGTTTACGCTTCCAGGTAGCATGTCTATGATAATGCCTTGGGAATACTCATTTTGCAACTGTGTTTGAAATCTGAAGCAATGTAAGCAGCTTAATTAAGGAGTGTAATCTTGTTAATTCATACTCTCTTAATCTGCAACGTGAGTGATCACTGGGGTTTACCTGCTTTTCAGCAAATACTTAATACAACTGGCATGTTATAAAAACTAATTTATTAAACATTCTTGCCTATTATAATTGTAATATAAATAACGTGGTTTACTGTTGGCCCTTGAACAACGTGGGTTTGAACTGTGTAGGTCCACATATAGGCAGATTTTTTCAACCAAACATGGATGGAAAGTACAGTATTTCCAGGATGCAAAACCTGCCTATGCAGAGGGCTGAATTTTCACGTATATAGGTTCCACAGGGCTTACTACAGGAATTGAGTAAGTACAGATTTGGGTATAACCATGCATACTGAGGAACGGCTCTAATTTAAAATGACGTTAGAATAAAATCAAAACGGTTTACACCATAGGTTTCCTTTCATTTACATGCGTGTTAGGAGGCTTTATTTACTCCTATATATATATGATGGAAAGTTGTTGATGACCTGTCTGTCATTAGTGTAAGTAACACAATTTGCCTTTGTTCTGGCAGGGAGTTAACTATTATAGTTTCATGTTACCCCAGCATTTAGAATATAAACAGGTTGACATTGCCTGCACCAAACTCTAATCTCAACAACGTATTATCACCATGCTGTTTGTAACTGCATGAGCCTATCGCCTCATATGCTCTATTATGGTCTCAGATGTATAATTTTATTTGCAGAATACTCATCATTAATATTTGATTGAAAATTTTATTCTGAACAGTTATTAACTGGCCAGTTGCATTATCTTTACAAGGTGGAATACATTCATATACATTGTCTTTCTGATTTTTGAAGCTCTTCAGTAAATGTGTTTGCATTGTCTGTTCTTTTCCTGTTGTCTTTCTTTTTTTCCTATACGCAGTGTCCTCCAGGAATGAAACAGCAGGTTTTGGTTTTCTATACAAAACTCCTGGGAAGAATCCGGCAGCCACTACTTCCACACATTAACGTGCACAGGCCAGTGCAGGTATTTGCTTCCTTTACATAAAATTATTTGGTTTATTTTAATGTTGAAATTTTCTAAGAGTAAAAGCAAAGAAATTATTCTAAAAGTAACATGCAAATTAGCAAATACTCAAGTTTTCTTTATGCATCACATAGCATTAAGTGTACTTAATGCCTTTCTTCTTCTCTTTTAAAATTTTATACATGAATTTTCCTTTTATTTTACCTCCATGATGTCTAAAGGAGAATTTATTATGTAACTTATTAATTATTTACAGTAATGAACTTGAAAAATTTACTAAGTTTATTTTGATATAGATAATCATAAATATTATTAGTGTTCTGATTAGGGCAGGGTATTTGCATTATATGAAAATTTTAAATATCCTTAAGGTAAATGGATGGTTATTTTACAAATTCATAAAACGTGACCTAAGTTTAAAAAGTTAAAAAAATTTTTTTTCACAGAAATTAATTCGACTCTGTGGTGAAGTCCTTGCAACACCAACAGAAAATGAAGAGATTCAGTTTCTTTGTATCGTGTGTGCAAAGCTGAAACAGGATCCCTACCTGGTTAACTTTTTTCTAGAGGTATGATACACTTCTTGTCAACCTTCAAATTATAATTACATTAAGATCATTATGAAAATTGAATTCTATGAATAATATTAGAAGGAGTTATGTTTTGCGGGTTATTAGCTTGTTTTACTTCTCAGAATTATTTTTCCTTTAAGATCACTGTTTTATTCTCCTGGGAGAAAAGCATTTCAAAGAATGCAGTTGAGCCAGATATATGAGATGGTACAGGGACTGGACAGATACAAAGTCACAGCTTAAAAGAGGGCAGCTCGAAGAGTGAATCAGAGATAGACAAGTCGCAGAAATTGATATGCTATCATATTTTCCGTCAAGTTTGCCCTAGTATGTAGCATGGGAAATCTGGCCTGGGATAAGGATGGCATGTGCAGATTTGGACAAGATGGAAAAAAGCACAAGTTATCTCTCCAACCTCATAGCAGTTGGGATTGCTGTAGTATTTTGTACTGTTTTGATGGCCATAATCACTGAATCAGAGTTTACTTAAATCAAGTGGTATTTTGGATTTTACTTCCAGATTTAAAGTAAAAAATACATTTTTGTACTTTTTGCTTTCATTCACTTCTTTTTTTCAGCAGTGAAATCATTTTGGAATATTTTAGAAAAAAATGGGCCAGGTGTGGTGGCTCACATCTGTAATCCCAGCACTTTGGAAGGCTGAGGCGGGCAGATCACAAGGTCAGGAGTTTAAGACTAGCCTGGCCATCATGGTGAAACCCCGCCTCTACTAAAAGTACAAAAATTAGCATGGCGTGGTGCTGGGCACCTGCAGTCCCAGCTACTCAGGAGGCTGAGGCTAGGGAATTACTTGAACTTGGGAGGCTGAGGTTGCAATGAGCTGAGATCGCGCCACTGCACTCCCATCTGAGTGACAGGGCGAGAATGTCTTAAAAAAAAAAAAGAGAAAATGATGTTGTTTTTGTCTTTTTACCTTTTTGTTTGTTTGTAATTGTTTGTAATTTATTTCTATTTTTATTTTTTTGAGTCAGGGTCTTGCTTTGTAGCCCAGGCTGGAGTATGAGGACGTGACCATGGCTCACTGCAGCCTTGACCCTCCCTGGTTTAGTGATCCTCCCACCTCAGGCTGCCAAGTAGCTGGGACTACAGGTGCGCACCACCACACCTGGCTAATATAAAAAATTTTTTTGTAGAGATGGGGTTTACCTGTGTTGCTCAGGCACGTCTCAAACTCCTGAGCTGAAGCAATCCTCCTATCTCAGCCTCCCAAAGGGCTAAGATTATAGGCATGAGCCACCACACCTGGCCTTCTTTTTCATTTTTTTTAAAAATATTTTTCTGGCTAGGCACGGTGGCTCACACCTGTAATCCTAGCACTTTATGAGGCTAAGGCAGGTGGATCAGTTGAAGTCAGGAGCTCGAGAGCAGCCTGATCAACGTGGTGAAACCCTGTTTCTACTAAAAATACAAACCTTAGCTGGGCGTGGAAGTGCACACCTGTAATCATAGTTATTTGGTAGGCTGAGTCAGGAGAATCACTTGAGCCTGGGAGGCAGAGATTGCAGTGACCCAAGATTGCAGCACTGCACTTCAGCCTGTGCAACAGAGTAAGATTCCATCTCAAAAAAATAAAGAATACATAAATACATAAATGTTTCTTCCTTTTTCTTTTTTTTGCTTTAAGATATAAGTTACATACAATAGAATTCACTCTTTGGTCTACGTTCTATGAGCTTGATGAACACAGCTGTGTGACCACTACCACAATGTGCAAGAGCTGTGTCACACTACCCCACAACCCTTTGTAGTCAGCCCTTTTCCACCCACCCCCTAGCAGTCACTGATCTATTTTCCGTCCCAATAGTTTTCTGTTTCCCAAAAAGTCACAGCAATGTAATTAGCCTTTTGATTCTGGCTTTTTAAAGTTAGCTTATTGCATTAGAGATTCATCCATGATTTTGTTCCTTTACGTTATTGAATGGTATACCATTGTATGGATGTCCCACAGTTGTTTATCCATATGCCAGTGAGGAACTTTTGGGTTATTTTTAATTTTTTATCATTGAGGATAAAACCACTGAAGACATCACACACAGACTTTTGTGTGGATTTAGGTTTTCATTTCACTTGGATAAATAGGTAGCGTAGGATCACTGGATCATATGGTAAGTGTACATTTATTTTCATAAGGAACTGCCAAACTCTCTCCCAAGTAGCTTTGCCATTTTGCATCCCGTCAATACTGTACGTGAGCTCCTGGTGTTCCACAGTGTCATCAGCACTAGATGTTGTTAGGTCTTTGTTTTGTTATTTTTATTTTTATTTTTTCCCCCATTTATTTATTTTATTGCATTTTAGGTTTTGGGGTACATGTGAAGAACATGCAAAATTGTTGCATAGTTACACATGTGGCAGTGTGATTTGCTGCCTTCCTCCCCATCACCTACATCTGGCATTTCTTCCCTTGCTATCTCTCCCCAGCTCCCCACCTGCCATCGTCCCTCCTCTATTTCCCCCCAACTGACCCCAGAGTGTAGTGCTCCCCTCCCTGTGTCCATGTGTTCTCATTGTTCAACACCCGCCTATGAGTGAGAACATGTGGTGTTTGATCTTCTGCTCTTCTGTCAGTTTGCTGAGAATGATGGCTTCCAGGTTCATCCATGTCCCTACAAAGGACACAAACTCATCGTTTTTGATGGCTGCATAATATTCCATGGTGTATATGTGCCACATTTTCCCTATCCAGTCTATCGTCGATGGGCATTTGGGTTGGTTCCAGGTCTTTGCTATTGTAAACAGTGCTGCAATGAACATTTGTGTGCACGTGTCCTTATAGTAGAACGATTTGTAATCCTTTGGATATATAACCAGTAATGGGATTGCTGGGTCAAATGGAATTTCTATTTCTACGTCCTTGAGGAATCGCCACACTGTCTTCCACAATGGTTGAACTAATTTACACTCCCACCAACAGTGCAAAAGTGTTCCCATTTCTCCACATCCTCTCCAGCATCTGTTGTCTCCAGATTTTTTAATGATCGCCATTCTAACTGGTGTGAGATGGTATCTCAATGTTGTTTTGATTTGCATTTCTCTGATGACCAGTGATGATGAGCATTTTTTCATGTTTGTTGGCCTCATGTATGTCTTCTTTTGTAAAGTGTCTGTTCATATCCTTTGCCCACTTTTAAATGGGCTTGTTAGTTTTTTTCTTGTAAATCTGTTTTAGTTCTTTGTAAATTCTGGATATCAGCCCTTTGTCAGATGGGTAAGCTGCAAAAACTTTTTCCCATTCTATTGGTTGCCGATTCACTCTAATGACTGTTTCTTTTTTTTTTTTTTTTTTTTTGGGACAGAGTTTTGCTCTTTTTTCCCCGGGTGGAGTGCAATGGCGCAATCTCGGCTCACCGCAACCTCCGCGTCCTGGGTTCAGGCAATTCTCCTGCCTCAGCCTCCTGAGTAGCTGGGATTACAGGCACGCGCCACCATGTCCAGCTAATTTTTTGTAGTTTTTGTAGAGACGGGGTTTCACCGTGTTGACCAAGATGGTCTCGATCTCTTGACCTCGTGATCCACCCGCCTCGGCCTCCCAAAGTGCTGGGATTACAGGCTTGAGCCACCGCGCCCGGCCTCTAATGACTGTTTCTTTTGCTGTGCAGAAGCTGTGGAGTTTGGTTAGGTCCCATCTGTCTATTTTGGCTTTTGTTGTCAATGCTTTTGGTGTTTTGGTCATGAAGTCCTTGCCTACACCTATGTCCTGAATGGTTTTGCCTAGATTTTCTTCTAGGGTTTTTATGGTGTTAGGTCTTATGTTTAAGCCTTTAATCCATCTGGAGTTAATTTTAGTGTAAGGTGTCAGGAAGGGGTCCAGTTTCTGCTTTCTGCACATGGCTAGCCAGCTTTCCTAACACCATTTATTGAACAGGGAATCCTTTCCCCATTGCTTGTTTTTGTCTGGTTTGTCAAAGATCAGATGGTTGTAGATATGTTGTGTTGCCTCCGAGACCTCTGTTCTGTTCCATTGGTCTATATCTCTGTTTTGGTACCAGTACCATGCTGTTTTGATTACTGTAGCCTTGTAGTATAGTTTGAAGTCTGGTAGTGTGATGCCTCCCGCTTTGTTCTTTTTGCTTAGAATTGAGTTGGCTATGCAGGCTCTCTTTTGGTTCCATATGAAGTTTAAGGTGTTTTTTTCCAGTTCTGTGAAGAAGGTCATTGGTAGCTTGATGGGGATAGCATTGAATCTGTAAATTACTTTGGGCAGTATGGCCATTTTCACGATATTGATTTTTCCTAACCATGAACATGGAATGTTTCTCCATCTGTTTGTGTCCTCTCTTATTTCGTTGAGCAGTGGTTTGTAGTTCTCCTTGAAGAGGTCCTTTACGTTCCTTGTTAGTTGTATTCCTAGGTATTTTATTCTCTTTGTGGCAATTGTGAATGGAAATTTGTTCTTGATTTGGCTCTCTTTAAGTCTGTTATTGGTGTATGGGAATGCATGTGATTTTTGCACACTGATTTTGTATCCTGAGACTTTGCTGAAGTTGCTTATCAGTTTCAGGAGATTTGGGGCTGAGACGATGGGGTCTTCTAGATATACAATCATGTCGTCTGCAAATAGAGACAATTCGACTTCCTCCTTTCCTATTTGAATATCCTTTATTTCTTTTTCTTGCCTGATTGCTCTGGCTAGAACTTCTAATACTATATTGAATAGCAGTGGTGAGAGAGGGCATCCTTGTCTGGTGCCACATTTCAAGGGGAATGCTTCCAGTTTTTGCCCATTCAGTATGATATTGGCTGTTGGTTTGTCATAAATAGCTTTTATTATTTTGAGATACGTTCCATCAATACCTAGCTTATTGAGGGTTTTTAGCATAAAGGGCTGTTGAATTTTGTCAAAGGCCTTCTCTGCATCAATTGAGATAATCATGTGGTTTTTGTCTTTGGTTCTGTTTATGTAGTGAATTACATTTATAGACTTGCGTATGTTGAACCAGCCTTGCATCCCTGGGATGAAGCCTACTTGATCATGGTGGATAAGCTTTTTGATGTGCTGTTGCAATCGGCTTGTCAGTATTTTATTGAAGATTTTTGCATCTATGTTAATCATGGATATTGGCCTGAAGTTTTCTTTTCTTGTTGAGTCTCTGTCGGGTTTTGGAATCAGGATGATGTTGGTCTCATAAAATGATTTGGGAAGAATTCCCTCTTTTCGTATTGTTTGGAATAGTTTCAGAAGGAATGGTACCAGCTCCTCTTTGTATGCCTGGTAGAACTCGGCTGTGAACCCGTCTGGACCTGGGCTTTTTTTGGGTGGTAAGCTCTTAATTGCTGCCTCAACTTCAGACCTTGTTATGGGTCTGTGTTATTTTTAAATGTTAGCCACTCTTATAATATATGGGTTTTGTTTTCTATTTTACATTACTAAGTAATTTGGCATTCTATTCTGGACTCTTAACTGGAGTTAGGTAAGCAGCTAAGCTGCAAGATTTCGTGAATTTAAATTCTAGGTCGTGTTAAGGATGATGAGTGCCCTTAACAGTCGTCATGTGTATCATGAGTTTCTCGTCATGTGCATTATATTTTATATCATCTTTTCTATATTTGCTTCAAAATGGTAGAACAATCTTATGATTTTGGATTTCTGAAGATTTATAATGGTATTAGAGTTTTTTAGGTTTTTGTGTACTTATGAGAAATAGTTTGGCTGTGAGATTTTTCTTCTCAAAGTTCAGTTTCACTAAAGTTTTCTTAAACTTAGTGTACTTGGTTGAAGGCATAGGTTTTTTTTTTTTTTCCCCAAACTTAAGCCTGGAGAATTTCTTTCTCAAAAATCTCTGAAACTTGTTTTCTAAGTGCCTAGCATAGATCAGTAGCAGACAAAATATGTAGGCTTATATAATGTTCATGGTGAGGTACATGGTATGTACCTGTCTTTAGAAAAGCATTTACGTTTAAACCTCACTGCAAAGAATACCACTCAGAATTAGTGACATGACTGCTTTGTGCAGTGTTTTTATAACATATTCTCCAAAGCCTGAGGTAGTAGGTGTCTGCATTTTTTTAATGAATAAGACTATTTGTATGTGTTTAGTGTCAGTTATTACAGTCCCCCCAGCACTGGTTATTTAAGTGCATTTTATTTTCTCCTGCTAGTCAGTACGCTCCTTGAGGACAAGGATTCTGTTTCATTAATGTTGGGTCCCCACAGCTTCTTTCGAATCTAGCACAATGCATAGTAACTGCTTAGTTAACACTTACTAAATGAATGAATCTTTAGGGAGATGTAGGATTTTGGTTTTGTTTTTGCTTTCTTTGAGACAGTCTGACAGGCTGTAGTGAGGTGGCACAATCTCAGCTCACCGCAACCTTTGCCTCCCAGCCTCAAGCGATTCTCATGCTTCACTCTCCCAAGTAGCTGGGGTTACAGGTGTGTACCACCACGCCCGGCTAATTTTTGTATTTTTAATAGAGATGGGGTTTCACTGTGTTGGCCAGGCTGATCTCAAATTCTTGACCTCAGGTGATCTGCACACCTGAGCCTCCCAAAGTGCTGGGATTATAGGCATGAGCCATCGTGACCAGCTAGAAATGCAATTTTATTACTTATAAGTATAGATAAGAACAAAAGTGCTTTGCAGTTCTCAAGCATGTATTCCCTGCAATGTCATCTCTCTGTTCATTAATATCAGCCCATATTTGCATCAACTGTGGGTTAAATATATATGGTAGATGACTTAGAAATAGTCTTTGCCCTAAAGGGGTTTACAGTCTGGTGAAGACAGTAGATGAATGCTCAGATACTGTAATCTAAAGTAGGGTAAAGTGAGAATCAAAGGAAAGATACAAAGTAAGTTCCTTAAGTGCTTGTAGGATGGAGAGATACATCAGCTCTAGGTCATCAGGACCTCTTCCTGGAAGAGGTCATCTTTGACATGAGACCAAGCATAGTGACTCACACCTATAATCCTAGCACTTTGGGAGGCTGAGGCAAGCAGATTGCTTCAGCTCAGGAGTTGGAAACCAGCCTGAGCAACATAGCAAGACCTTGTCTCTATAAAAAATAAAAATTAAAAAAAGAAATTAGCATTGACAGATGTTTAGAGTGGGTGAACATAAGGAATGAAGATATAAAAGTTTTTGGTGTGTTCAGGAAACAGTATAATTAGGATGTGTGGCAAGCAGCACCTGAACAGATAGAGACTAAGTATTGTCAAAGGCTTTGAATGGCAGGATGAGGAGTTTATTTTCACTTGTAGATACCGGGGAGCCATTAACTGTTTTTGAGCAGGGATGTTATTATGTGATGGTATCTGTGCCTTAAGTTAAATTGGCAGCAGCATTTTATACAGCGGATTCTTTCAGAGGAGAGGTAAAAGCAGGGAAGCTAATTTGGAAACTGATGGAGTAAGCCAGGCAAGAATTAACAAGGACTATAACCAAGTTGGAAGCAATGGGTTGGAATGAAGTGGGTATGTTCAGACTAGAGGTAGGCTCTATATGGTCTTGTAACTGCTCAGATGCAGAAGCTGGGAAAGGATGATTTGAATGGTCAAATTTCTGAATCAATAAGCCTACTGCTAGTGGAAAGACAGGGGCTCCAAGGGAGCTTATTTTGAGGGGAAGATGGTAATTTTGGTTCCGGATGCTTTGAGTCATCATGATTTCCTGATGGAGATAATTAGCAGGTATTCGGTATTGCAAATCTCTGATTTGGGAGGGAAGTTTAAGAGATTTAGGAGTTATATGTGCAGCTATGTTGTGGGTATTGATGAGATCCCTAAAACAGAAGAGGAACAGTTTTAGTAGGAACCAATGTGTTAAAGCCACAGTTTCTCATCCACTAGGGAGTTTTTCTAAAATGCATACTCCTTAGCTCCACCTCCAGATATTCTCATTCAGCAGGTCTGGATGGGACCCAGGAATCTGCATTTTTATTAAGCCCCACAGAAGACCAGGATACCAACAATCTTAAGTCATACTTTGAGAAACATTGATTTTTTCTTTCTTTCTTTCTTTTTTTTTTTTTTTTTAACACCCTTTGTATCTGGAAAGAGAAACATTGATTTGAGGAAGGAGTGCTATACTAACATTCTTCCTCTTGCTGTTCTTATTTGAGACACCTCTCCCAACAATTTGCTAGTATTTTAAATGGAATGAAATGTTTTACTTTCATAAAGACTATGATATCCCATTGGTGTTTTGTTTTTTGTTTTTTTGTTTTGTTTTGTTTTGTTTTGAGGTGGAATCTTGCTCTTTTGCAGAGGCTGGCATACAGTGGCATGATCCTGGCTCACTGCAATCTCCGTCTCCCAGGTTCAAGCAATTCTCCTGCCTCAACCTCCCTAGTAGCTGGGATTGCCACCATGGCCAGCTATTTTTTGTATTTTTAGTAGAAACAGGGTTTGCCATGTTGGCCAAGCGCGTCTCAAACTTCTGACCGCAAGTGATCTGTCTGCCTCAGCCTCCCAAAGTGCTGGTATTACAGGCATGAGCCACCACACCTGGCCAATATGCCATTGATTTTCTTGGAAATTAGCAAATTGTATGGAGTTTTCACTGAGTTCCATAGAGGTGTTTTCTTTTAATATATGTTTTAGAACTCGATTTCTCAAGAAAATTGGTCTAACCTATACTTCTAACAGCAATAAAAGTGATTTATAATTAGTATAATATAACTTTGGAAGTAGAACCTTGAATTCGTTCAGCCTTTAATATGTTTCTATGATGATAGGCCCTGTGGAGAAGTTAGTTGATGATGAATTTTAACCTATGTGTGTAATTTCATTTCAGCTCTTATGTTTGGATACTTCTGCCTTGAAGCTTCTGAGTAGTTTCTTATGTTCTTTTTTAAAAAAAATTTTTGCGACAGGGTCTTGCTCTGTACCCAGGCTGGAGTGCAGTGGTGTGATCACAGGTCACTGCAGCTTCAACCTCCCAGGCTCAAGCAATCTTCCTGCCTCACTTCTTTTTTTTTTTTTTTTTTTTTTTTTTTTTTTTTTTTTTTAATAGAGATAAACGATCTCACTGTGTTGCCCAGTCTAGTCTCAAATTCCTGGGCTCAAGTGATCCTTCTGCCTCGGCCTCCCAAAGTGCTGATATTACAGGCATGGGCTGCTGTGCTCAGCTTCTTGTGTTCTTATAGAGTAGAGGTTTAAGGAAAAACTTAGAAAAGATTCTTATATATTTGAGAGAATTTGGGGGCTTTTGCGGAAACCTTCAGTTTAATGCTGATAATTTTGAACTTTAAAATATTTTTAAGTTTGTACTTCCTTCCCTGCAAACCACCCCCGCCCCATCTCGTGATCTTATAAGAATTAACATTGAGGCTATGTAGTTACAGTAGTCCAGTGATGAGAAAAAAATTAGCTGCAATTGAAACCTCCTGAAACTTTTTTCCTCACTAATATAGTTGTTTTAAGCAGTAGTCAGATTATCGTTAATAGTGTTCATTGCTTACGGTCCGTGTAAAATATTTTGTAGTTAGTATGAGGAGTGTGATAAACTCCTATGCAATGGTAAACATTCTAAAACACAGTTGTTAAAAGTCAGAATATTTTCATGTCACATAACATTTATTGCTACTTTAGTTAGGCATGTGGAATGTTATAGAAAAATCCATTAAAATGTTATTTTCAGCTTAAAAAGTTCTTGCTGTGAATCTTATAAAACATTCCTTTTCAGAATAAGTTGAAATCATTGGCTTCCAAAGGAGTACCAAATGTAATTTCAGAAGATACATTAAAAGGTCAGGATTCCTTGTCAACAGATACAGGCCAGTCCCGTCAGCCAGAGGAACTGTCTGGTGCTGCTGGAATGGAGCAAACAGAATCGGAAGACGAGCCTTCTCCTCAGATGGATGACCTGTCCACAAGCTTGGATAACCTCAGTGTCAGTTCACTGCCAGAGGCCTCAGTTGTTCGTCCAAACCAGGATTACAATTTAGTGAATTCTTTGCTAAATCTTACTAGAAGTCCTGTGAGTTGTGATTTTTACTTTTTTCCCCCAACATGATTTCAATAATGTGCATTTTATTTATTTATTTATTTATTTATTTATTTATTTGAGACAGTCTTGCTCTGTTGTCCAGGCTGGAGTACAGCGGTGCGATCTCGGCTCACTGCAACCTCCATCTCCTGGGTTCAAGCAATTCTCCTGTCTCAGCCTCCGCAATAGCTAGAATTACAGGTGTGCACCACCATGCCTGGCTAATTTTTGTATTTTTAGTAGAGATGGGTTTTGCCATGTTGACCAGGCCGGTCTCAAACTTTTGACCTCAGGTGATCCACGCGCCTTGGCTTCCCAGCGTGCTGGGATTACAGGCATGAAGCACCACACCCAGCCGATAATATGCATTTACAATAGACCAAGGCTGGGTGCGGTGGCTCACACCTGTAATCCTAGCACTTTGGGAGGCCGAGGCTGGTGGATCACAAGGTCAGGAGTTCGAGACCAGCCTGACCAACATGGTGAAACCCCATCTTTACTAAAAAAAATACAAAAATTAGCTGGGTGTGGTGACACATGCCTGTAATCCCAGCTACTCAGGAGGCTGAGGCAGGAGAATTGCCTGAACCTGGGAGGTGGAGGTTGCAGTGAGCTGAGATTGTGCAACTGCACTCCAGCCTAGGTGACAGAGTGAGACTTCATCTCAAAAATAAATAAAATAAAATAGACCAAAAAAAATCTATTTTTCTTTTAGTGTAAAACATTAAATCCTTTTATGTTGATTTTTTTTCAATCAGCCTGATGTGTATACAATTCAAGAATTGAAGGGGAATTTTTTTTTTCCCTTTAGGATGGCCGAATAGCTGTGAAGGCATGCGAAGGCTTGATGCTGTTAGTAAGTTTGCCAGAGCCTGCGGCTGCAAAGTGCCTTACACAGAGCACTTGCTTGTGTGAACTACTGACAGACAGACTTGCCTCCCTGTACAAGGCCCTACCTCAGTCAGTGGATCCGTTAGATATTGAAACTGTGGAAGCAATTAACTGGGGGTAAGCACTGTTACTTGTATTTTCCCATAAAGGCAACTTCTAACACCTACATTTTAAAATTCATTTCTATTTTGCAATGATAGAAATCTTTGAAAAATGTAACACTACTAGTGATCATTAATTGGGAATATTTTCTTGACGCTTATATTAAATTTATCAGTGTTAATGAATTGGTGTAGGAACAATCCAGCTGTTATATAATTAAGATATTTTATTTTGTCCATTAAACTGATCAGTTTTTAAGGGCTTACATTAAAACTAGTAATTTTACCTGATTATTAAAAACAAAAAACCCTAAGAGAAGGAATCTCCTTTTAAAATAATTTCCATAGCCTAGAGCAGTCTAATCTGTCTCCTGGCCAGTTTGGACAGAATCTCTTCTTCTACCTCATTCTTTCACCTCTTCTTCCAACCTATTAGACACCCCAACTTGATTCTCACAGGGAATATGTGATTCTTGCAGAATATTCACAAGTTATTAAAAAGTATAAAGCAGCACAAACAAGTTGCCCATAATCCCACCACTGATATGCAGTCTAATATTTTGACATAATCACCTTTTATTGTATTTCTCTGCATTTTTAACATTCCTTTTTTTTTTTCCACTCTTATTTTCTGTCAACATCTATAGGGCAGACCCACTTGTTAACATTATGACTGTATTGCATTTTAGGGCAGGAAGAGGGCACTCACTATTTCTGTTTGTAGATCTTCCTTTACCATTCTTTTCCATCCTAGTAGCTGAGAACCTCTACCTTTTCATTGATGTTACTTGGTACCACTGAGGGCAGGAGTTTGAGAAGCTATCCCAGTGTTATTTCTCTTGCAGCTCCATTTTTTTTTTTTCTTTTTGAGACAGAGTCTTGCTCTGTGGCCCATGCTGGAGTGCAGTGAAGTGATCTCAGCTTACTGCAACCTCTACCTCCCAGGTTCAAGCTCTCAGGTTCTCGTGCCCCAGGCTCCCAAGCAGCTGGGATTACAGGCATGAGCCACCCTGCTGATGATTTTTTTTTTTTTTTTTTTTTTTTTTTTTGTATTTTTAGTATTTTTAGTAGAGGCAGAGTTTCATCATATTGGCCAGACTGGTGATGGACTCCTGACCTCAAGTGATCCACCCACGTCAGCCTCCTAAAGTGCTGGGAGTAAAGGCGTGAGCCACCATGCCTGGCCTCCTGCAGCTGCATTCTGCTTTAATCTCTCTTCTGCTACTTAATAAGTGAAAATTATTTACAGCTCTTATTTAAAAGATTTTCTCTTATCCTTGGTTTCTTTTATGGAACCCTCTTCTGACTGTCCTCCAGCATTGCCTGTGTGAATGTACCGTACTATCTGAGTGTGTTCACATGCCTTCATTTTTCCATACATAGTGAATAGGGTCCATACCTTTGAATGACTTTGGACTCAGCAATTCTTCCTCGTCTTACAGCTTGGATTCATATAGTCATAAAGAAGATGCTTCAGCATTTCCAGGAAAACGAGCCTTAATTTCATTTCTTTCCTGGTTTGATTATTGTGATCAACTCATTAAGGAAGCCCAAAAGGTTTGAAAATTTTCTGGTTTTTTTTTTTTTTATCATTTTAAGATGTAAATATTTACTAAGTGAAATTAGAATCCCTAATTTATATCTCCAAATATACTTGAATTGTCTTAGAATACCATGGTTAGTAAATAAGTAAACAAAAAAGTGTATATGTGTTTGTATGTGTATATTACAGTTCTAGAATAAATCAAAGTTCAAGTTCTTCCCTTTTATATTTCCTTAAATATTATGGTAGAGTGCTTTATAAAGTAACACTGACCTGCCTTTAGTCCTGCTCTTTGGGGAAATGTTAATACTACATGGACATCATAATAATTTTTTGTCCTATTCCTCTTATTCTTGGAAATTTAGAAAAAATGAGGCCAGGCACAGTGGCTCACACCTGTAATCCCAACACTTTGGGAGGCTGAGGCAGGCAAATCACAAGGTCAAGAGATTGAGACCATCCTGGCCAACATGGTGAAACCTCATCTCTACTAAAAATACAAAAATTAGCTGGGTGTGGTGGCAGGAGCCTGTAGTCCCAGCTACTTAGAAGGCTGAGGCAGGAGAATCGCTTGAACCCGGGAAGTGGAGGTTGCAGTGAGCCGAGGTTGCACCACTGCACTCCAGCCTGGCAATAGAGTGAGACTCTGTCTCAAAGCAAAAAAAATATATAAGTGACCCAGTAGCCAACATCTAATTTAAATTTATATGCCACCAATAAAAGAGTCATTAAGCAAGTTTTGTCTTTCCACATTAATTCAGTTGGGGAGTGCAAACTGATTTATTGATGTTACAAATTGTTCTTTCTATTATATTGAAAAATGATGTTTCTACTATATTCTAGACTGCTGCTGTTGCTCTTGCCAAAGCTGTTCATGAAAGATTTTTCATTGGTGTTATGGAACCTCAATTAATGCAAACGTGAGTAGCCTATTTTCTTTTGGAAAAAAAAAATAGCATCACTGTGTCATATCATTTTTGCCCACTAATTACCTGTTCGTTGTGCTCAGTTCTGAGATGGGTATTCTCACATCCACTGCTCTGCTTCATCGCATCGTTCGGCAAGTGACCTCTGATGTTTTGCTTCAAGAAATGGTGTTTTTTATCCTTGGAGAACAGAGGGAACCAGAAACTCTGGCAGAAATCAGCAGACATCCTTTAAGGCATAGGTTAATTGAGCATTGTGATCACATATCTGATGAGGTAAGCTATGTAGTGATTTAGTATTGGACTTAGATTCTTTGGAATACTGGTTTTAATGTATTACACTTGAGATGTTTTCAATACAACCTCTTTTTATTGGCTTTAGAAATTGAAAGCATGACTCACAAGATGGCAAGAAGAATAACTTATCTAAAGATATTTTTCAGTTGGCTTTTATCAATTTCGGTTTCAGATAAGCATAATGACATTACGAATGTTTGAACATCTTTTACAAAAACCCAATGAGCACATTCTTTACAACTTGGTCTTGAGAAATCTTGAAGAAAGAAATTATACAGAATATAAACCTTTGTGCCCAGAAGATAAAGATGTGGTAGAAAATGGACTGATAGCAGGAGCAGTGTAAGTTTCCATCCAACTCCATGAGTTCAGCATTTCATGTAGAGACAGAACTTTCTCTCTCCTCTTATCTATCTCCTTTATCCTCAAAAGAAATACTTCCTACAGTTTAAAAGTTCTTAAAAGTAAAATTAGATGCACCAATACTACCATCCTTTTATATGACAAATAATATTGTGTATTCACTAGACCTAATAATAAAATAGTATAAAATGTTAATTCATCTAGAAAATATACATTATTCTTTAATCCTTTATATTAGCAAAATGTTCTTATTTAAGAAGAAATGTAACATTTTCTAGGAACGTAGTAGAGAAGCTTTTGGTTTAGAAAAATGTCATAATAAAATATTGTTTTTATATGTCATTAAATTTAACTTAGAGATCTGGAAGAAGATCCATTATTTACTGACATTTCACCAGAAAACACTTTGTCAAACCAAGAGTGGCTTAGTTCTTCACCTCCTGCTACTCCAGACCACCCCAAAAACGATGGAAAAACTGAAGTTCATAAAATTGTAAATAGGTGAGTTGCTATATAAAATTTGACTTCCATCTCTTTTTTTTTAATTTTTAAATTTTTGTATATTTATTATTATTATTACTTTTGAAATGGAGTCTCACTCTGTTGCCTATGCTGGAGTACAGTGGCACAATCTCTGCTCACTGCAACTTCTGCCTCCTGGGTTTAAGTGATTCTTCTGTCTCAGCCTCCTGAATAGCTAGGGATTACAGGCTCCCAGCACATCACTTAGCTAAGTTTTATATTTTTAGTAGAGATGGAGTTTCATCCTGTTGGCCAGGTGGGTCTCAAACTCCTGACCTTAAGTGATTCCACCAGGCCTGGCCTCTCTTTTACTTGTTTTTATAACATAAAAGAGCTCTGCTCTTAGATGGTTACAGAAATCTCTTATGAACTTGATCTTCTTTAAAGATTTTGTCAGTTTTGTCTTCCTTATGTAACAAGTGCCAGCCTGGGGGCAACACCTGATACTAAGAGAAAAGCTCTGCTTAACATTAACAATGGTTAAATGAACCCTCAAGGTAACCTCGCCCCCGCCTTTTTTTGAGACAGAGTCTCGTGGTGTCGCCCAGGCTGGAGTGCAGTGGGACAATCTCGGCCCACTGTACCTGGCTCACTGCAACCTCTGTCTCCCAGGTTCAAGTGATTCTCCTGCCTCAGGCTCCTGAGTAGCTGGGATTACAGGTGTGCGCCACCACACCTGGCTAATTTTTGTTTTTTTTGGAGAGGCAGGGTTTCACCATGTTGGCCAGGCTGGTCTCGAACTCCTGACCTCAAGTGATATACCTGCCTTGACCTCCCAAAGTGCTGGGATTACAGGTGTGAGTCACTGTGCTGGGCCATCCCTTTTTTTTTTTTTTTTTTTTTTTTTTTTTAATATAAATGATTTAATTTTAAGTAATTCCCTATTGTAACAACATTGAGAATTGCTGGTTTCATAAAATTTATAAAACATGTGTGCTAAGTGTTGTCGGGCTGTTCCTTTTTGTTAGTTCGTGGTTTTATGTTTTTTTTAAAAGTGCCCTTTTCTGTGGCAACCTTTTTCTCTCTTTTGCTTCCCTTGCAATATTGTCACTAATAGGCCTGGTTCTGACAGGTGATTTTAGAGAAAAATTGCATGTGGCTCAAGATGCAAAATTAGGGTACATAAAAATCTCAAGTTCAATTACTTAAAACCAGTTTCCTGAGATTAACAAACGCCATGGCAATCTGTCATTATACAACAATCTGAAGAGGGGAAAAAAAAGTCTTTCTTAGGCTCACTGCTATTTTAAGTGGAGTCAGTAATTTTTAAATAAAACCTTTAAAATAATGAGAATATTTAATCAGTGAGTTGTAAAACTCATTCAACGTAAGGAATTAAAAACATACAATTTCATTTTTTTGGTTTCCATTTGTGTTAATACCTAGCTGAACTTAGAATATCACCAGATACTTTAATACTTGTAAAGTTATTATTGAATTGTGAGAGTATTGTTGATTATGATCTTTTTCACTTTTACTTTTTGTTTTTCTTTTTTTCATGCAAATGGACATCTTGCATAATTGTGGCCTATTTCATTTAAGTTTTCTTTGTCTGGTACCGGATGAAGCAAAATCCTCCTACCATGTCGAGGGCACTGGATATGACACCTACCTCCGAGATGCTCATAGGCAGGTAGGTGAAGTCACTAAACTTCGGAAATGAAGCCTAAGAATGTGCGCGCGCACCCACCCACCCACCCACACACACACACACACACACACACACACACACACACCTTGTCACTCTGCCTAACACCACTGTTCCAAGGAAATTAGTTCATTCTTATTAAAAATGAAACCTGGGCCAGGCACGGTGGCTCACGCCTATAATCCCAGCACTTTGGGAGGCCAAGGCAGATGGATCACTTGAAGTCAGGAGTTTGAGACCAGCCTGGCCAACATAGTGAAACCCTGTCTCTACTAAAATACAAAAATTAGCTGGGTGTGGTGGCCTGTAGTCCCAGCTACTCAGGAGGCTGAGGTAGGAGAATCACTTGAACGCAGGAGGTGGAGTTTGCAGTGAGCCGAGATCGTGTCATTACACTCCAGCCTGGGCAACAGAGTGAGACTCTGTCTCAAACAAAAAAGAAAAATAAGGTCTGGTCTCTGCTCTCACTACTTTTGCTTTGTGTAAGTGACCTTCGTTTGCACTTCACCGATTGTGTCTCTGTGTCAAGATTTCTTTATGCTCTTTTAATTTTTTCCCACTTTAAATTATGTCTCACCTGGATCCATTTCTCCTACTGATCCAAAACATATCTGAACAATTCTACCCACCACACATGCTCGATCCCCATCCACAGGCCATTATTCTTTTCTCCTTCATTCTGATGTAGACAGTGGTATTCAAGTATAGTCCCTGCTGCCCAGCGCTCGCTCCTTCAGCCCCTGCACTCTACCTTTCTACCTCACTCAGACGACTTGCTCGAAGGGTTGCTCTTAGTTACTAAATTAAGGAGCCTTTCTCATTCTTCTTTCCTCTTTATAGCATTTTACATTGTAAGATTTTTAAAATTGTATTTAAAAACTTCCTCCTACAAAGAAAACTTGTCCTGAGATAAAATTCAACATTTTAACTATTTTAAAGTGTACAACTTAATGTTTTTTTAGTATATTCACAATGTTATGCAGCCATCATCACTAATGCCAGAAGATTTTTATCACCCCAGAAAGAAACCCTGTGCAAATCAAGCAGTCACTTCTTACTGACTCCTCCTCCCTGCCAACCCCCAGCCCCTGGCAACCACTCATCTACTTTTCATCTCTATGGCTTTGCCTATTCTGGACATTTCACAAAAATGGAATCATACTATATGTGGCTCTTTGTGTTGGGCATTTTTACTCAGCATAATGTAATGTTTTTGAGATTCATTCAAGTTGAAGCATGCATCAGTACTTCCTTTCTTTTTATGGCTGAATATTTTATTGTACAAGTATTTTGATTATTTGTCAGTTAATGGACATTTAAGTTGTTTCTACTTTTTTGTTATTATGAATACTTCTGCTGTGAGTATTCCTTTTTTGTTGAATACAGGTTTTCCATTGTCTTAGGTGTATGCTTAGTAGTAAAATTGATGGGTCACATAGTAATTCTATATTTCACTTTTTTGAGGAACTGCCCAACTGTTTTCCACAGTGGTGGCATCATTTGACATCACACCAGCAGTGTATGGGGTTCCAATTTCACCATTTCCTTGCCAATACTTACCATTATTTTTAAGTTATAGCTACCCCAGTAGGTGTGAAGTGATGTCTTCTTGTGGCTTTGATTTACATTTCCTTATGACTAATGATGTTGAGTACCTTTTCATGTGCTTAGCAGACACTTGTACTCTTCTTTGAAGAATACATCCTGGCCAAGCGCGGTGACTCACACCTGTAATCCCAGCACTTTGGGAGGCCAAGGCAGAAGGATCACTTGAAGCCAGAAAATTGAGACCAGTCTGGACAATCCCCTTTTTACAAAAAATTAAAAAAAAAAAATTATCAATGTATGGTAGCATCCACCTGTAGTCCCAGCTACTTTGGAAGCTGAGGCAGGAGGACTGCTTGAGCACCAGAGTTTGAGGCTACAGTGACCTATGCTGGTGCCACTGCACTCCAGCCCCTGGGCAACAGAGCAAGACCTTGCCTCCCCAAAATAAAAAAATAAATCCTCTGCCTGTATTTTAATTGGGCTACTTGTCTTTTTATTGTTGAGTTCTAATGATCCCTTATATATTCTGCATAGGAGATCCTTCTCAGATATATTATTTACAAATATTTTCTCCCATCTGGGAGTTGCCTTTTCATTTTCTTCATAGTGTCCTTCTACACACAGAAGTTTTTATTTTTGTTACTTTTGGTTTGTTTTTTTTTGTTGTTGTTGTTGTTATTGTTGTTTTGAGACAGTCTAGCTCTGTTGCCCAGGCAAGAATGTATTGACGCGATCTTGGCTCACTGAAACCTCTGTCTCCTGGGTTCAAGCAGTTCTCGTGCCTCAGCCTCCCGATAGTTGGGATTGCAGGTGCACCACCACACCCAGCTAATTTGTGTATTTTTAGTAGAGATGGAGTTTCACCATGTTGTCTAGGGTGGTCTCGAACTCCTGACCTCAAGTGATTCTGCCCCCATTGGCCTTTCAAAGTGCTGGGATTACAGGTGTGAGCCACTGCACCTGGCCAAAAGTTTTTAATTTTGATGAAGTACAACTTAACTATTTTTACTTTGTGCTTTTTCTGACATACCTAATAAATCATTGCCTAACCAAGATTACATAGATTTTCACGTAAGTCTCTAAGAATTTCATAGTTTTATTTTATCCATTTAGGCCTTTAATCTATTTTGAGTTAATTATTGTGCATAGTGTTTTACAGGTAAACATCCAGTTGTCTCTTCAGCAGTTAGTGAAAAGGCTATTTTCCATTTATTGGCTCTAAGGGTAAAGTTTATTTGAGGACTCTCCATTCTATTCTACTGGCCTATGTATCTGTCCGTATCCCAGCACCACCCTGTCTTGATTACTTCAGCTTTGTAGTAAGTTTTGAAATTGAGAAGTATGAATTGTTCAGTCTGATTCTTTCTCAAAATCGCTTTGGATATTTGGAGTCCCTTATAATTCCATATGAATTTTAGGATTACTTTGTCCATTTCTACAAAACAACAATAACAACAAAAAAAAGGTAGTTGAAATTTTTGTAAGGCTTAATTTGAATCTGTAGATTGCTTGGAGGAGTGCAGCCGTCTTAACAATATTAAGGTTTCCAGTTCACAAACACCAAATATTTTTCTATTTACTCGGATTCTCTTTAATATTATTCAACAGAATTTCATAGTTTTCAGTGTACAAATCTTGCATTTTCTTCTTTAAATCTATTCCTAAGCATTTTATTCTTTATTGTAAGTGAAATTATTTTGTGAACCTCATTTCTGATTGTTCTTTCCCAATGTAGAAGTACCGCTGGTTTTTGCGTATTGAGCTTCTATCCTGTAACTTCGCTGAGCTTATTTAAACCGCTGCTCGACCCCCAACTCCAACCCCAGCCCCAGCCCCCGCCATTTAAAACTTTATCTTTTTTAAGGCTTCTGCAGCATAATTCTTTGCTCCTGCAGCTTTTAGGTCTCAGGTGTCATTTTTATTCTGTCTGCCATATTAATGATGTGGCCAGAAAAAAAAAAAATCTATCATTGGCCCTCTTTTCTGTCTTCATTCCTTTGATATTCTTTTGGTTTAGCATTCATCTCTATCGTGAATTCCATATCTGAAGTATCCCCAAAGCTCTAGCCTCAGCCACTTAGATGTTCTTCTGAGACCTCAGACTTTATCTTTCTAAAGTAAAACTTATCATTGATTCCTCTAAAACTGCATCTGCTCCTTTGTTTCCTGCTGTGGTCAGTGGCACATCCATCCTTCTGGTCATCCAAGGTTTGTGTTTCAGAGTTGTCTGGGATTTATTCATCTTCCATTCTCCTTAGCCTCTAGTCTACTTCCAAGTTGTATCAGTGTTTCCCGTACTATATTTCTGCTGTCTACCCCCTTTTCCATTTTTGCTTTTGGAATCCTAGTTTGCATTTTATTACCTCTACCAGGATTATAGTAGCTTCATAACTTGTTTCCTCAGTTTGTTCCTTCTACTTAGAAGCCATTAACAGATTAATCTCATTCAAGTGTGGATCTGAGAACCTCTTACACTTTATTAACTCATAAGGCGTAAATACTTAGACATCAAATCTTAGAATTCAGGATCTTTTTGGATGAATTTTCCAGCTTTTCTATCTTTATTTCTTACTATGACTTTCATTCACTATCCAGATATAACATTTACATGCATTTATTGATGCTATTCTGTTTGCCTACAAGTTTTCCTCTTATTTCTCACCCACAATGTGATATCTATATTCCTACACTGTCTTCAACATCCAGATTAAATGCCACCTCGTGATTTATTCTTTTTACCCTCTTCCTCCTCTGCCTCCCCAGCAGTAAAGGTAACTACTTGTCTTTATGCTCGTGGCATTATCTCTGATCTTTTATGGTCCTTTCTGTTTTCTTTCTTGTATTGGGGTTATAAGGTAATCAGTCTCTTGAGGGTAGGATTCATGCTTGACCTACCATTGAATCCCACAAATATGTAGTGCAGAGCCTTATACATTTTACAATATCAGTAACTATTTAGTATTTGTTGAATAAATAACCAGAATAAAATATTTCACATTTTGAAAGTGAATTTTAAAAGGTAAATAGTCTAAATTTTGAAATTTCTCAAATCTAAAAAATGTACATTTAATTTTTATTTAAATTATTTGGATTGAAGTATGCTATTATGTATAAGTAATCTGCATATACACGTAGTTAATTCATAATACTTTAACTCAAGTCCACATTAATACATGAATTCATCGGCATTAATAAATGAATAAATTAATAGAGTAGCAAGTAACATTCAAATAACAGGTAAACACAATAAAAGTAAAACATATCTTTCAGCAGTACTGATTGGATTTTTAAACTGTTTTTATTATTTCTGTAAAGTTTATCTCATTTCCATTTTGTGATAACAAATGCAGTTATTATGATTGTTTCAGAAATATTATAAAAACAAGAAGGATAAAAGAAATTAAAATATTACTTTCCAAGTCAGAATATGAGGTATTAATATAAAAATGATTTATTAAAAATTGAGATTTGGCTTTATATAGAAAATAGTCTGTTGAAAGTCAAAGAGTTTAAAACTTGTAATATATTGAAGAAACAGGCTTTTTAATTGTTCTAAATTTTAAAAGTTGAATTTAGTGTTTCATGGTAATAATATGTTCCGTTTTAATTTCAGGTAATTTCTAAACTAGAGAGGTCAAAGTAATTTTTCTTTATTAAATCAGGAGAATCTGAAGAGGGAATGAATATGGGAGAAAACAGTGCTTTAAATTTCTTTTGATTAAATTCATTTGGGAGAGACTTTTAAAATTCATTTTTATTATATGAAATATTCTTGAGCTTATACATATTCATACTGTTTGTTCCAGTGATAACTCTCTGTAGTGAAAGACCAGGGTTTGTTTTTTTTAATTATTTCCGGTTTGTCACAGACGAACACTTTTGTAAAATACAGTAAAAATGAATTCCTGGCCGGGCGTGGTGGCTCACATCTATAATCCCAGCACTTTGGGTGGCCAAGGTGGGTAGATCACCTGAGGTCCAGAGTTTGAGACCAGCCTAACATGGAGAAACCTCGTCTCTACAAGAATTCAAAATTAGCCGGTCATGGTGGCTCATGCCTTTAATCCCAGCTCCTTGAGAGGCTGAAGCGGAGAATCGCTTGAACCCGGGAGGTGGAGGTTGCAGAGAGCCGAGATCACACCATTGCACTCCAGCCTGGGCAACAAAAGCGAAACTCCGTCTCAAAAAAAAGAAAAGAATTCCTAGTATAGAAAAATGTAAAGAAAAAAAAGACAATACAAACCCTGATGATTTTATAGTTAGATTCAACAGACATAAAACTCTTCGTAGTCAAGTTGTTAGGAACGTTTTTAAGTGCTTGCTCTTGCTTTTTGTGCTCATCTCATTGTGGATGGCAGTGAACACTTTGAGAACCAGCACTGGTCCATGGACCACCTTTGAGTAGCACTGTTTGATCCTATCATAACATTATGCCTAGTGCACATCCATTCTAGGAACAGCCGGCTTGTCTTCTCAGGTAACATGCATCAGTTCATCTGTTGTGTAAACCATTTTAGAATAAATTTGAAAACTTGGCTAGGTCTGACTTTGCTTTTTAAATGTCCTCTAAATCTGTGATGAAAATAACTAAAGGGTTAAATTCCTTTAAAGGAAAGAGATGTTAGGGGTATTTTAGTAAAGTTAAAATATGTCTTTTTTTCATCAACTCATATTGGTACCAGCAGCTAGTATCTTACCTGTGCCCCTAGTCACAGAAAGATCTGAATCATCTCTTCCCCCTCTCCCTTGGTACCTCAAGCATAGCAGACATTATGCATTCAAATGGTTTTTTATATGCCTGTTTGTGGAAATCATTTCTATTTCATCTCAGTTTGTTTTTGTTAGTTCTTTAATGATTCACATGCTATTTTCCCCCTAGTTCCGGGACTACTGTGCTATCTGCTTAAGATGGGAGTGGCCTGGGTCTCCAAAAGCATTGGAAAAGTGCAATTTAGAAGCAGCTTTCTTTGAAGGCCATTTTTTGAAAGTGCTATTCGACAGAATGGGAAGAATTCTTGATCAGGTAATACATTTAAAAATACTAATTTTTATGTTATTTTGTTGCCTTTCACCATGGAATCATCTTAAGTCTTAGTAGATCTTCAATAAAGTACTTTGATTGGTTTCTTACCTTTTCCACTGGATGACTTTTTCTTGAAGCTTGAATGCCAACAGCTGGCAGGTTTCTGATGCATTCTGTATGTTAAAAACATTTGTTTGGCCTGACAGTTGCTACAGCATTGTTTATTTTACTTCTCATGATAGGCCATTGCCTCAATATCCTTAACACATTTTGGAGATGATTAGAAGTGCTTTCCTTTTATGACTTCCTTAGCCTTTTAGTTAGTACATTTAGTACAAATACAGATGCTCAATTTAGAAGACCCTAAATGTCATTTTGGATTGAATCTTGAACACTCTGGTTTCCACAAAATTACAGAATAGTGTTAGATGAACCTGCCTTTTTAGACAAAGCTTGTGAATGATACTCATTTTCATAAGGGAGAGGTGAAATAAAAAAGGTTAATGCACTCCTCTAAAGGTGGATAAAAATCACCATCAGCTGACAGGTTGCTATGTACATCTCATCCGACTGTCAGGATAAATGAATTTGGGATTATGGATTCCCTCCTTCCATCTCTCATTGGCTCATAAGCATGGTGATGAGAGAGCTTTGAAATGCCTGACCCATTGGAATATAAACCTGAAATAACACAGCTAGCATAGTACTTTCCTCAGTATAGAAACTGAATTGACCAATTTGGAATTAATTTTCAATTGTAAACTAAAGTACTTGTTCTTTTTCTTTTTATTTATTTATTTATTTGTTTGTTTTTGTTTGGTTCTGGGAACAAAGTACTTGTTCTTTTTTAGCATCATTTTAGTTAAATATTTATGTGAGCATAGGGAGTTATAAAAGAAATTTACTAAGTAGGCTGTCTTCAATAACCAGAAAGTCAAATGAAGAAATTATAATATAGGAAGTATTTCATTATATTAGAGTTTTGTCAGCATTGTTTCCAACAATAATCTATGTGAAAGACCAGGTCTTTTTTTTTTTTTTAACCTCTTAATAACGTGCTATATTTCTAGTGTTGCTTGGTTGGTTGGTTTAAACCTGACAACCAAAGTATACAAATCTGGTAATAGGTATTATAGCCTACATATCACGGCTGTGCAAACCTCCTGGGTAGCCAGGATTCATCAGTTGTGTGTGTGTGTGTGTGTGTGTGTGTGTGTGTGTCTGTGTGTGTGTGTGTGTGTGTGTGTTTGAACCAGTTTGCTAGGCGTAGTTTAAATTTGATTTAGCTAACAAGCAAGAGGTAATAACAATGAGTATCAAGACAGTAATATTTAGAAATTTTGACCAAAAGTACTAAAAAATAATCTAAATTTTAAAAAGTAGTTTCTGAATTGAAAGCTCCACCCTGAATCTTCATACTTGAGCATTTTTTCTATAGTTTGTAGAGTGCTGACACAAAATAATACTTTGAAAACAGACTATCCAAAATGCTTAAAATACTTTTCAGTTTCACCAGATAGCACTTCATAGCACAGAGCTGATTCATACACTATCTCAATCATTCTTCCTGTAACCCTGTATCCTAGATAAGACAGATTTCTGGTGTTGTTTTACAAATGAGGAATCCTTGGTCTCAGTTATGTGACTTCCAGCTAGTAAGCTATGGAGCCCAGCCTAAAACCTTTTGTCTTTGAAACTCTTGAGCCAGGTGCTGAGGGGCACACCTGTCATCTCAGCTACTCAGGAGCCTGAGGCAGGAGGCTTGCTTGAGCCCAGGAGTTAAGGGCTGTAGGGCTGAACCTAAGGATACTGTGTCTAAGGATAGCCACTGCACACTAGCCTAGGCAACATAGTTGAGACCCTGTCTCTAAAACAAAATAAAAAACAAACAAACCCTTGATTTTCCAAGGCTTTTTAGTAAGAACATGGTATAGTCTGATCTCAAAGATAAAACACAAGTCCTGGGAAGCTAAGCATTTTTGGCCTAGGTTTATTTTCTTTCTTTCCTAAACATTTTTGCTAAGGGTGATACTTGCTTGTATTTTATTTCTCTCTCTCTGTCTTCTTTTTCTTTTCTTTTCTTTTCTTTTCTTTTTAGATGGAGTCTCACTCTGTTGCCCAGGCTGGAGTGTAACAGCATGATCTCAGTCACTGCAACACCCACCACCGCCCCCCCGCCACCCCACCCGAGCAGTTCTCTTGTCCCAGCCTCCCGAGTAGCTGGGATTACAGGCACCTGCCACCACACCTGGCTAATTTTTGTATTTTTAGTAGAGACAGTTTCACCATATTGGTCAGGCTGGTCTCGAACTCCTAACCTCAGGCGATCCACTTGCCTCAGCCTCCCAAAGGACTGGGATTACAGCTGTGAACCACCACACCCTGACAGCATAAGACTTGAGAGTTTTTGTTTATGTAACAAAACGTGTTTGTAGCTGAGGTGATTTTAAAAAGATAGTAAAATGCAGAAGTCTGTAGCAGAACTGGCACATGCGTGAGCATTCTCCACTAAATGCCAGGGATTCACTTCATCATTGCCATTTGCTGCGATTGAGGGTTTGCAGGTGGTTCAAGTTCTGAGCAAGTAGTAGCAACTCTTTGTGTAGTCTGCCATTTGCTTTGATGTTGACATACTCTGTAAGGCCCCTTTCTTTGAAGAATAAACAAACAACTAGAATTCAAGTAAAATTGTGATATTACATACAAAACAAGTGTGAGGAACTGTACACAGATGTATAGCTGTTCGGGGAAAGCTAAGTCATGCAAGAAATGAGGTGATCCCTCTCTGTAATCACCATTTTGAACCTTCTCCTTCACTTTGAGGCATACGGTCATCATCAGTTCTATCCCCAAGTACTTTCATTCTGTTGATAAGGTTCTGTTTGACTTTATTTTACTGTATATGTGTTTTTAGGAATTGGTAGTAGCTGAATAATCTGAGATGAGGAATATCATTTCTAAAATTCTATTACTATATTTAAAAAGATGTAATATCTTCCCTTCTTGTTCTTTGGTCTTCTGCTCGACGGGTCCTCTGTATTTAATATTATACATGACACGCTGGTGCTTTTTTGTGACCTCTGGAACAATTTCCTTAATTGAATCAACCTGCATAAAATTAACATTCTGACTATGTCACGTTATTTGTCCTTATGTGTTTATAAGCTTGCTTTTTAAATCTTTTTTTTTTTGTAAGTGTTAGGACTGTGATGTATGTAATTTGACTGAGATGATGAGAGCTAGTTTAGTTGTAGATATTTTCATTGCAGAAGAGCATGTGGAGGGGGGAGGAAGATGGTGGATTCACCTTTCTTTTTTTCTTTTCCTTTTTTTTTTTGAGATGGAGTTTCGCTCTTGTTGCCCAGGCTGGAGCGCAATGGCACGATCTCGGCTCACTACAACCTCCGCCTCCCAGGTTCAAGCGATTCTCCTGCCTCAGCCCCCCGAGTAGCTGGGATTATAGGCATATGCCACCGCACCCAGCTAATTTTGTATTTTTAGTAGAGATGGGGTCTTTCCTTGTTGGTCAGGCTGGTCTTGAACTTGGGACCTCAGGTGATCCACCCACCTTAGCTTCCCAAAGTGCTAGGATTACAGGTGTGAGCCACCGTACCTGGCCAGATTCTCCTTTCTTAAAAAGATAAATTGAAGTAGTAAATTAAGTGCACAGGTATACATTATGATTAAATGTCTTTCTGTTTTTTACTTCTCCATAGCCATATGATGTAAACTTACAAGTAACCTCGGTGTTATCTAGACTTTCTCTCTTCCCTCATCCACACATCCACGAGTACCTTTTGGATCCTTACGTGAACCTCGCCTCTGGCTGTAGATCTCTATTCTCTGTAATTGTGAGGGTGAGTTACTAGTTCTGTTATATCCCCTAGGATTGATAAATCTGTTCAGTTAGTATTTATATCATTGTATGCAGTTAGTGTGGCATAATGAAAAATATATCTACTGCTTAAAAGCAATTATTAAACATTCTGAACTTTTATTTTAAAAATTATTTAAAATCATATATATAACTTTTATTTTAAAGAATTAGATATGAGTCCTTGGTTAAAGATGATTATATGAGTAGTAAAAGTTCACACTCCTTATTAAATAGTAGAGAATGAAGTTGTTTTTTTTTTAAATCCTGAGATTATCTGTGTAGTTGATTTCAGGAACTGAAGTGCCTTACCTCTGTGATACAGGTTGTTGGAGACCTTATGCTTCGAATCCAGCGTATTCAAGACTTTACTCCCAAGCTTCTGTTAGTCAGAAAGCGATTACTTGGTTTGGAACCTGAGGGCCCTATGTAAGTTGGTGTTTTACATTTTTTTAATCCAAAAATTTCAGTGAACTTAATGATCTGCTGATATCTTGAACTGATCGATTGTCTGTTTTTCCCTTACCAGTATTGACCACATCACACTGCTAGAGGGTGTGATTGTGTTAGAAGAGTTCTGTAAGGAGCTGGCGGCAATTGCATTTGTGAAATACCATGCTTCCTCCACACCATAAATAACATCTTTCAAGTAACTGGGGGAACAGAACTACTGTGTACATGTCATCAAAAAAGACTCAGTTCCACCCAGCCACAAGAGGATAAAAAGCCTTTTTAAAACAAAGTATTGCTGTAAACTGGGCAGAACCATTAAGAACCTATTGAGTGGACATTCTAGGTAAAATGTTGCATAATGTTTTCATTGGCTTTATCGTAATGGTTCTATATATAAAATTGCACATTGTTGAATCCAGGATACAATCAAAGGAACTTCAGGAAATAAGCGTTTCTAATGACTGTGTGAAAAGCTGCAATATTTCTGATGTCATGACTTTGATGATATTTCTGTTATTTTAATATCCTTTTAGGTAGCAAGGCATTTTGACATTCTCTGGGACTCAATTGCTTGTATTCTTTTGGACTAATAAGTAGCAAAAAAAAATCACTAATTTTATAACATTTTCAGGTCAGAATTCTTATCAAACTGAAAAAAACTGTAAATGAGAAAAAAATACAATTCAGAAACCATTGAATGAATTGATTATAGGAGATAAAAATGTATAAAGCACCATTAACTTTCTTCAGCTTTTTTAAGAATAACAATTTAATATGATAAAGAAATCCTTGATTAATATAATATATATATATATATATATATTTTTTTAAAGAAGTGTTCTTTTACTCTTTTGTGCACACAGCCATGTTAGTGATTGATTTTCTTCATGTATGGGTCCCAGTTTATTTCAACTGTGTCATTTTCACAACAATGTTGAATTTATGTTGAACATTGGTAGTGTTTGCTAAAATTGTATTTTTTTAAGCTAAGTAACATGTACTGGGTCTCGAACCATTTTTCCCCCCCTCTCTCCCTCTCAGAAAATTGCTTTATAAAATTGCTTTATAATTTGATTTTCTTATCGAAATGCATGGTAGTGTCTAGTTGGGGAGCTGACTGATAACCCATAGGCAGCAATCAAAATGCCATTGGCTCATTGATGTTTACATTTTTTCTATTTTGTTCAGTCTTTTGTTTTAAGTGATTCTAAAGAGATTAAAGAAAACAGACTTTTAAATGTCCTGTTTACATGTTAAAGGATTTGGGGAAATTGGGCATGTATGTGAATGGGTATACATGTAGGAACCTGTAGTTCAGCAAAGCTGCGCTGGGCACAGCATGCTTATACTTGATAGACAAAATCGTGTTTGCTAGTCCATTTTCTATTTTTCTTTTAAGTGACGCTGATCACTCAAATACTGCTTTTAAGCTATTTGTTTTTATTTGAAATGTTAAGCAGCAGCACTTTTCTTTATCTTTCCATTAACTGATATTTGGGGCAATAGGCTATCAAAGGTTCCAGCTTGTAGGGAACTGTCACTACCCCCTTTAGGAAGTGATTTCATGTAGCATGTTTGCATATATACATTGTGTGGCGTGTGCATAGAGGCTCATTTTACACCTATCTGCTCATTTTGTTGTATTAGCTTTTCTGGTTCATTTTATAGTTTGTTTTTGCTATTTATTAAGAACAGAATATTAAAAGATTATGAATCGCTTCAGCTCTAGAATACTTACCACTATTAAAACAGCAAAAAAGATTAAACTTCTAATTTCATGCAAATCTTTGTTAGCTTATTCTAAGATATTTGTTAAGCAAAACAAAGAAAAAACAAAAGTGAGAGATAGTTATTTTGTGCATGATTTTCTTTAAATCATTTTGAACGCTATAAAGGCATTATTCAGTTTGCTGTATTTTTTTAATCACTTTGTACGAGGAACACTTCAACATTTCCATTTCTAGATGTAGTAACAGTCAACTTTGATGTACACGTATTTAAACTAAGGCATTAAGAGATACTAGGATTTCTTAATGTTTTACTAGTGCTCAATAGGTGTAGTAGCAATGATATTACCTCTGAAACCAAATACTCTTTTATCCTTGATTTCACTATGGGACCTTATAACTAATCCATGAAACCAAGCTCAGAAAAGCTTTAACTCGTATATTTGTGTATGTGTATGCTGCTTCTGAAAATATAATTTTCCTAAGTTATTGTAATTACTTTAATTTGTAATCTGCTAAGGCTTAAGATTTCATTTGTTTCTCTTTTTCTTTTCTTCTTTTTTCTTTTATATTTAGTTCAGACCTAGAGCCAGTACAAGCTCTCACAGTGAGTTCATTTGTTAGTGAAACATTGTACTGCATCACTAGCCTTTCTTACTGTCTGCTGACAGCTGACTATTTCTGTTACTCAGTACTTGCAAAAACAGTGACTAGGATGCCCTGTGTTGAGTGGAAAGCACCACCATAACAATTGATTGCCATAGCAAGTTCCCAAGCGAGTTTCAGCCTTGCTTCACATTGGTATCAATATGCACGTTTTAAAAAACTTTCTCACAATATAGTCTTTGGGTCTGTTTTTAGTTATGAGCCACATTCTTTACTGGATTGAACTCAGATTTGTCTTAGCCTATTGTCATATAGGACTCACCTTCTTACTGTGTAACATTCTCATAATGTATCTGTTTGTGCAATATGGAAGCTGTGAGTGGATTCATAGCTTTTTGGTTTAATTGTACATTATTGGGTATGTACATATGTATATATGTATATATATATGGACCAAAATTCTTAGCTCGCTTACACTGTTGCTAGTGTAAAGATTGTTACACTTAATTTTACAGGGCACAAATTATGGAATTCATAAATTCATGGTAATGTTAACATAAATTATTGCATTAGTGTACAATTACCATTTAATTATGAAGTCCATCAGTATTGACAGAAGAAGTTACAGTGAAGTGCTAAAACCACAAATTATATTTTGGGTTGTATAGTAAATCCAATGTGCATGTCATAGTGACACTTGATGTGTTAAAACATGGTAGATAATCACATTTCTGGGCCCTGTAAAATAGTGTTACTGTAATACTCTGTTTTGCCTCCTGCCTTGTTTACATTAAACAGGATATTTGGTAAATTTTTTGTATTGAGCATTGTGTAGGTTACTGACAGTGTTACCAACGTCTGAAATTCTTGGTCCATCCATGGAGAAACTCTTCAGATGGTCATTGTGTACCTACTCTCTCTTCAAAGGAAGTTGTGATCAAGTTCAACTTTTTGTGCTAACAATGCATGCAGGACTAAGAGGGATGATCTAAAAAATAAATAATGTAATTTAAACAAAACGTCTTATGTTTTTGTAAAATTCTAATTGGGAACATTTTATCCAATGATAAATCTCAAACAACAACTGTTAACTTTTTGCAACCCCGACACACAACGGGATATGGCATACTACATACAATCGATGTGGGTCACTATAGTGTTCTAGGGAGAGAACAAAAAGCAATATATCTATTTGTGGAGGAGAGATGTGTAGCTTGAAAAATTCCCCCAGGTAAACCTCACATGTATTCTCCACTTTCCTTCTTAATGTGATTGCCCAAAAGGAAGGAATGTTTATGCATGTCTCAAAAAAACAATTTATTCTAAGCATTATTTCTTTTCTTTTTTTTTTTTTTTTTTTTTTTTTTTGAGACAGAGTCTTGCTCTGTCACCAGTCGCCAGGCTGGAGTGCAGTGGTGCGATCTAGGCTCACTGCAACCTCCGCCTCCCGGGTTCAAGCAAATCTCCTGCCTCAGCCTCCCGGGTAGCTGGGACTACAGGCTCACGCCACCATGCCCAGCTAATTTTTTTGTATTTTTCTTAGAGATGGGGTTTCACCATGTTGGCCAGGATGGTCTCAATCTCTTGACCTCATCATCCACCCATCTCGGCCTCCCAAAGTGCTGGGATTACAGGCTTGAGCCACCGCGCCAAGCCTTCTAAGAATTATTTCTTAATATTTTTCTAACACATATAAAACATTTCTCTTTAGCTGATACTTTTTGACTCTAGACTTATTCCACTCCCTTGAGTATTTGCCAGAGTTTCTGAATTGGAAACAAAGACACATGAAATACACAACACAACCAGAAAGAGAAAAAGCCAGTGATTAATCCCAACTATCCGAAGATTCTTTTCAAAATTGCTTTAGATGGAAATAAAGAGGATAGGTTGAAAGGATGGAAGAGGCAAGGTTTAGACATTGAAGAATTGAAATCATCCTCCTTGCCCTGAGCTGCTTCAAACGAAAGCGGTTTGGGGAATGCATAATTGGATCCCCAGTCCAAAACCTGCTTCAAACTGTTAAGAATGTAGCAGTGTTTCAGCTGGAAAACTAGTAATCCCAAGGGAATTTAAAGACTTAACATAAAATTGTAAAAGTTGAAGTCTTGCTGGAGTAACTCAAGTAAAAGCTGTATCTGTTTTCCAACAAAAAAGATAAGCAAGCAGAAACATTGCATGTGAGTTTCTTGAACGCCAAATGATGCAGAAGAAATGGAGTATGTTTTAGTTGGTCTTACGGCAATAAAGAAAGTTGTTGCCTGTGGACTACCTAGCAGAAGATCAGTTGTTGTTTTTTTTTTAATTTAAAGTTTCAGGGTACATGTGCAGGATGTGCAGTTTTGTTATATAGGTAAACATGTGCCATGTTGGTTGGCTGCACCTATCAACCCATTACCCAGGTATTCAGCCCCACGTGCATTAGCTATTTTTCCTGATGCTTTCCCTCCCTCACCCCGCACCACCTGCCAACCCTGCACAGGCCCCAGTGTGTGTGGTTCCCCTCCCTATGTCCATATGCTGTCATTGTTAAGGTTCCACTTATATAAGTGAGAACATGCAGTGCTTGGTTTTCTGTTCCTTTGTTAGTTTGCTGAGGATAATGGCTTCCAGCTCTATCCATGTCCCTGCAAAGGACGTGATCTTGTTCCTTTTTATGGCTGCATCGTATTCCATGGTGTATATATACCAGTTTTTCTTTATTCAGTCTGTCATTGATGGGCATTTGGGTTGATTCCAGAAAATCAGTTTTTAACTTTATTTGGTAATATACCCCACTACCTGCCTCAGGGAAATTCATCTAAGCCTGTTTTATTCACACTCACTAGTCATTGATTTGACTATAGTGGGCATTAGAAATTTCTCTGTTATTTCTAAAAATGTATCAGAAGTAGGACATCCCAAAACCAAACAATAATTTTGTTTATTTAACACATATTTCTCGAGAACTTTCTATGAACCAGGTATTAAGGTGCTAGGCAAACAAAAAAATGATTTCAGCCCTAAAGAAGTCACAGTCTTGTTGTGGTGTTTACAAAAATAAATTACAGTGCACACTAATGAACACTGTTAGAGAAACAAGACCCAAGCAATGTGAGCACCAGGCAAAGGAAGTAAGGTGGCAAATCATCTAAACAGGAAAATCAGACACTCAAGCTGTGCATAAATTTTCTTACTTTTAAGTATGTTATATATGCATTATTCTTACTTTTGGGTTATAGTCTTACTTTTGAGATATGCCAGATATTCTCAGAATAACCACAACAGAAGCCGGGCGCAGTAGCTCACACCTGTAATCCTAGCACTTTGGGAGCCTGAGGTGGGTGGATTACTTGAGGTCAGGAGTTCGAAACCAGTCTGGCCAACATGATGAAACCCTGTCTCTACAAAAACTACAAAAATTAGCCAGGCATGGTGGTGCATGTCTGTAATCCCAGCTGCTCGGGAGGCTGAGGCTGGAGAATCGTTTGAACCCGGGAGGCCCAGGTTACAGTGAGAAGAGATTGCACCACTGCACTCCAGCCTGGGTAACAGAGTGAGACTCTATCTCAAAAAAAAAAAAAAAAAAAAAAAAAAAAGAAGAAGAAGAACAAGTTATAATCACAACAGAGTCAACCTGGCAAGAAATGGAAATTTCTGCATCCTATTGTATTTGCCATGCTTAACGGTTGCCTTTCAGTTCATTCTGATGTTGGTATAAAGCACTAGCCCAAAGAATAGTGCTTTGGGCCCGTATTTTCTCAGTTGGTGAATAGTAATTCGCTTGTGATTTGTGATCTCGCTCTGAATTCTCGTATAGCAAGAAGGCACATAGTCAACTGAAATACTAAAACCAAAAGATTAAGTTGGACTTTTAAAGCAACCCAAAGATTAGGGATAAGATCTGGTTCCACTGAAGTATTTGTGGAACTAAGCCTTTCTTCTTACTTTTAACTCAATGCTCTTTTGATAGCATTCTTTATTCTCGCCTGGTTTGGGGCACAAAGCGGCTGCATATCCAATTAAGAGAGAACCAACCTAGGCTGATGGAAACAGTGGAGATAAACTCAGAAGCCACGTGCCAGATATGCATGGAGAGATGGGACGTGTAGACCTCCACTGGGCTATCGTCCCACAACTCCCATTCATTCCTGAAATCTAAGCCTGGAGTCAGGTTAGAAGGCAGGTGGACAAGCCAGAGCTCACTCCCAGCAAGATCAAGAGACTTCTGCTTCCTTCATACTCAGTCTTCTTGAGGTAGCTTTAAGGAATTACCTGATTTCCCAAGTGTGAGTCTAAGGAGTTAAAATACAGTGTGAGATATATATATATATATATGGAGAGAGAGAGAGATCTATCTATCTATCTATCTATGGAGAGAGAGAGAGAGAGAGAGAGACCGCTAGAGTGCAGTGGCACAACCGGCTCACTGCAGCCTCAATTCAAGCAATCCTGCCTCAACCTCCTGCGTAGCTGGGACTATAGGCATGTGCCACCATGGACAGATATTTTTAATTTTGCAGAGATAGGGTCTCACTATATTTCCCAGGCTTATGATTTTATATTATGATCTTCCTCTTCCTCTTCCCTCTAGTTCATGGGTCTCCAACCCCCGGACCACAGGCCAGCACCAGTCCATGGCCGGGTGGGAACTGGGCCCTACAGCAGGAGGTGAGTGTCAGGTGAGCGAGCATTTCCACCTGAGCTCCACCTACCGTCAGCTCAGCAGCAGCACTGGATTCTCACAGGAGCGATAACCCTATTGTGAACTTCCATTCGAGGGATCTAGGTTGTGAGTTCCTTATGAGACTCTAATTAATGCCTGATGGATCTCAGTTTCATCTTGAAATCATTCCCAAGACCCTGCAAAAATTCTTTTTCATGAAGCCAGTCCCTGGTGCCAAAAAGTTTGAGGACCACCGCTCCAGTTGGACTTAGTCAGTATATTGAGGAACTGACAGGGAGTCTCTTTAAAACAAAAAAAGTTGGGGGGCCAGGCACAGTGGTGGCTCACACCTGTAATCTCAGCACTTTGGGAGGCCAAGACGGTCGAATCACCTGAGGTCAGGAGTTTGAGACCGGCCTAGCCAACATGGTGAAACTCTGTCTCTACTAAAAATATGAAAAAATTAGCCAGACATGGAGCTGCATGCCTGTAATCCCAGCTACTTGGGAGGCTGAGGCTGGAGAATTTCTTGAACCCGAGAGGTGGAGGTTGCAGTGAGCCGAGAATGTGCCATTGTACTCCAGGCTGGGCAGCTGAGCGAGACTCCATCTCAAAAAAAAAAAAAAAAGTGGGGAAAGTATATATTTTTTAAACCATTAGGTAATACTTAGTACATCTCTTGATTGAATAACCACATCTTTACATGAAGGTAAAACCCGTAGCAGACTGTCGGAAATCTAATTTACCACCATGGGTCACTTTGCTCTTATATCAGAAAGGGAGGGTGAGGGGAAAGGGAGGATATCCTTTGATTTTTGTAGCTGTCAGTTCATAATGACACCCATGTTGTGATGTGCATTCATCTGCATGGTGATCACACTATGAATTTCTTCCAATGATGTGCTAAAAGTGTCAGGGACAGTATTCAGTGTAGGGAATCCAAACAAGCCAGGGACATGACCTGGGTCTGACAACCACTTTTTTTAAGGCAGAAAACTATAATCACAACTGAAAGCTGAAGGGCTAGATGTGGTTCAGAAAAAAGAACAAGAGACACACCCAGCCTGTGAGATTAGGCAAGACAAGCAAAAGCATCTCCAAGGCTGTTATTGCCTCAGGCCTGTGATTTATGAGTAAGGAATCATAAAATCAATTTTACTATAATGCAGAAAGATGAGATGACACACAAATTCGCTATACTCTGGATAAAGCTATATTTCAAATCCCTGAAGCTGAGATGCATTTATATAATAACACGAGAAATGTATTCCTTATTCCACTCACAAGTAGAATAGCATGTAGAGTTTTAATTGATTAGATTTCTCAAGAGAGCCGTGTACTGAAGATTTCAAGAGGAGAAACAAATTAGCTGTTCCTTAAACATTATTCTTCCATGTTTAAAGTATGCTCTTCTACTTCAATCTCTTTATCCTGTTGCTCTTACCAGCCATGTAGCAGGTCACAGGGCATTTATGGTCCTATATTCTTTGCGGGCTGCTTCAATTCTGTCCTATGATCTTTATTTCCGTTTTGTTTTAGAAATGATTAGAAAATAGACCATTGTTTTCTTAAGCTGCACTGATGTTAGAAATTGAGAAGAAAACATCTACTTTTAAAATAAAATTATTAGTAATGTACCTTGGACTCCATGACAACAAACAGGTTCCATTTTATAAAGACTTACATTTTCCATAAAATAATCCAATGTCATGCAGCTTCAAGTGAGCCCTTCCCTGAAAATACTGTTGGCAAGAGTACATTTGACTCATTGGAATTTGGGTTAAAAACCACATCCTAAAAATAACAAAAGCTATAAATGCAAACGTGCATAGCAATTTCTGGGTGTTTTTCTTTGGAATTTGACATTGAAATACAAATAATTTTGCACAGTTCTTAATGGTTGGAGTCTTTTCATGCATAGCATGTAATATGATTTATATTCATTGAGCTGAGTATTTCAAAGAAATTACTCAGAAATTGATGATATACATCTTGCGAAGTAGTGTTGCTCATTATCATTTTTATTTCAATAGAAAGGAAAAGACTAGGGAAGTGTAATTAATTTGACATAGATAATTCTGGGCTGAGCATTTTAATATCAACACCATTTTAAGGTCATCATTAAAATTTCTTTGTCCTCATTGTACAGCTTGCCATTGCTACATTCTGATATAAGACCATTGTGTTTTGGCCCTTCCTCCAGTGATCTGTGTAAGCAATCATTTAACTAATACCATTTACTTCTCCTAACAGAGATACTGACTGTCAACCTTATTAGGTTAAGAAAGATGTTGGATAGGTGCAAATGCTGAGTTTTTCTACTGATTCCTGTGTTATTTTTAAAGACCTTGCACGTTTCTCAGACCCTCCATTATATCCTTTATCTGTGAACTCTTCAGAAATCCTCACATCACCGTGGAAGCTGACCCCTGCCTCTTAACAATGATTTTAAATAATATATATATATATATATATTTTTTTTTTTACAGAAGCAGTTAAGCTGCCCCAGTACCTCTATTCATCAGACCACTGACACTAAGAGGCTACTCCATTTATACAAAGGCAGGCTCTACTCTCCTGATAGGACTTTCCCAAATGATCCTGCTTGGAGTGGAAAAAATTTCCAGCTAGACACATAAAACACTAAAATTGAGTGTTGGTTTCATAAATGTTGAGGTCTGGGGTCCAAAATGTATTGTATTGTTGCAAGTCTGCAGTAACATCATCCGTGATGTTCAACAGATATTCACTAAATCTTGTAGGGGTCTGATGAGGAGGGGGGTTTCAATAAAGTCCCTGTCTAGGGAAGGTTTGCTTTTTAAAGTACAGGGGTAAGGCAAATTCAGTGGGGCTTACTAAGCTATTGTCCTTCTGTTCAAATCCACCCCTCCATGTACCGCTTTGTGTTGCTCAGCTAAAATGCTACAAACTAGATTTCTCCTTTCCTAACTGGCTTTCTATGACATTTTGCTAATAACGGGCTCCAGACAAGGAGACGGGGAGGAAGAAGGAACTTCCTTTCTTTGAGGTTATTGTTCCTACCTGTATCACCTCAGCAATGGATCCACAGCAATTGATTTTAGTCTCCACATATATATATACACACACATACATATAATTTGTAGATACAAATACATATATATATGTTCTTTTTTTTTTTGAGACAGAATTTCTCTCTGTTGCCAGGCGCCAGGCTGGAGTGCAGTGGCACAACCTCAACTCACTGCAACTTTTGCCTCCTAGGTTCGAGCAATTCTCCTCCCTCAGCCTCCTGAGTAGCTGGGACTACAGGCATGTGCCACCATGCCCAGCTAATTTTTGTATTTTTTAGTAGAGACAGGGTTTCACCATGTTGACCAGGATGGTCTCAATCTCCTGACCTTGTGATCCGCCCGCCTCGGGGTCTCTCTCACTATGTTGCCCAGGCTGGAATGCAGTGATACGATCATAGCACACTGCAACCTTGAACTCTTGGGCTCAAGCAATCTTTCTGCCTCAGACTCTCCAGTAGCTGAGACTACAGGATCATGCCACTGAACCTGGCTAGGCTCTGTATTCTTTAAACCCTCCTAGAACCCGCCTCCTCTGGTCTCAAAAGCAGCAACAGTAGCATAGCAGGCCCCCTCTAAGAGGCCAGAGCTCTGCGTTTCTAGGGCTCTGGCCCTCAGCTTCTAGCTCTGCAGCCCCAGCCTCTTCCCTTTGTTCTCTCAGTCCCAGTAGTGGTAGCTGCCTCCTGGGTTATTATTTCTGGATGATCTCAGTGACTGACCCATTTTCCTCACTCAGCCTTCCAACAGTGATATAACCAACTCCCATATAAAATTCCCTCTGCTGAAATCTCTATTATATAATTGCTATTTTCCTGACTAGTCCCATCTCAGTGGCAGCATCTTCCACTGTCAACCCCAATCTAGCAAGGGGATCCACCACAGAGCTTTCCATGGGGGCTGCTCTTCCCCTCGTTAATATATTTCTTAGTACCTCAGTGAAGAGATTGTCATCTGCACCCCATCAGGAGATATGGTTGAGCATTCTTGCCCCCATGTAAATTTACATTCCTATTTCCCTAAATCTATGGATTGTTTTTTGAGACAGAGTTTCGCTCTTGTCACCCAGGCTGGAGTGCAATGGCACAATCTTGGCTCACTGCAACCTCTGCCTCCCAGGTTCAAGCGATCCTCCTGCCTCAGCCTCCTGAGTAGCTGGGATTACAGGCATGCACCACCATGCCTGGCTAATTTTGTATTTTTGGTAGA
>NW_022436953.1:18176183-18198496 GCF_009761245.1 Sapajus apella
GACCCAGGCTGGAGTGCAATGGCACAATCTTGGCTCACTGCAACCTCTGCCTCCCAGGTTCAAGCGATCCTCCTGCCTCAGCCTCCTGAGTAGCTGGGATTACAGGCATGCACCACCATGCCTGGCTAATTTTGTATTTTTGGTAGAGACGGGGTTTCTCCATGTTGGTCAGGCTGGTCTTGAACTCCCATCCTCAGGTGGTCCTCCCACCTTGGCCTCCCAAAGTGCTAGGATTATAGGAGTCAGCCACTGCGCCTGGCCTACGGATTGTTTTTCTACATTAACCCAGGAAGTTCTGGCATCCCAGCTCATCGAATGGAGGACACCAACAAGTATACATTTAATCAAATCAACTAAGAAAACCTTAGAGCCACTTCGAGCTCGATAAGATAACACAGCAAGTCCAGACTCTGATAAGTGCACCCAAGTCCATATATTTGGCCTGATTTAATGTTATATTTTATCTTCCTTTGATGCTTCTCACAATAATCCTCCGATTTCTGCCTAAATCAATTAGCAAGATGCTGTCATTCTTTTGGAATAAAAGCTTATTCTTCATTTTTTCCCCCTGGAACATGCTGAAATCTGACTCTAATTATAAATCTAAAACCCAAAAGCTTCTACTGTCAGAGAGGCCTTGGGTCCAAGATTTTCAGCTTCATTCACATGTACCCAGATGTGACCACTCAAAATCCCAGGGGCCGGATCAGCCACTCAATGCATTTTCTCATCAGAGTCAAGGCAAGTCTATGAGTTCAACTTACATTGCAATTCTGTAACCCACACAATTAAATTATGGTTATATTTTTGTATGAGATTGGCCTTGTGACTAAAAAAACCATGATTTTAGGGCTGCCACAGAGCCTCTCAGTGCTCTGTTTTAGACTTGAGTTTAGAAGTTTAAACCTGAGCTAGTGATTTCCTTTCTGTAATCTCTTCAGTTGGAAGATGCCATCCCACTCCAGTGCTTTGTAGTCATAATTACTACTGCCATTAGGGTAATCAAGGGACAACGACAGTTTATACCTATTGTCCTTTTCATTTTCTGTGTGAAAAACTATATGGTCCCACAAGGCACTTGATTCCGTAGACACTTCGTCTCAATCAATCACCGGTGACAATTTAATCACTATGCCTTTACATGCAATGGAGTATTAGTACAGCATTTCCCATTGAAAACACCTCAGCCCAGCATTTAAAACCAAGCACATAATCAAATCAATCTCCAAATCCCTGTCCCTGAGGGTCTATTACCTGGTACCAAGCACTGTAACAGGCACAGTTTGGAAAACAGAAACCACACAGGTATTTCAACAGAGGAAATTTATACAGGAAATTGGGTGTTGGGGGGCAGAATTAGCAAAGGAGGAACATTAGTGTAATCCAGAGCTAAAAACAGCAGGAAGCAGCACCACCTCTAAAGAGGGAGGATTCAAAGGAAAGGCGTTGGGATCACCAGAAACTAGAAGGTTCAGGGGATAGGCCCCGCAGAGTTGGGGTTCAGACCCCCGAGGAGTGGTTGCTATTATGCTTTCTGCAGTATCTGCCGCTGTTCTTAGAGTTTCCATATTTTTCTTGATTTTGGCAGTTTTGAGGAGTATTGGTTGGGTGTTTTGTAGGACACTCTCTATTGGAATTTGTCTGATGTTTTCCTCATGATTAGACTGGGCTTACGGATTTTAGAAGGAATACAGAGATAAACTGTGATCTTAGTCATAACTGATCAAGAGTACACACTGTCAGCGTGAAGTTGGGCTTGCTGCCCTGGCTGAAATAGTATTTGTCAGATTTCTCCACCATAAAGTTATTCTTTCCCTTTCATTTCCATACTGTATTCTTTGGAAGCAACGTCATTGTACATAGCTCACACTTCAGAAGTGTGGAATTAATACTGTATATTCTAGAGGGTGCAGTATCTGCAAAAAACTGGAATTATTCTGCAAGAAAGATTTGTGTCCCCCACCCTTTATTTATCCAACCATTTATATCAGTACCAACTCATGGATATTTATGTTATACTTTGGGTTATAATCTAATACTATTTCACTGGTTTTGTTGCTCAAATTGTTCCAGGTTTGGCCTTTGGGAACAGTTTCAGTTGGTTCCTGTGTCTCTTTAATATACTCCATCAATATATGGGTGTTTTGTTTGTTTGTTTTTGAGCACTTCCTTACTTTTGGAGATTACAAAATACTCCCAGCTCATATATTTCCTGCCCCAGTCCTAGGATCAGCCATTTCTCCAAGATGCATTACAGTCTTTTAAAAACCGAGTTATTTAGGAATATTCAGGAGGAAAAAAAAGCCTGAGCTCTGCAGCTATGCATTGACTTGGCATGTTGCTTTGGGTCCAGATGGCTGAAGAAAGGGTATTGGACTAGACACGTGGTATTTATAAAGCCTTTCAACCTAAGCACTTTGAAGACAGGGTAGAGGACATGGGTATGCTAACAAAGCTATCCAGAATGAGTGACAGAGGGGAAGAGCCGCGGAAATTGTTTGGAGACAAGAGTGTCTATGTTAGCAGAAGCGAAACTTTCATAGTCATCAATATCATGCACTTTAACACAGCCACACAAAAGGTTCCTCCTTTAGACTTTAATTTTTTTTCAAAGGAATCATATCCTAACAAGTTAAAGAAGTTATTCAAAATATAGCTATAAAAGGCCAGGCTCAGTGGCTCACACCTGTAATCCCAGCACTTTGGAAGGCCGAGGCAAACGGATCACCCGAGGTTGGGAGTTCGAGACTAACCTGACCAAAATGGAGAAACACCGTCTCTCCTAAAAATACAAAAAATTAGCTGTGCATGGTGGCGCATGCCTGTAATCCCAGCTACTCAGGAGGCTGAGGCAGGAGAATTGCTTAAACCTGGGAGGCGGAGATTATGGTGAGCCAAGATGGCGCCATTGCAATCCATTCTGGGCAACAAGAGCGAAACTCCATCTCAAAAAAATAATACAGCTATACACCTGTGCCCCATTTCTTATAGCACATTAGGAATGATTACTTTTTACAAATTCTGTAATTAGCTAGTAACTAGCACAATCATATTGCATTATCTCTTTTGTGCTAAAAATATTAACTTGCTACTGATAAGCATTTACAAATGAACTACAATACTAACCTATTTTGGTTTCTTTCCTTTCCTTTTCTTCTTTGAGACGGAGTTTTGCTCTTGTTGCCCAAGCTGAAATGCAGTGGTGCCATCTCAGCTCACTGCAACCTCCGCCTCCAGGGTTCAAGCGATTCTCCTGCCTCAGCTTCCTGAGTAGCTGGAATTACAGGTGTCTGCCACCATGCCCGGCTAATTTTTTGTATTTTTAGTAAAAACAGTGTTTCACCATGTTAGCCAGGCTGGTCTCGAACTCCTGACCTCAGGTGATCCGCCCACCTCGGCCTCCCAAAGTGCTGGGATTACAGTCATGAGCCACCGCGCCCGGCTGGTATTTTTTCATTTTAAAATTACAGGGAGACTCAAAAAACAGAGGTGACCCAGGGCTCTTTAGGCCACAGAGGCCCTTGGATATAGATTTCTCCTTTCTTCTGACAAGCAGTTTGCTTAAATCTGTACAGATGAGAACACAATTATTGTAAAATAGGAAAGCCCACGTTGGTTTTGTACATTCGTGTTTACTCTGTAAAGGGCAGCGCTTGTGTATCTTCAGCTGTATCTTGAAAGCTTTCCCGTCTCAGAAGCTTGTTTGCATTAAACATGAGGCACCGCTAAGTACTGTTGCCACCGGGGACTGCAGGCCAGGACGGGCTCAGGTCCGAGGGGAGGAAGGGCGCTGGCGGAGGCAGTGCTGTGCCGTGGGAGGACTGCTGTGGATTCTGACTGCAGGCGGGTCTGATTTGGATGTTCTTCTTTACTTAAGCGATCGATCGTTTCTCCTTGCCATCCTGTGAGGAGTGAGGACATGCCTTGGATCTGTGAGAAAGGAGAAACCTCCTCCTCTAAGAAAGGGGAAGTGAAGAAACACGAAGCCAGGATGATGAGAAGAAAGGAACATGAAAAGCTCTAGAAGGAAGAAAGGAGCCCGAGGAGGAAGCCGGGGAGACTCTGGGCCCCACCCTCCCGCTCAGCAGCGCTTTGCTTTGGTGGCTCCCACTGCCCCCTGCCTAGTGGCTGGTCCTGCCTCTTCTCCCCTCTCTACCTTCTCTTCCTTCCTACATTCCTACCTGACTCCAACGCTTTCCCCAGGGAGAGCAGAAGGTCCCCAAGGAGCACCGTGGGCCGGGGATGCAGGTCCACCTCATCTCTGGCCCGGCTCAGAGCTTTGGCACAGCCTCCTAATGCAGGATTTGGCTTGTTCCTGTGACAGCTCCCCCCACCGCCCGGAACAGTCCAGGCTCCATCACTGCCAGCTCTGGTGCTTTAGGCATCTCACATGGCCTCCACTGGCCTCAGTTTCCTCATTTATAAAATGGGGATGGTGCCTTCTACCGCAGAGCATTCTTGTAAGGACTCAATGAGAGCATAATCCTGGTTCCACACCTGCTACCAAGTAGGTGCTGATGCATAGCAGGCCTCGCCACTGATTCTCAGAACCCTCTCGGATTCCTAGGCATCTTGAATCAGAATTTATAGGAATGGGTGCTGCCAGGAGCTTTCTGGGCAAGCTTCACGAGGGACTCAGATGGATCATCAAGCTTTCTTTCCAGAGGTGAAGCTCTTCTCACCTGCCAGCTCCTGGGGCCACGGCTCAGCATGGCCCCCTGGCCCTGTTCATCAGTGAACTTCTCCTCTGCTGTCCCTCCCCACAGTGCACCCCACTCGCCTTGGGTTTCGGCCCCCGCACAAGGGAAGGAAGGGGCTAAACTGAATGTTTCAAATGTTTTGCTACGTATTTACACTCTCCCTCCCTCCCATACCTTATAACTATTGACGTGCTTTTTGTTTTTTTTTCTGTTAAGTTACCAGAATAATTCTAGTTTTGCTCAGCCTTCCCACTATTGAGCAATTCTGCAGCTTTTACCTGCAACTGCTACTCCTGACAGTTAAGAACATGTCTGAAGCTTTGCTCCCGTTTATGCCTCCAAGCGTGTTGCCGACACATCCGGGCAAGGACAAACGTACAACGGAGGCGAGGGAGCTTCCAAAGGCTGAAAAGGGGTCAGCGCACCCCTGTTCCTAGAGGACCAATCAATGAGAAGCAAGAGGGGACCCGGGCCTCTCAACAGTTCCCTAGTGCTGTCACTGGGGGGCGATGTCTCCAAACAGTCTCTTTCCCCCACGGGAACAGCGCTGCCCGGGTCAAGCTGGAGTTTCCAAATTCATTCAATTAGTAGTAGGGCAACTGGAGCCTATGAAGCCCCTTCAGAAAACCCGCAAAATATGGACACGTATTGAGCTGGAGGCAACGAAATTACTCAATATAGAATTTTGCATTCAATTATACTGTCAGTATAATTATATAATTATAATTATATATAATTCTCAATCCTGGCTGAAGATTAGAATCACCCGAAAAGGTTTAAAAACCATAGCGTTGGGGGCCCCACAAAAGGCCAGTTAAATACGTCAGAATCTGGAAGACGGAGCAGGGGAATTTGTATATTTTTAAAGCTCCCCGGTGATTCTAACGTTCATGCTACAAAATTCTAATTGTGACATTGGTGGCAGGCACCAAGGGAAAATTTATGGGAGAAAAAGTTAATTTTAGGCAATTCTATCATGTTTTCTCCTGCAAATTGGTAGAACTGCTTAGCCTAGTCCTAGAAGGGATCAGTGGTTGAGAATTTCTGCATAAAGTCATCTTGCCTCTGGAAGCCCATTTTCAAATAATTACACCCTTAGAGAGCTAGCAAGTTGTTAACACCTGTATGAATTATTTTATCAGCTATCAAGATAGCTAGAATTCTGAGAAAATTGAGACCAGAGAAGCAACATTTTTTAAAGGCAAGAGAGAAGAAAGTTTCCACTGGCTCCTTCCCCTCACTCCCACCCCTGCCCTCAATATATAGACTTCTCTTTACAAGTCAGAAAGTATTAAAAACGAAAAGAAAATCATCTACAATCCTTCTATTTCTATTCACATTTTTATGTATTTCCTTTCCAGTATTTCATGCCTATATATTTTTAATCTGTGAGGTCTACATAATTTTGTCTCATCCATTTTACCTTAACATTATAATACGATCTTTTCCTTAGGGCTTTGAAAAAATTTTAGAAGCATTATAAATGGCTGCCTGGAATCACATTTTGTGAACACACTTCAAGTCACAACTACGGTGGAACACAGAGGATCAGTTTCATGCCCACTGGCCAAGAACTCACTGAACTCCCTGGCCAAGCTTAAGTTGGGCGTCCTCACCTCGTCCAACCAACTGAGGCTGAGGATAAGAGGAGTAGGGGCAAAGTCACTCACAGAAGCTGCTGAGAGCCCACTTTTTTATCTTTGTGGATGATGGTGGGAATCAGGATTGATAAGTCTAGAAAAGAGAAGCCTTGGCTGGGCGAGGTGGCTCAGACCTATAATCCCAGCACTTTGGGAGGCCAAGGCAGGAGGATCATCTGAGGTCAGGAGTTCAAGAGCAGCCTGGCCAACATGGTGAAATCCCATCTCTACTAAAAATAAAAAAAAATAGCCAGGTGTGATGGCAGGTGCCTGTAATCCCAGCTACTCAGGAGGCTGAGGCAGAGAGAATTGCTTAAACCTGGGAGGCAGAGGTTGCAGTGAGCTGAGATCTTGCCACTGCACTCCAGCCTGGGTAACAGAGCAAGACTCTGTCTCAAAACAAACAACCAAAAACAGAAGCCCTGGCAGGTGGCTCATAGGTGTCGCCTACAATCTGTTCTTTCCTAACTCTTTCTTGGCTTTTGCATAGGACACACTATGTCAGGAGCTCTGTGGGGCTCAGGGGCAACACTCAAAGGAGCAAAGAATCCAAATGAGGAAACATACATGAAATGAGAAGTTAAATAATAGTAACATTTGCTACATTTTCACAGAGCAGATATTATTATGTGCCAGGTTTATTATTTCATTTACTCTTCAGAATCATTCTATAAGCAAGCTACCAATATTCCAAATTTACAGATAAGAAAACTGAGAGAAGGTTGAGAGAAGTCAAGTCACAGTTGTTAAAGGTAACTAGAATTTGAACTCAAGCAGCCAAAGCCCTCACTATTTCTACAGTGCTGAGCAATCTCCCATGACTGCATCGTGATCTGATCTTTTTTAAAATATATATATATATATATATATATTATTGCACTTTAGGTTCTGGGGTACATGTGCAGATCATGCAGGATTGTTGCATAGGTACATGCATGGCAATGTGGTTTGCTGCCTCCATCCCCCTGTCACCTATATCTGGCATTTCTTCCCATGTTATACCTCCCCAACCTCCCTACTACCTCCCTGCTGTCCCTCCCCCGTTCCCCCACTGACAGACCCCAGTGTGTGATGCTCCCCTCCCTGTGTCCATGTGTTCTCATTGTTCAACACCCGCCTATGAGTGAGAAAATTCGGTGTTTGATTTTCTGTTTTTGTGTCAGTTTGCTGAGATCTTAATGGAGAAACAGACTCTCAGAATATTAGGCGTCATCTTACAGTGTCTCAAAAAAAAAAAAAAAATCCAGCACATCCTTTAATCCCTATTTTACCTCCATCCCTTGGGACTTGGCTAAGGTAAGCCCCAAAATTAAGTTAGAGGAGGAAACAGATCTCATCTACAAAATGCAATTATACCACGGCCAGATGAATAAATCCATATGAATACTGAAATACACACATGCCCTGAGCACTAATACTTTTCAAGAAAGGTAATGATGCAGGGAAAAAAATGTCTCTGAAATAGAGCATTTTGTAGAGGTTCCCAAATTCCTGCATATTCAATCTCCGGGAAGTGGCATTCCCCTTTCTTGCAATAACAGACGGTTGCTCGAATTCTTCATAAGGAGCGGTGGGCATGGTCAACTGCAGGGCTTTGGTTTTGCAGAATGAAGGGTTTATTTTTGCTTGTTTGTTTTGTTTCGTATTTCAGACAGGATCTCTCTCTGTCACCCAGGCTGGAGTGCAGTGGCGCAATCTGGGCTTACTGCAACCTCCACCTCCCGGGGTTCAAGTGATTGTCCTGCCTCAGCCACCAGAGTAGCTGGGATTACAGGCGTGCACCACCACACCTGGCTAATTTTTGTATCTTTAGTACAGACAGGGTTTCACCATATTGGTCAGGCTGGTCTCCAACTCCTGGCCTCATGTGATCCCCCTGCCTTGGCCTCCCAAAGTGCTGGGATTACAGATGTGAGCCACTGCACCCAGCCTGAAGAGTTTTTAATGGTTTTATTAAGATGTAATTCACATACTATACCATTCACCCATTTAAAGTGTATGGTTCAATGGCTTTTAATATATTCACGGAGCTGTGCTTTCATCTCTATAATTTTAGAACAATTTCATTAACCCCAAAAGAAGCCTTGCTTCCCTTAGTCATCACTCCAATCCACCCACCCCAACACCCAGCCTTAGGCAAGCCCAAATTTACTTCCTGTCTCTGTAGATTTGTCTGTTCCGGGTATTTCATACGAATGGAATCATGTACTATGTGATCGTATAGTGAGTTTGGAGCAAGAGCTAATTGGTTACGGGCATCAGAGGAAAGGCTGAGAGTACCACTATTTTCTCCCCCACTGAACGCCTTGTGTCACCCCTCTAAATAAGTGTTGAATACATATTTAAAGATATTGGCTTGTAGCTGCATATGGTGGTGTGTACCTGTAGTCCCAGCTATTTGGGAGGCTGAAGTGGGAAAATCCCCTGAGCCCAGGAGCTCAAGTCCAGCCTGGGCACATTGCAAGAGCCTCCTGTGTCTAAAAATAAAAAAGAATATCGGCTTGAAGGAAGCTAAATGATCAGTCTTTCTGTAGGTCCAGACTTGGATTATGCCAGGCAATCAGCAAAAGTCTTCAAGCACTGACCCTCTAAGGATAAGGTCCCATCCAATTTTCTCTGTTTCTAGATGGGCAGTTGAGTTATTTGAGATTCCTGGCTGGGCACAGTGGCTCACGCCTGTAATCCCAGCACTTTGGGAGGCTGAGGTGGGCGGATCACCTGAGGTCAGGAGTTCCACACTAGCCTGGCCAACATAACAAAACCCGGTCTCTACAAAAAATACAAAAATTAGCTGGGCATGCTGGCGGCACCTGTAATCCCAGTTACTTGGGACGCTGAAGCAGGAGAATCACTTGAATCCGGGAGGTGGAGGTCGCAGTGAGCTGAGATCGCGCCACTGCACTCCAGCCTGGGCAAGAGAGTAAGACTCTGTCTCAAAAAAAAAAAAAAAAAAAACCCCACAAATTCCTGGGACCCTTCCTAGGAATTCAATATGTGTTGCACGGGAGGCAGATATCCGTATTTTAAGGAAGCACTCCTAGTGATTCTGATGCTCTAGAGCATGAGACAGGCATTTGGAAACTACCACACACAGATCCGCTTCAGAGATAAGACAAAGGCTTCCTTTGTTTTCACATTTCCCTATCAGTCCAACTTTCTTGTGGAAGCAGCAATAGGGACCTTCCCTCCTTACAAGGCCATCTCAATTATTATACCGAAATTCCATTTTACAGAGGCCAATGGTAACTTTCCAGCATAAACATAACAGAAAGCCTTGGAGACAATGTCAAACTGCCGACTTGCTGGACCTTATTTGCTGGATGAATCTGGGACTTCAGACAATCACTGTGCCTGAACTGACGAGGGGGCTAGGTGAGGTAAACATGCCTGCATGTTCTCCCAGCTCCCCTTTCTGGGTCTGAAAATTTATCTCTTTGCAGTCAGCGGAAATATTTTCCTTAGCTGGGTCCCCTGTTTTATGCCTTTGATTTACAGAAGCTTCTCAACAAATAAACACGAGCTGACTGCCAGGTCACAGCCTCCTGGAGAGCTTTCCAAAAGCCTTCAAGAGTAAGGGAGATAAAGTGGAACCATGTTTGGAAAATAATCCCAGTTGTTTATCACTTTCCCGGGGGCTGAGATGTCAATTGGATCTTGTCTCCTCACCGTCACCCTATGGGGCAGACAGGGCTTTATTAGCTGCTTTCTGCAGATAAAGAGAGGAGACTCAGAGAAGTTTAGCGGGTTTCCCAAGATGCCCTAGGTGGGCAGTGGGAGCCTGGTCATTCATTCCGGATTTCTAAGGACCTGGGCTTGCTGTGATGCCTAACAGCCATAAATATTTTAGAGAAGCCTGCTGGGATGTAAGGAACTTCAGAGATTTTAGCCCCCGCCATTTAGCCACAGAGCCTGTGTTTATGGAGCCACTAATTCATTCTGACAGTGCCTGATCACCCGCAGAGCCTCAGCAGGAAGATCTCCACATTTCAAGGATAGCTAACCCAGGAGTTCTCCCCAAATGCCCATTCTAGGGCATCTCAGATCTCTGCTAGACTTGCTCTCCCCACCATCAATTTCTCCTGGAAAAAACAAACATGACCTGGTTTATTTGTAAGCCCAGGTGACCGATCCATTTCCAAGACAGTCAAGACCCGGCCCTTAAATCATACTCCTGCATGTGTGTGTGTGCATGTGCGCGTGTGCACGTGTGTGTGCGTGTGTGCGTGCGTACGTGCATGCGTGCGTGTGTGTGCATGTGCACGTGTGTGTGTGTGCTTTGTTTGTAATGACTTCCGTTTAAGAAGGCTGCTTTTGGATCTTCCTGTTTGGCCTGAGTGTGGGACACAAGCTAGGGCTGTGTGTCACTGTAAGCACATGTCTGCTCACCCATGGACAGAAGAGAAGTTCAAGGGCTTTTTTGGGAGCAGCCTCAGGTGGGTGGTAACTGTTCCTCACCTCCCAGAAGCTGAGGGAGCTTCAGTAGGCACCTCAGGCGGGCAGCTCTCAGCGAAGAAAGAGACAGTCTGTCCCCAGACATTTCCACGGTGTCTCCAGCCACAGGAGGCTTTTGCAGCTGGAGAGCCTGTGTATGTCATTCTCTGTGCCTCTGTGCTTTTCCCCTACCCTCATCACAGCGCACATGGGACATACTCCAGTGCTCACCGATGGATGAGAATACAGGCTTCAGGAGACGGGAGCTAGAGAAATCCTGCTGGTGCAATGAGGACTACAAAGGACGCGCCAAGAAGTGCTAGGCAGTGTTTGAAAGGAAGATTTGGTCTGGGGGGTCGGAAAATGCCTCGTGAGGCTGGGCAAGGTGGCTTGCACCTGTCATCCCAACACTTTGAGAGGTAGAGGCAGGTGGATCACTTGAGGTCAGGAGTTGGGGACCAGCCTAGTCAACATAATGAAACTCTGTCCCTATTAAAAACACAAAAATATTAGCCAGGCAGGGTGGTGTGCACCTGTAGTCCCAGCTACTTGGGAGGCTGAGGCAGGAGAATCACTTGAACCCAGAAGGCAGAGGTTGCAGTGAGCCAAAATTGTGCCACTGCACTACATTCTGGGTGACAGAATGAGGCTCTGTCAAAGAAAGAAAGAAAAAAAGAAAGAAAGGGAGAGAGAAAGAAAGAAGGAAAAAGAAAGAAAGATAGAAAGACAAGAAAGAAAGAAAGAAAGAAAAAAAGAAAGAAAGAAAGAAAGAAGAAAGAAAGAAAGAAAGAAGAAAGAAAGAAGAAAGAAAGAAAGAAAGAAAGAAAGAAAGAAAAGAAAGAAAGAAAGAAAGGAAGAAAGAAAGAAAGAAGGAAGAAAGACGGAAAGAAAGAAAAAGAAAAAGAAAGAAAGAAAGAAAGAAGCAGGCAGGGAGGGAGGGAGAGAGGGAGGGAGGGTCTATACTGGATGAAAATAAAAGCAACATTCTATCCAAGCTTAACATGATATAGGAGAGTTTTGTTGCTGTTGTTGTTGTTTGAGATGAAGTCTCACCCTCCCCCGGGCTGGAGTGCAGTGGCCCTATCTCGGCTCACCGCAACCTCCGCCTCCCAGGTTCAACCGATTCTCCTGTTTCAGCCTCCCGAGTAGCCAGGGCTACAGGCATGAGCCACCACGCCTGGCTAATTTTTTATATTTTTAGTAGAGGTGGGGTTTTACCATGTTGCCCAGGCTGGTCTCAAACTCCTGATCTCAGGTGATCCACCTACCTCAGCCTCCCAAAGTGCTGGGATTACGGGCATGAGCCGCTGTGCCCAGTCAACATGCAAGAGATTTTCTTAAACTGCAGGGTCAAATCATGCTTCCCTTAGAAGAGGTGTGACTAGATAGTAAAGAGACTGGTTTCCATCCTCCAAACACAAAGGCCTATCTGATTACAGTGACATCACGTATAGAGTAATACATCTATTTCACTATGTAATATGTCAAGAATGAGTTCACGGCCTGCCTATCACTGAAATTGCAGTGAGGGTTCATTGGTACATTAGGTTGCAAGAGTCAGAAACTCAACTTGAATTAGTTTAATAAAAAAGCGAATTTCTAGGAAGGATCTGGTATAATGAGGAGGATGAGGGAGATGGGGTGTATACAAACATAGCCCCAACATGATTAGAATGAGCCTTTCCCAGGAGAAAGATCTCTGAACAAAAAATTAATGTCAGTGTCAACTAGTAGGCATCTATTATTTAGGCTTTGAGACTTGTTTCTATAATGTTATTAGAAGAATACAGTGTGGTAAAAATGAAAGTCACTTTTTGGGGTCAGACAAAACTGAGTTTAAACTACTGATCTGCCACATAAACTAGTGCTAAGAACTTAGCAAATGGCTTAAATTCTCTGAACCTCTTCTCAGCTAGGAAAATTACCATTTAAGGATTTAATGAGAGTGGGTATAAAAGAAAATAGCTCTGTGCCAGACACTCACTAAGAGCTTGATAAACCTTACCCCCACCCTTCTCTTCATTTGTCAGGGAATGAGGATTAACTGCCTCTATTAAATGAGCCAATATATGCAGAGTACTAGGATAGTACCTGATTCAGCGCAAGATTGTAATCAAGGTTAGCTGCCATTATCATCACTTGGATAATATTTCTATTTCCCTATAAGAATACCCCTAAATGAATCCAATGGCTTCCCATACTCCCCACCTTCCTGGGGGAGAAAAACATTTTTAAAAGATGACCCTCCCAGCAAGGTGGCTCATGCCTGTAGTCCCAGCACTTTGGGAGGCTGAGGCGGGTGGATCACCTGAAGTCAGGAGTTCAAGACCACTCTGACTAACATGGTGAAACCCCGTCTCTACCCAAAATTTAAAAATTACCTGGGCATAGTGGTGAGGACCTGTAATCCTAGCTACTCAGGAGGCTGAGGCAGGAGAATTGCTTGAAGCCAGGAGGCAGAGGCTGTAGTGACAGAGATTGTGCCATTGCACCCCAGCCTGGGCAACAAGAGCGAAACTCCATCTCAAAAAAAAAAAAAGATGACCCTTTTTCTCTATTCTGTTTTCATTTTAATGCTGGGAATTGTTTTTGCTCTGCAGCACCCGAGAGGCTCTGGACACTTAGTCAATACTAATTAATGATGTTGGTGTTGGTGTGCCAGGTCTTTGCACTAAACATTTTTTTTTTTTTCTTTTTTTTGAGACGGAGTTTCACTCGTTACCCAGGCTAGAGTGCAATGGCACGATCTCGGCTCGCCGCAACCTCCGCCTCCTGGGTTCAAGCAATTCTCCCGCCTCAGCCTCCCAAGTAGCTGGGACTACAGGCGTGCGCCACCAAGCCCAGCTAATTTTTGTATTTTTAGTAGAGATGGGGTTTCACCATGTTGACCAGGATGGTCTCGATCTCTTGACCTCGTGATCCACCCGCCTCAGCCTCCCAAAGTGCTGGGATTACAGGCTTGAGCCATCGAGCCTGGCTTGCACTAAACATTTTCATGCCAACTTTGTTGAATTAAGGTAGAATTAGGTAGCTGTGCTGCAATCCTGTCTCAGCTGTAATCACCATGTGCTTTGTTCATATTTCCCATGCTATTCACCCCATCTAATCAGTCCAGTTTTATTGCTTTTATGTAGATTGTATTGATGCATCTGTTGAAGATCCTGCAGGAATAATTCTCTCTCATTTTTCTCTTCTGTGGTGGTGGGTATCAGAAGACCCTGTCTCTCCCTCAGCTAGAACCTGAGTATAACTTGCTGTGAAGAGAGTGTAGAGACAGCAACAACTTTTGCAACCATGGTGTTATGAATCTCAGGGCTTTGTTTACCCTGAGAGTTTACCTAGGTTGAGGCTGTCAAAGAAAACTTTCCTTTAACATGAAAGGATGACATGGGCATGGTTCCTTTAAAGGGGTTTCTCAAGTCGAAGGTCACAAGCTCTTGACAGCAGTGGCGTGGAATAAAGCATCTTAGTATCTCCTCTAGTACCTAATTTAGTGTCTTGATCAAATAACAACACAATAACAGCAGGAAAAGGAGGAATTAACACTTACTAAGGGCCAGGCATTATTCTAAGCACATCTTATATTATAAATTATTTATGTTCAGAACAACTGTATGAGATGGTTACTATTATTATCCCCATTTTAAAGATGAGAAAACTAAAACACCAAGGATTAAGTAACTCGCCAAAGGCCACCCAATTATTATGTGGTGGACGTGGCTCTCAAACAAAAGCAGTACGCTTTGGAGTCCATGATAGTGGATGTTGGGTAAATATTTATTTGGCTATATTTTTTATTTTGTTTTTTATCTGTAGAGTGTCCTTTAAAGTTTTCTCTAAAAGAAAAAAACAGAAACAGTCTACAGTGGGCCAAATATGGCCTTAGATGTTAACTCATGCTTTATTTTATTTAATTTTCAAAGAACGCTGCAAAGTAGATACTATTTTGCTTTTTTTGTTTTTGAGTTTTTCTGAGATGGAGTCTCTCTTGGTTGCCCCTGCTGGAGTGCAGTGGTGCGATCTCAGCTCACTGAAGCCTCCGCCCCACCTCCCCAGGGTTCAATCGATTCTCCTGCTTCAGCTTCCCAAGTAGCTGGGATTATAGGCGCCCACCACCACACCCAGCTAATTTTTGTATTTTTAGTAGAGACGGTGTTTTGGCATGTTGACCAGGCTGGTCTTGAACTCCTGACCTCAGGCAATCTACCCACCTCGACCTCCCAAAGTGCTGGGATTACAGGTGTGAGCCACTGCGCCTGGGCTTGTTTTTTTGTTTTGTTGGTTTTTTTTTTTTTAATCCCCCTGCCTCAGCCTCCCAAGTAGCTGGGATTACACTCACAAGCCGCCCTGCCTGGCTCCACTTTCCCTGTTCTTACAGATGAAGGCTCAGGATCAGAGAAGTAAAGGAATTTCATGAGATTACACACCTAGTAAGTGGGGAAGGTGGGAGTTGAAATATCATGTCAGTCCGACTCAAAGGCCGTAATTCCATGCATTTCCTATAACTGCCAGCTTTGCCCCAGGGACGGAAAACATTGAGTCATTTTCTGCAAAGTTTTCACAACACTTTCCTTTTGTGGTATATTCACCAGACTACGCAGACCTATTATCCAGGTGCACATTGCTTCAATTACTGTATGGGGAGAGTTCCGTCCAAAAGACCCAGAAGCTTCTTTTCTAACACTAGACAAGCAGCTCCATTCCAAGATAGAGCACAATTTCAGCCATAAGTAACAATGCCAATCCTTATAACACCTTATATTTTTACATATATATTTGCATTTATAATTTCATGAATAATAAGCAACTTACATTTTTATGATGCTATGTGGCTGACCCTCTTCCAAGCATTTCATGTATGTTCAATCACTGAATTCTTACAAAAACCCTATGAGGGAGGTCACTTTCGCTTCCATTTTTAGATTGGGAAACTGAGGCACAAACAATTTACCAAAGGTTACCCAGCTGGGAAGTGGTGGAAGGAGATCTGACCCTAGATGGTGTGGCTGTGAAGTGTTTGCACTCAGCTGTGGCCTACACTGCCTCTCATTAGTTAACTATTTGGGAAATGTTAGTTCTGTTCCTCTCTCCATACATTAGGCAATGGGGATTAATATGAGAATTAACGATGTGTATTGTATCACCTGACATGTACTGAATGACTTAAATATTTCTTTATAGGGTGTGTACATATACAAGGCATTGTACAAGACTGTTGGAATGCCACACTTGCCTTCAAGGAGCTGAAATCAGCAAACCAGCAAATACAGCACCATGTGAGAAAGAATCGATAGAGGAAATGGTGGCTATTCTCACCATCACCATCTATTCTCTGTATCTCTCTGTCAAACTCAAGGCCCACAGAGAATGGCCCGGGCTTTCTTGCCCTCTGACTTCTGTTTAGGTGCAGCCTATGGACAGCTATTGGAGGGAGGGGAAAGGAGAGGGAAGTCAGGGTATTCATTCCCCAGCCCCAGCCCTGCCTTCCTCAGTCTAGAGGTGCTGTTGATCCTCTCTGGCTATGAGTTCGGCTGGATGACTCTGCTTCCATGGCCCCAGCTCTCGAGAGGGTGTCAGTTACACCACTCTCTCCATTTGCTCCTTCCGGCTTAGGGGTATGAATGACTTCTCAATTTTTCTGGTTCCCAGATGCCTCAGCATTTTTTTTGTAGGTTTCTAGCACTCCGAGTGTACCATTTGCTTCCTGTGGGGCCCCTGACTGGTATAAGAAGTAAGCAGAGGAGATCATAAGGGGAGCATTCAGGAAAGATCCCTAATCCAGGCTTGGAGGGAGATGAGAGACTCCTCAAAAGAAGTGAAATCTATTAACTCCTAAAGGGTGATCAGGAATTATCCAGTTTGGGGAAGTGGAGGTAGGAAGAATATGCTAAAAAGAGAGAATGGTAAGTGGAAAGATATGAAAGCAAGAGCATAGAAATTCCCGAGAACTACAAAGTGCCCGTAAGATACCGCTCAAGGTACAGAGCAGTGAAGAAGCTTAAGTAAGCACCTCCAGATCATGAAGGTAGAACTTTTTTTTTTCTTTATTTTTATTTTTTTGAGACAGGGTCTCACTCTGTCACCCATGCTGGTGCAATCTTAGCTCACTGCAACCTCTGCCTCCCAGGTTCAAGCAATTCTCGTGCCCCAGTCTCCCAAGTAGCTGGGATTACAAGCACATGCCACCATGCCCAGCTAATTTTTATATTTTTAGTAGAGATGGTGTTTCACTATGTTGGCCAGGCTGGTCTTGAACCTCTGACCTCAAGTGATCTGCCCAGTTTGGCCTCTCAAAGTTCTGAGAGTACAGGTGTGAGCCACTGTGCCTGGCCAAAAGTTGAACTTTTGAAGCCTTTTTGAAGTTTGCTGATGAGGTTTTGCTCTATCGCTTGTCATGTAATCTTCCCTTTGGTTTCCTTATGAAGCATTCAGTGAAATCTTTATTGCTTACCAAAAGTTCTGAAGTTGGGTTTCAGAGTGGTCAAGACGAAATGCCGAGAGTCTGGTCTCAAGGAGCTCATGGAGGTAATTTAGCAATAGGTTTGAGATTGCTCTGTCAGCTTTCGAAGTTTATGAGGCCACCCGCATCATTGCTAATGTGTGCTGTGTGAGTAGAGAATGGAGGAGGCCAAAATAGCTTAGAACAAATAGATTGGAGATGGAGAATCAGCGAAGAAAAGTTGAGAGGAGAAGGTAGCTAGAACTCAAAAGGTATAAAAGAAGGCCTGCTCTCTGCCTCTGCCTGGGTTACTGGCAAATGCTATTTAAAAAAATAATACTGAGTTCTGATTAGGAGACGTGAGACAGGCACTTTCTCTCCCTGCTCCTTCATTCTTGCCTCTTTTTGTGGTTCTAGATAGTAAGCGCCACCCTTGTTGGTGCCTGTGTCACCCCTACAGACGCCTTGCTCTATCAGTTATCTTCATAGCTCCTTGTGGTCAACACCTCCGCGGCTGCCCCTTCTGCACTGCTAGACATTACACTCATCATGGACTCCTGGCTTCTGATGGTTAAGCCACCTTGCCTGTCTTACTTCAGGGCTCCATCATCCCTATCCACATTAACAAGCTCAATTCAGACCATCTTCTCTATGGCTGACCCTGACCTTCATGGAGCACCACCATGAATGGATTAGCAGTGCTGAATGGATCACCAGCACATTCCAATGGCTGGGCCCTCCAAGGGTTGTTCCTCTGGTAGATCTTCCAGCCTGACATGAAATAGCCATCTAAGCATCCTGTCCACCTTAGTCTCTGTCCCTTAGCATTCTCCCTCAAAGCATCTTCGGGATATCTTGGGCATGTCCACTTGCTTCAGTGTTGGTCATTGCTTTGTCAGGTTTCTAAGAGCCACCCCCGCAGTGACCTTGCCCCATCCCTGGAAGCTGTCTGTACTTGGTCTCAGTCCCTTGATTGCATGTACATTTTTCTTTCCTTTCTTTCTTTCTTCTTCTTTTTTTTTCCTGAGACACAGTTTCATTCTGTTGCCCAGGCTGGAGTGCGGTGGCATGATCTCAGCTCACTGCAACCTCTGCCTCCCAGTTTCAAGAAATTCTTGTGCCTCAGCCTCCCAAGTAGCTGGGATTACAAGCGCACCACCATGCCCAGCTAATTTTTGTATTTTTAGAGACAAATTTTAGAGTATTGTATTTTAGAGATGGGGTTTTGCCATGTTGGTCAGGCTGGTTTTAAAGTCCTGATTGCAAGTGATTTGCCTACCTTGCCTTCCCAAAATGCTGGGACTATAGGCATGAGCAACCACACCCAGCCTGATTGCCTATATTTTTGAAATTACTTGTGGAGCTTGATACAGTAACATCTTTGATAGTGTGAATCTAACTTAAGAATCCAATGATTTGTGATTATATATATATGTGTATATATGTATATGTATGTATATATACATATATATACACATATATATGTCAGGAAAATATGAACACTGACTAGATATTTAATAATATTAAAGAATTAATGTAGAGGTTTTTTGGTGTGATAATATTGCTGTTAGGTTTTTAAATATATGCATATACAGGCTGGGCATGGTGGCTCATGCCTGTAATCCCAGCACTCTGGGGAGCCAAGATGGGAGGATTGCTTGAGGCCAATTGGAGACCAGCCTCGCCAACAAAATGAGACCCCCATCTCTACAAAAAAAATTTTTTTTTAACTAGCTGGGCATAGTGGTGCCACTTGAAGGCCCCAGCTACTAGGGAGGCTGAGGTGGGAAGATTGCTTGAGTCCAGAAGTTCAAGGCTGCAGTGAGCTATGATTGCATTACTGCATTCTAGCATGGGCAACAGAGTGAGATCCTGTCTCAACAACCACAACAACAACAACAAATATATATATATATATATATATATATGCATACAGAAGTGTTTATTGATGAGACTCTGATGTCTGAGACTTGCTTCAAAATAATCCAGTATGAGAGAGAGAATTGGGTAATGCGTTCATGGAGGTTTATTATACTGTTTTCCCTAGTATTACATATAGTATATAAAACCTTTGAAAGTTTGAAATTTTCCGTAATACAGAGATTTTTAAAACACTAAATCAAATTTAAAGCAAATCATAAGATACCTGAAATGCCACAAGGGTGAATATATTAATATGAAGTATTCTAACAACCATAAATGAAAATATGAACCTGACTACAGAAAACATAGTTCATAAATAAGATGTTGGTAATTAACAGCAAAACTGGAAAGTAGTTTTCAACCCTCCGCTCAGTAAAATACAAATTAATATACAAATATGATACTAATTCTTTCTCTAAAAGGGGCAAGAAAACAGAAAAAATGTTGAGGCAAAGTATTTCATAGGGTGAATAAAATTCAACAGTTTAAATTTTTATCTTTCTGGAAACCAGTTTTCCAATATACTTATCAAGAAATCTTAAAATTCTGCCCTATTACTTGACCCAAAGTCCAACTTATGTGAACTTATACTTAGACAATATACATAGATATGTGTGAACATTTATGTATACATATGTGCAATAAGTCATTGTTTAATAATAATGAAGGCTGGGTGTGGTGACTCATGCCTGTAATCCCAGCACTTTGAGGGGCCAAGGTGGGTGGATCATCTGAGGTCAAGAGTTTGAGAGCAGCCTGGCCAACATAGTGAAACCCCACCTCTACTAAAAATACAAAAATTAGCTGGGCGTGGTGGTGGGTGCCTGTAGTCCCAGCTACTCAGGAGGCTGAGGCAGGAGAATCACCTGAACCTGGGAGGCAGAGGTTGCAGTGAGCCAAGATGGTGCACTCCAGCCTGGATGACAGAGCGAGACTTCATCTCAATAATAATAATAATAATAATGAAAAACATTAAAAATAATATAAGAATATAATTATAATGAGAAAGAAGGTAGGAAGATAGGCAGGCAGGATTGAACAAAATGAGGAAGGGGGAAATAACAACAGAAAACAGTTAAAGGCATTGTGGTATTATATACAGATATAAACACACATTTTATCCAGACATTACGTGAGACTATGTAATGACAAGCAAAGATACCCAGGAAAATTAGATGAAGAAAGCAAACTGGAAAGGAAGACTACCAGAAGTTTTCATTTGTGTTTCTTTGTATAGATCTACAAAGGCACACAAAAAATGTAATAGAAGAATAAGCACTAAACATTTAACAGGGATAATATGGTGTGGAGAGGGGTGGCTTATGGATGATTTTAATTTTCTCCTTCTTATGTATCTATATTTCCTAAATGTTCTGTAGCAAACTTGTATTACTTTAATGAAACTCAACAAAATCATCTATTGATTCACCAGTCTACTTCGAGGAATCTTTTCTAATAAAATAGCCAGGGATATGCTAAAGATTGTTAGGAGAGTCTCTGGAGCATTATTTATAATTGTGAGGAAGTCAATTATCCCATAATAAGATAATGATTAGATAAATTATTGTATTAAGAATTTTTTAAGGCTGGGCCTGGTGGCTCATGCTTGTAATACCAGCACTTTGGGAGGCTGAGACGGGTGGATCACCTGAGGTTGGGAGTTCGAGACCAGCCTGACCAACATGGTGAAACCCTGTTTCAATTTAAAAAAATAATAATAATAATAAAAAGAATTTTTTAAAACCCCACATTCCTGGGAAAAGGTTGATTGTTCTATAAATATGGTAACACGTACCGTTATTACCAGGTTTGAACTCTATCAATTAATGCAACTGGCTTCAGTGAACATGCTTTGACAAACCAACCAATCAGTGATAGTCTCTTATATATGCAAGTCAGCCAATCGGGAATAAATGAGCTTCTGAACGCCAACCTGTCTCACTGGAGTAACCACATTTCTAGAGTTGACATCAGTCTGCTTATACCCCTGAAAATCTTCTAATCCCTGAACTCTATGCTTCCCAAAATCCAGTATAAAATCATTATTCTGTTCAGCCAGATTCTACCTGACCAGCATGGCTCTTTCTTGACATAATAGGCAACAAATTCAGCTTTTTTTTTTTTTTTTTTTTTTTTTTTTTTTTTTTTGAGACGGAGTTTCGCTCTTGTTACCCAGGCTGGAGTGCAATGGCGCGATCTCGGCTCACCGCAACCTCCGCCTCCTGGGTTCAGGCAATTCTCCTGCTTCAGCCTCCTGAGCAACTGGGACTACAGGCACGCGCCACCATGCCCAGCTAATTTTTTGTATTTTTTAGTAGAGAAGGGGTTTCACCATGTTGACCAGGATGGTCTTGATCTCTTGACCTTGTGATCCACCCGCCTCGGCCTCCCAAAGTGCTGGGATTACAGGCTTGAGCCACCGCGCCCGGCCACAAATTCAGCTTTGTGTTATGTGGTATTCTCTGTGTGTGTGTGTGTGTGTGTGTGTGTGTGTGTCTGTCTCTGTGTGTGGGTGGGTGTGTATCTATGTATATACACACTAAGGGAGCACACATACACACATATACAAACATAGAATTTCATACATTCATTGAAAAATTTGTTTTAAAAGACCACATAATAACAAGAAAAAGTGTTCAAAATATATTGTGTGAAACAGTATTGAACACAAAACTGTTTATTGTATAATCCTAATGAGAGAGACAGGAGAAAATATACCAAAATTAAAAATATATATATTTGGGTTGTGAGACTGTAGGTGATTTTCATCTTACTTTTTCCTTATATTTTCAAAAACCTCCATAGTGACCATTTATCACCTTTATAATGAGGGGAAAGACTATTTCTTAAAAAGCCTCGGTTTGTCATTATAGCACTAAACCAGTTAATTTTAAATGTCATCTGAAAAGTTTAGAACCTCCTTATGACTTGTTCTGTGAGTCTTTCATTGGTAATAGGCCATGACACAAATCCAAAGTCCTCCATTCAATTATTTATTGCATGCTTGTGTGCAAGACACCAAATTAGGCACACAGATAGGTGCTAAGATGGTGTAGGATGAAGCTAGGCATAGCAGCTCATGCCTGTAATCCCAGTACTTTGGGAGGCTGAGGCAAGTGGATCGCTTGAACCTAGGAGTTTGAGACCAGCCTGGGCAACATGGCAAAACCTCGTCTCTAC
>NW_022436953.1:18198596-18214965 GCF_009761245.1 Sapajus apella
AAAAAAAAAAAAAAAAAAAAATTAGCTAGGCATGGTGGCACACACCTTGTAGTCCCAGCTACTTGGGAGGCTTAGGTGGGAGAATCACCTGAGTCCAGGGAGGTCAAGGCTGCAGTGAGCCATGATTTTGCCACTGCACTCCAGCCTGGGTGACAGAGTGAGACCCTATCTCAAAAAAAAAAAAAAAAAGATGATGTAAGAAGAAAAGCGATGATGTAAGAAGATAATGTTTAATGATGTAATACCTTCCTGAAAACTATATGGAAAAGGACATTTTCATAAATTGGACTGAGCATATGAGACTGTGCTTTTCCCTCCAAACATGTTCAATGCTTATTATTAGTGGGGACTATCAATATAGCAAGTAAAGGCAAGAAAGGTAGTCTAGGTGTTTGTTAGGACTGTGAGTAATGGCCTATGAAATACAACAAAAAACTGGGGGCAGCCTAGACTGTGTAGTAGAGAGTGAAAAATAAATGTTAATTTCTTCTACTATCTTCTTTACCTTGGAGGGAGAGAGCTTTGGCTTCTTCTTTTATTAATAAAAATAGTGTCAACGTCCTAATTGCATTTAATTAAGCCATATTTCTGGTACTGAGAATGCAGAAGGATACACTGTATCCTGCTGTTCTCCTTTTCCTAATTCATGCAAGCAGCTCTTAAATGGGTAAGAAATGATGATTGAATATTGTGAACAGGCACAATAGTTAATCTTGTGTGAATAGGCGGTAGGAGTGGAATGTGTTTGTCTTGGGTTTGTTAGAAAGATTTTCATGATCAAACACTGAAAGAGGATTTTCCCCATTTTCTTCCTGCTGACAATGCATCACTGATAGTTTGACCTAATGAGGTTCATAGATTTAATAAAATAGAAAAAGGCAGTGAGCCATTTCCCAAAGTGACTTGAAAGAAATATTTGGCAGAAATAATTGAGATTCAGAGATTACTGGTCCATAGAACCCTACCAATTCCTACCAACCTGGACTATGCCCACATGCTCTACATTTTCTGCTGATTTTAGAATTCACCCCTCTGCTGCCTGGGTGGCAGTAACTTCCCTTAATAGGGCCATTTGTCATAAACTACGAGACGCTAAGGAATTAATCAAAATTTTCCATGGGTAAGCAGTAAATTGAGAGTCTGTACAATCCTTAATAATGATACCTTAGCTTTGTATAATCTGCTGGAGTTTATATAGTACCTTCACGGACCTTTAACTCATTTAGTTCTCATTCTAATCCTGTCAGGTGGGGACCAGCATCCTTTACGGTTGAAAAAACCTGAGGCTCCAGGATCCTTAAATGAGTTGCCCAAGTCTTGCAGTGAGTAAATAAATGGTAGCATTCAGACCCAGGTCTTATAGATCCATGTCTGGTGCTTGATCCAAGCTAGCGGAACAACTATCCTTAAGGAGAGAAAAAGAAGATTCTGATCTGAGGTCTGAGGACCAGGGATGAAGTCCTGGCCCCTGCCTCCTGGTAGCACATGATGTGAGGCATTTCAATTAGCCTCTCTGAATCACAGTTTTCTAATTTGTAAAACAGGCTGGGCGCGGTGGCTCATGCCTGTAATCCCAACACTGGGAGGCTGAGACGGGCAGATCACCTGAGATTGAGGGTTTGAGATGAGCCTAACCAACATGGAGAAACCCCATCTCTACTAAAAATAGAAAATTAGCCAGACGAGGTGGCAGGCTCTTGTAATCCCAGCTACTCGGGAGGCTGAGGCAGGACAATCGCTTGAACCCGGGAGGCAGTGTTTGTCGTTGAGATGAGATTGAGCCACTGCCCTCCAGCCTGGGTGACAAGATCGAAACTCTGTCTCAACGTCTCAAAAAAACAAAAACAAAATGTATTATCATCACTCAGCTCCAAATCCACCCTTTATTGCCTGCCTTGTGAAACTGTGGTTTCCTGAGAGATGCAACTGCCACCTGGCCATTTGGGGTGACTTGTGCCACTGAGCCAACCAGCAGAAAAAGGTGTCACTCTACTGGCTAGAATGATTGATCCCAGTTACCAAGGGGAAATTGAGCTGCTATTACACAATAGGGAAGAGGAGCCATGTCTGGAACACAGAGGATTATCTAGAGATCCTCTTAGTACTTCTATGAACAATAGTAAATGGTAATAGAATATTATAGAAACAAGCATACAAAAAGCTGGATGACTGGGGACTCAGACCCTTAGGGAATGAAGGTTTAGGTTATTTCACCAGGTAAAGAATCCTGACCATCCGAGGTTCTGCCTGAGGGTAAAATGAATAAAGAATGCATTGTGGGAAAAGGAAATCATAGATTATGCTATGGCATCTTACAAAAATCAGGACTGTGGTAGTGTGAAAGGAAATTGTCTTGGGCCCCCAAAATCACTAAGCAAAACTCAAGCTTGGAAACTGCTTAGGGCAAATCTGCCTCCCATTCTCTTTAAAGTTATCCATCTGTGGCCGGGCGAGGTGGCTCATGCCTGTAATCTCAGTACTTTGGGAGGCCGAGGCAGGTGAATCACAAAGTCAGGAGTTCGAGACCAGACTGGCCAATATGGTGAAACCCTGTCTCTACTAAAAATACAAAAATTAGCTGGGTATGGTGGTGTGTACCTATAGTCCTAGGTACTCAGGAGGCCAAGGCAGGAGAATTGCTTGAACCTGGGAGGCAGAGGTTGCGGTGAGCTGAGGTGGCACCACTGCACTCCAGCCCGGGTGACAGAGCAAGACCCCATCTTAAATAAATAAATAAATAAACAAATAAAGTTATCCATCTGCTCACTGAGATAAATGCATCTCTGATTGCCTCCTTTGGAAAAGCTAATCAGAAACTCATCTATCTGTCACCTGGAAGCTCCCTCCCTGCTTCCTGCCTCTGTTTCCAGTTGTCCTGCCTTTCCAGACCAAAGCAATGTATTTCTTACACATATTGATGTCTCCTGTCTCCCTAAAATATATAAAACCAAGCTGTGCCCAGACCACCTTGGGCACAGGTCGTCAGGACTTCCTGAGGCTGTGTCACTGCTGTGTTCCTCAACCTTGGCAAAATAAACTTTCTAAATTAACCAAGACCTGTCTCAGATTTTCTGGGTTCACAGTAACTTTGCAGATTTTCTCCTTGCTTGTTATACGTATATATTCATTTGTATATTATAAAAACATTCTTTTCTCTCCTTCTCACTATTATTTTATATCTAAATTGTTGGAGGTTAACTTTATAATTTAGTTTTTAGGTAATAAAATATTCACCGGGGCCCAGTGTATTGGCACACCCTGTAATCCCATCACTTTGGAAGGCCAAGGTGGGCAGATTGCTTGAGCCCCAGAGTTTGTAACTAGCCTGGGCAACATGGCAAAACCCTGTCTCAACAAAAAATACAAAAATTAGTCAGGCATGGTGGTGCACACCTGTAGTCCCAGCTACTCAGGAGGCTGAAGTAGGAGGATTGATTGAGCCTGGGAGGTCAAGGCTGCAGTGAGCCATGACTGTGCCACTGCACTCCAGCCTGGATGACAAGACCCTTGAGATGTCAATCACCACCTGCAGGGGCGTGTCCTGCAGGCTCTGCCTTAATGATGGATGAATACATGCACTCTCACACCCATTTCAGTGATTCGAGTGGTCTATGGATGATTGTCAGCTGCTTTCAGAGGCTGACTGCCTCCAATTGACCAAGACCCCCTTTATATCCACACGTGTATTCAGTGAAGATTTCATAACAGAGGTTCTAAGTCAACATGCTTGTGGATAATTAACATGGTTAAAAGAGTGGTTTTACAAATGATAAAAGCTTTAGCTTCTGGGGCCCAGAGTGAACACCAATAACGGGTAATACCCCTTTGACCTCCTCCTGAGAGGACCATCCAGCACAAAGTTTACATGAGTAAACAGTTAGAGACAATGTGGGATAAACAGATTTAAACTGGGACAGGCTTTTATTGTCCCCATCTTTTCACTAACATAACGGACTGGCCGTCTTCGGCCTGTCCCAATAAAACCTTTTGGCCTTCCAAAATGTTTGAGACTACAATCTATAACTTTTCCTAACATTTCCCTAATATTTTGCCAACCACCCAGAGAGAATTCCAACAGACCCCATCTCAAAAACAAACAAAATATTCATTGGGACTGTGACTGAACTTGAGAGTTACTAATTTTGGGATCGTACGTCCCTTCATTTTGAGGAAATGGTGAACATGAACACGGGCTCATTTTTACAAAGGGAAGCTGTATTATATTAGGTAAAAACATATTGGTGTTTTGTTTTCCCAAGGAGTTCAAATGCCTGTAAATGGGTGCATATGGAAGTGAAGAAGCCAAAGGTATGGACAGCACCTGTTTTCAATTTATTGCTTCTCAGTTCCCATTGTTGTTCTGCTTTGTGATACTGTGGATCTGGACCCTGTAAATGTTCACCTCTGTCAGCCAGCACTGTGTACAGCTTTGTCAACAGAGAGTGCCATAGGGACTCTGCAGGTGGAAGAGCTTCTTTTTCCAGTTCCAGTGTTATTCTTTTCCACTTTTTCTATGCACAGCTATACGTGGATGGCATGCACTTAGGATGGCCAGGGACATTCATACTCCTGCAAGTTTGACCAGCACACTGATGAGACGTTCCCTTCTCACTGACCTCAGTTCAGCAGCTGATAACCAGCTCTGGCCTGGGACAACTCAGCAAACTCCTTCTCTATCTAGTGGGCCACAGGTACACCCCTCCTACTTGCAACAAGGTGTGAAACTCAGCCTACCTTTCAACTTTGTTCTTTTCTTGGTCACTCCCCCTGATTCACAGGTCATTCTTCAGAATTACCTTTTATCTCCTCCCAGTCCCAGCTGCTAGTTCCTTATGACCAGTTGATAACTGTTTATATTACATTTTTGCTGTTTAAATTTCTGATTGTATTTCTCTCTCCTGATTGGACCCTGACTGATATAAAAATGACATTGATTTTGAGTATTTCACTGGGTTATGATGATGCTTAAATAAACCAACGCACAGGGAAGCACTTAGAATTTTTTTAAGAATTTGGCAAATCTTTGCATAAATGGTCTTGATGTATCATCCTTTTATTCGTGCCACTTTATAGCATGAATCACCAGCACTAGGCTTGGGCATAACATTTGTTTTGGCCAATGGGACATCTCCATAGGTGAGATAAGTAGAAGTTTGGTAAGCATTTGTATATTGACGTGTGCCCTCGTACACTGCCCTGACATTGCCATGTGAAGAGGAATAGTCTAGCCTCCTTGAGGGTGGACAACCACATGCTGAGCGAAGTCCAGCTCTAACCTGGCACATCAGTGGGGTGCAGCTGCAGGGGTGAGCCTATGCGAGGTCAACGGAAGACTCACTCATTTAGCCCACAGAATAGCAGAAAGAAAACATCATTGTTATTTTAAGATCCTGTGTTTAGGGGGTATTTGTTGCATAGCAATACATTACGATGCAAATATAACTGAAACAATAACTGAAAAGATACATAAGTTATTATATTGGTAAAAACTTTTTCTGTGGTAAGTGACTGAAATCTAACTCAGGCTAGTATAAGCACAAAAGAATATGTATTGGTTTACATAGTTAAGAGTCTAGGAATTGGTTAAGCACACAGTTAGATCCATACACCCAGGCTACATCCTCAGGGGTCAGCAGTCTTAATCTTCTTTCTTTCATCCTCAAGCAGGCTTTGCCTTCACGGTGGTAAGATGGATTCCAGAGTCTCTCATGTCCTCAAAGCTTCAAGCTCAGCAGAAAGAGTCTCAATGGTTCCCACAAAAAAAAATCTTGGGCCTTGGATCAACTGCCCACCCTTGAACCAATCCCTGTGGCCCCAGGCTGATTAGCCGACCTGAATCACCCGTCCCATGGCCGGAACTTTGGCTTCACCAGGCTCATCCAAAACACAGGAATCCAGAGTGTTTCCCCAAAGAAAATCAAGAGGCTATTACTGGGAAAAAGAATTCCACCACAAGCATCAAAAATACTGTTATCAATAAAATATCATCTGATACTTTCGTTCATTAAAGATATATTACTTTGGTCTTTCTTGGTTGGGAATCATTGGGATACCAAGAATATAAATACTCTTGACTTAAGAAATGAGAGAGTTTATCAGAAGTATGCGGGATACTCCTGAATCCACAGGCAATGTGACTTGGTGTCATGAAGAATTATATGCAAGAACTAGAAAGTCATAAGAGAGTCTTTTTTCTTTTTTCTTTCCCTCTCCTCCCCTCCCCTCCCCTCCCCTTCCCTTCCCTTTCTTCTCTCTCCCCCTCCACAATTACATGGTCTTTTATCTCTGCTTTTCATTGATAGTTAATTTTTAACTCTCTAATTTCTGTGGGGAACCCATTTCTGTGAGCTTTGATTGATGCTGGCCCAACTTTCTGTCACAGGGGTAGGCTCATCTCCCACACCAGCCAATCAGAGTATGTTATCTCTCAGACCAGCCAATCAGAATCTGTTATCTCCCAGACTAACCACTCTGCTAGGCTGGAGTGCAGTGGCGCAATCTGGGCACTGCAACCTCCATCTCCCAGGTTCCTGCAATTCTCCTGTCTCAGCCTTAGAGGCACCTGCCACCACACTCAGCTAATTTTTGTATTTTTAGTAGAGATAGGGTTTCACCATGTTGGGCAGGCTAGTCTCAAACTCCTGACCTTGTGATCTGCTCACCTCGGCCTCCCAAAGTCCTGGGTTTACAGGTGTAAACCTGGATCCTAAAAATATTTCTTTAAAGAGGTCCTACTCTTTAAAAAGGACTCCAATGGAAAGTTCCTTTAACATTCCAGTCGTATTGGTTTTCTATTGTTGCTATAAACAAAATGCAACAAACTTAGTGACTTGAAACAACTTTGTTCTCATCCAAAGGTCAGAAGTTACCAGTGGGTTGATAGAGCTGTCTTCCTGCTGGAGGTTCTAGGAGGGAATTGGCTTCCTTGTTTTTTCCAGCTACCAGAAGCTGTCCCCATGCCTTGGTTCAGGGCCCTCCTCCAGAAGTGGCATCACCCCAACCTCTGCTTTCATCATCACATCTTCCTTTCTGACGTTGACCTTCCTTCTTACCTCGTAAAAGGACCCATTTGACTACATTAGGTCCGCCCAGGATAATCTCCCCATTGCAAACCCCTTAATTTAGCCACATCTGCAAAGAGCCTTTACCATGTAAGGTAACAAATTCACCAGTTTCAGGGATTAGGATGTGGACATCTTGGGGGAGGACATTATTTAACCTACTCCACTAGCGGACTTATTTATTTACTTATTATTTAACCTACTCCACTAATGGACTTATTTATTTATTTACTTATTTAAAAAACCTGTGTTATCCCCCAAATTTTGTAATAAGAATAATGAGAAGTTTGAAGCCACCCATTTACAGGAAATGTTTGTCTTCTAAGTCAAAGTGTCTAACTCAAATGTGTTATTCTGCTTTATTCTGGGTGAGGAAAGACACTGGAATTTCAAGCATATTTAATTCCTTTGTAAAGATGATACTGCTCCTACTTTTCTTAAAATATACTCATTTTAAATTGTATTTGTGCAGAAAAGTAAAATGCAGACAGGGACAAGAAAAGATAGAAATATTTGAGCAAGATATAGAATACAAAAGACAAAAAATCACAAGCAACTTCTTAGCACTGCTTCAGGAAGGGAGGGGGAAACAGAGAAACAGCAAAGACATACCGAAAATATTTGCCATTCTCATAAAATGGAACTTGAGTGAGTGGAAATCGTAACCTCTGACTTGGGGAATGGTGAGGGCCAGAGAAAGCTTCTTTTATCTGACCACATTTCAAAACAATCCGAGGCAAGTAATTGTCTCTTAGAGTAAATGGCAAAGGGAATTGATTTTTAAATTACTTTTAAATCATAAAATCCCACAATTGTAACTGCATTTTGGGTAGTCATCCGGCAGTATACCAGGAACTTTATTGGAGAAAAAAAATTCAGGAAGGCATTGGGCAGCACTAATACATGCATGTCTCTGTTGAATTGAAGTTAATTCTTCTCCTTAGTAATTGAGTTTTTTTTCATCCTAGGAAAATATTATTTATGAGAGGTGAGTATTAAAAAAAAAAAGGCTGCCCTGAAAGAATAGCAGAAAATATGACATTTTAAAAAAATTTGATAAAACCATATATAAAGAGATGCCTGACAACTTGGATGATTGGAAGCTTTAAAATCAAATTAAATCTATAATCAAGTTTTTCTCAAAAAGCAAAGGCTTGAATTCAATATACATTTCCCACATTTATGTCAATGTTCTTTCTTTTTTTTGTTTTTCTTTTTAAATTTATTTCATTTTATTTATTTTTTGTTTTTTCTTGGTAATGTTTTTTCTTCATTAATGAAAACTAAATAATTTCTCAGTGAATTATCTGAAAAATCAACTTGCCAAATGCCAATTTACAGAAATTTAATTTACCCAATGAAAATCTGCCAAATAACAATTCTCCAAATTTCTCCAACATATGAATTTATATATATAAAAAAACTTTCTTTTAAGAATTATTTCAATGACATTTCTTACTTTTCAAACACTAAATTAACATTAAAGAGTATTCTAAATAAACAAGAAGTAGCTTATAAAATCCTACCATGTAATAAATGCTAATATTTTTCATTCTAACCTGGAAAAATTGTATATATAGGCTCATAGCAGTTTGCAGAAAAACTCAATATGGAAAAGGAAAATTATTCAACTTAGTAGACAGACTACTTGAAAGAAGTTAGTATAACAGACTGTATGATTAATAGTTCTAACTTGAGCTACCTTAACCATAAACATGAAATTGTATGCTGGGCATGGTAGCTCACACCTGTAATCCCAACATTTTGGGAAGCCGACGTGGGTGGATCACCTGAGGTCAGCAGTTCGAGACCAGCCTGGGTGACATGGTAAAAACCCATCTCTACACAAAATACAAAAAATTAGCTGGAGGAAGTGGCAAGTGACTGTGGTCCCAGTTACTTGGGAGCCTGAGGTGGGAGGATTGCTTGAGCCCTGGAGGTCAAGGCTGCAGTGAGCCAAAATTGTGCCACTGCACTCCATCCTGGGTGACAGAGGGAGACCTTGTCTCAAAAACAAACAACAACAACAACAAAAAACACCCACCACCACCACCAACAACAAACTGTAAAGGAGAACTTTAAAAAGGGCTGAAAATCCTAAAATGGCTAAATCAAGAAATGAACCAGAAAGTGATAAGAGCAATCACATTATATAATAAGCTAGGGCTATGAATAATAAAAATTATAAACGTTGATTTGTTACTTGAAAAATAATGGAGAAAGTATTTTAAAAGTACTAAAATATTGAAAAATTAAGCTTTAAGAGTGACCTACAAAGAGTTAGAAAGAAATTAATGTAAACATAAAATTCCCTCAATGAAACATGAAGGTGTTGGTTTGAGTTGATTTGTGATATTAAATATATTCATCAGAATACTAAGCCTCTCTATAATTTGTAGCCATTGACTATCTGACCATTCCCTAATATGCTGCTATGGAGATAAAATCAGAACCAGTCAACAAAAACTTCACAGGAATCCCCAAAAGCTGTTAAAAGTATTGCATCCAATTTTAGACGCTACGAGAGAGAGAGAGAAAGGAGAGAACTATAAACTTTATACATACATTTAAATTAATAAATTAAAAGAAAAAGATGTGGTCAATGTTTAAGTTTATTGAACAGGTCATCTTTTAGCAGACTATGTGACTCATATGATTGAAATCCCTTAATGGCACCACTGTGCTCTTAAAAAAATCCAATCTCTTGCCATAGCCAATCAGACCTCCACTGGGAAAGCTCCTACCTACTTACCTGTTCTCATCTCACCTTCAGTCAGACATGATGGCTCCTTTATGTTCCAAAATGTCCACTTCTGCCCATTTTGGCTTTGAGTTATGCTCTTTTGATAGCCCCTCTGCCTGGAAGAGTCTTCCTTCACTTCTCACAACTATCTTCTCATCTTTCAGGTTTTTGTTCAAACATTATCTCATCAGCGTGGCTCTGCATGATCACTCTATGTAAGACTTTCCTTCCTCAGTACGTTAGTCTGTTTCGCGTTGCTGTAAAGGAATACCTGAGACTAGGTAATTTATTTAAAACCAAAGAGTTTTATTTGGCTCAGAGTTCTGCAGGCTGTACAAGCATGGCACCAATATCTGCTTGGCTTCTGGTGAGGCCTCAGGAAACTTACAGTCATGGTGGAAGATGAAGGAGTAGCAGGTACGTCAAATGATGACAGAGGGAACAATAGAGAGAAAGATGGGAGGTCCCAAATTCTTTTTAAACCACCAGTTGTCTTGTGAACTAATAGAGTGAAAACTCACTCATTACACAAGAATGGTAGCAAGCCCTTCATGAAGGATCCAACCCCATGACTCCAACACCTCCCACTAGGCTCCACCGCCAACACTGGGGCTCACACTTCAACAGGAGATGTGGAGAAGACAAACATCCAAACGCTATACCCAGTTACCCTCCAATTATCCTATTCGTTTCTTTTTAAAAGTCCAAAACCTGTCACTACTGGGAACTATTAGGTTTTATTGTACCTTCACTTCTTTATTATCCATCTTCCTCACCAGAATGTAAGTTCCATGAGAGTTAAAATTATACTTTAAACCTAGTGCCTCTTCCTGACCTGAGTAGCTACTAAATAAATATTTGTTGAATGAATCAAAGGATATATTTATCTTTGAAAACAGACTCTTCCTTAATTTAAAAAATATCTACTTGACTTCATCTTTTAGTAATGTCATAATAAAGTTTTGCAGTGGAGTCTTTTGAGAACACATTTTCTGCCAGTCATTTTTACCCCATGTCCAAATGAATGGAAGATTTCTTTTCCACTAGAAAAACATCCCCCCACCTAGTGGAAAAGTACTTGACTCCAGAATGCACTGACTGCAGGGATTTGGAAGGATCTATAATAGGCTGTCTATGAAGAGTCCATGTAAGAATGACTCATCTTACAAGAGTTGTCATTGAAGACAAATCTGTGAGGGCGTAGGTACATGGATCAGCATAAATCAGCCAGTAGCCCATCTGGGAATTGTGTTTGCTTGTATACATCAATAACTTCTTTGGGAGGCTTGGTTTCAAAGGATATTTTACAGACAACAGTATTAATCCTTAGAATTAGCACAGAGGAAGAGATGAAAGGAGCCCCATTACTTTTGCAACCTGGGTGCCCCAGGCAACCTCTCCGACTTTTTTTTCACTTTCCACTGAGCTCTCGTCCTTGAAGAAAAGCTAATTAGAAGTTAGAAAGAGGTTAAAGTTACCCCAAAGTCAGAATTTCAAAGAATTGAGAAAACTTTTTCAAGCTTGGCAATAAGAAATGGTTTTGATAGCCCTTAAGGTGACCTCAAGTTCACCTTCAAGGAAGATTCTGAGAAAACTGGGGTAAGCCTCAGTCTATTTTTACTCAATGAACTGAAAGATAAAGGGAAAGAACATAGACATTCTGTTGCCTGTCCTGGGTAAATCAATAAGGAAACTGCTCTTTTTTGAAGGCTTATATGGGCTTAATGATCCTCAGATCCTGAGTTGAGAATTTAAAATATATATGTATATAATTGTTGCATAGCCCATTCCAAAGTGCCAGTTGCAAATAAAAGATTCATTGAAAATGCATGTGGAATGCTGACTATAAATTATCGCACATATTATCATCATCTAGTCAAATATTTATCTTTTCTGGGGACTATATGCCCATGGGGATTGGTAATGAGATATTGAGCCTTTTGCCATTAATATTCTGTCTCAAATTGAGCCTGGCTTTACAGAGGAAAAAAATTGTTGTCATCTCAGTTTTCACTGCCTGCTCTTTGTGAAGAGCCAGGAGAATACTGTCAGAATTGGCTCTAGGGAAAACTGCAAAGTCGAGGTTGGTATTCACTCTTCCTTATTCCTGTTTGTCGCCCCTCATCCTGAGTTTCTCGTTTCCTCAGGGTCTTCCTGTTATCCTCCCACTTTCCTGAGGGTTTGCAGTATACTGTCGCAGTGAGGCAGTCCTCTTTGCTGGGACCTCTACCTTCCTCTCCTCTGTTTGTGACTGCACTGTGTCCTTAAGCCTTAGAAATGAAGTCGCCTTCAGAGAGTTAAATTCTAAATGAATTCCTAATGGATCCGAGCAGAGATTAGCAAGTACCTTAAAGCAGTCAAGGGGCTCCACAGACCATAAGAATGGACAGTAACCAGGTTGAATAAATAATATGTATCTAACAAAAAAGGGCAGGGGAGGATTTGGTCAGCCAAGGAGGTAAAAATCACTTGTCAGAGACAAGATTAGCAGCCTTCATCTAAGCACTGAGCAAAGGTGGAGCCCCTCCTGTCTTCTCATTGTAGTCCTGAGTGGATACTCCCAAATGTCCACGTTGTAAAATTCCTGCCTCCCATTCCCCCACCTCCAGCTTCTTCCATTCTCTCCAAGCAACTGTTTGATCATTTGACTTCCCAAGTAGCTTGCCTACATGGGAAAAAATGCAACAACCAAGCAAACACAAACATTTTGCATGTCTAATAATCATGTTTCATATGGAAAATTTACAAGCAAGTACCCTGATTATATGACCGTGTGGGATGAGCTACACGGATCCTTCACCTCTAGGATTCTATGAAGTTTCTGAGACTACCAGGCTAGTGTAGGAGTATCCAAATGGGACCAGTCCACTGTGGTCCACTGTGGGTTGTGTGTGGAGAAATTGTAGAGATGTCACAGGGTCTGTAATGAAAAGAAATGCAAATTTCAAACTGTTATGGGTTGAATTGCATCCCCCCAATAAAAACATTAAAGCCTTAGCCTCCCAGTACCACAAAATATGACCTTATTTGGAAATAGAATCATTGCAGAAGTAATTAATTAGGTGAAAATAAAGTCATATTGAAAAAGAGTGGAATCTTAATCTAATACAACCGGTGTTTTTACAAGGAGAGGGAAATCTGGACATAGATACAGAGGGAAGACTGCCATGTGAAGTCAAGGGCCAGACTGAGTGATGCTGCCTCCAGCCAAGGAATACCTGGGCTACCAGAAACTACAAGAGGCAATGACAGCTTTTTTCTTAGAGACTTTAGAGGGAGGGTGGTCTTTACAACACCTTGTTTTGAGGCAGCTAACCAGCAGAGCAAATTTCTGTTGTGTAAAGCCACCCAATTTATGGTGATTTGTTATGGCAACCCTAGGAAATGAATACCCACAGGTAAGGCGATAAGGCACTTGATGGCCTCACAAGCCTGCACTGTATGACATGAAGTGTTGCAGGAGAGAACAGTCTGTCAGACCTTGGGCTCAGTCCAAAAGGGAAGGGGAAGGATATGGGAATTTCAGATGGAAAGTTGCTGAAGTCTTGCCTTAGTCTGTACCTTAGGCTGGGTAAATTATGAGCATTTTTATGCATATTTATCCAATTTTCTGTATTTTTATCTCATTTATTTTTAAGAGGTTCCCAGTCTCTCTGCCCCTTATTTCTCAGAGTTGTAGGAGATGAAATCTTCTTGGCTTCTGTTAACTCCAGGGTCCTTTGCTACACATAAAGCCGCATGAAGGCTTTACTGCTCACAGTGCTGAAGGCTGCGCAGTCCAAGATCAAGGTGCCAGCAGGTTGAGTATCTGGTGAGAGCCCATTCCTCCATAGATGGTTACCTCTCTGTGTCCTCACATGGCAAAAGGCAAGCAGCCTTCCTCAAGCCTCTTTTATAAGGGCACTAATCCCACTCATAAGGACTCTGCCCTCATGACCTAATTATCTCCCAAAGCCTCCACCTCTTAATACCATCACCTTGGGGGTTCAGTTTCAACATATGACTTTTGGGGTGACACAAACATTCAGGCCATACTAAGTCCCCTCTCAGAAATAAAGTTTCAAGGCACAGAACCCATCTGGGCCTCTGTTTAGCATGATTGAATAAAAGAAAGGAACCAGGAATTGGAATTTTTAAAGTTTTTACTATCTTTCTGGCTGGGGATGGTGGCTCACATCTATAATCCCAGCACTTTGGGAGGCCAACTTGGGTGGATCACCTGAGGTCAGGAGTTCAAGACCAGCATGGCCAACATGGCGAAATTCCATTTCTACTAAAAATATGACAATTAGCCTGGCATGGGAGCATGCACCTGTAATCCCCACTACTTGAGAGGCTGAGGCAGGAGAATTGCTTGAACCCAGGAGGTGGAGATTACAGTGAGCCAAGATCAAGCCACTGCATTCCAGCCTGGGCAAGAAGAGCAAAACTCTATCTCAAAAATAAATAAATAAAATAAAAGTTTTTATTATCTTTCTGTTTTCCTTTTGTGATTAGCAGTGAAACCCTGAAAAGTAGCATAGGTAGCAAGAAAGTGGAGTCAAAAGGGGCTGCAGTCTTGAGTTAGGTAACTGGGAAGATGATTGTACCACATAGCCTGGTTTTGGGAAGAAGATTCCCAAAGAAGTGAGATCGTGGACATAGGAAGATAAAACTGGATATTGGTCCCATAGTCTTCCCGTGGCCAGTATCCTTAGAGGGGGTTCCTGGGAAACTGCTTGAAGATCTCCACTTCAGTGGTCTCCTGAACAATCTTTTCTTCACTTCCCGAGTCTTACTTATGTCTGGAAATTATGTAACTACTCCCTGCATTACTCAAGCCGGAAATCGAGGCGTCATCCTTGATTCCTCCCTTTCCTTCACTCTCTTATCCCTCATATCAGGGAATCCCACAGAGCTTACCTCCAAATAAATGTCCTTTACTTGCCATCTCCACAATTCCACTTTAGTCCAACCTTGTACCATCCCTTGCCTGGAGTCCACAACCTTCTAATTGGTCTTCTCACTTCCACTCTTCCTCCTTTAATTGTTCCTTCACACAACAGCAAAAGTGATCTTTTTAAAACAGTGATCTGATAACTCCCCAGCTTAAAATCATCCATTTCAATGAGAATGAAACTCTTAACTTTTTGTAATGGCTTACAAAGCATTTTACTATTGAGTCCTGCCTCTCTCCACTGTCTCCACAGTGCTAGCCGTGTTGTTCCTTCAGTTTCTTTACCCGAAACTCTTCCCACCACAGGGCCTTTGTACATACAGTTTCTTTTGACTGTAATATTCTACCCACAGTAGCATGGCTAGCTAATCCCTGTTCTCAGTTTCAGCTTAAATGTCACCTCAGAGAGGCCTTCCTTGGTTACTGTCATTAGTAGACATGAGTGCTTGTCTATTAATCTTTATCTCAGCACCTGATTTGTTTCTTCATAGTAAATATTTAACTTGCAATTACTTGATCTCTCTCTCTTATCTCTGTCAATATGTAAGTTCCATAGATGTAGGAACCATAATTTTCTTTTCTAGCACTGTATCCCGGGCATATAGCACAGAACCATAGTAAGTATCCAATAAGTATTGCTCAAATGAATGAATATTTAGTGTAGGCACAACTGAACAAGGGCCCAGAACTAAAAGTTGGGGGGCCAGGGAGTAGGATGGGGTGGGAGGATGGTGCGAATGATTTGGTGGGGATAGGATTTTCTAAAATGTACATGAAGAATAATTTCATTCAGTATGACTATTTGCAATCTAAAATGCTGAAAAAAGTATTATTGGTACATGTTTATCGGGGCATTACTGACAATAGCAAAAAAATTAAATGATCTCTTGGCTATAAGTGGAGAAAATGTAAATTTGTGAAGACACTACTAGTCACAATATCGAACTTTAAAAACTTTCTCTTTTTTTTTTTTTTTTTGGAGTTTCGCTCTTGTTGACCAGACCAGAGAGTAATGGCAAGATCTTGGCTCACCGCAATCTCTGCCTTCCAGGTTCAAGCGATTCTCCTGCCTTAACCTCCCAAGTAACTGGAATTACAGGCATGTGACACCATGCCTGGTATTTTCATTAGAGACATGTTGGTCAGGCTGGTCTCAAACTTCTGACCTCAGGTGATCCACCTGCTTCAGCCTCCCAAAGTGCTAGGATTACAGGCATGACCCACTGCACCTTGCCAGAACTTTAAAAACTTTCAACAAAGCTATGTAGAAGCAAATCTCAGTGTGGTCTTTATCTGTTACCTTATTTTGTCATATAAAATGCCAAGTGTTTTTGCACATGTGCCTAGGGTTTCTTTATCTCTTTCTTTCTCTCATTCTCCTTCTCTTTCTGTCTTCTCTTTCTTTCTTTCTTTCTTTCTCTCTCTCTCCTTCCTTCCTTCTCTTTCTTTCTTTCTTTCTTTCTTTCTTTTCTTTCTTTCTTTCTTTCTTTTTTTCTTTCTTTCTTTCTTTCTTTCTTCTTTCTTTCTTTCTTTCTTTCTTTCTTTCTTTCTTTCTTTCTTTCTTTCTCTCTCTCTCTCTTTCTCTTTCTTTCTTTCTTTCTTTCTTTCTTTCTTTCTTTCTTTCTTTCT
>NW_022436953.1:18214975-18381818 GCF_009761245.1 Sapajus apella
TTCTTTCTTTCTTTCTTTCTTTCTTTCTTTCTTTCTTTCTTTCTTTCCTTTTTTTTTGAGATGGAGTCTTGCTCTGTCACCTAGGCTGGAGTGCAGTGGCATGATCTCAGCTCAGTGCAACCTCCACCTTCCAGGTTCAAGTGATTCTCCTGCCTCAGCCTCCCAAGTAGCTAGGACTACAGGTGCATGCCACCACACCCAGCTAATTTTTTGTATTTTTAGTAGAGACTGGGTTTCACCGTGTTAGCCAGGATAGTCTCAATCTCCTGACTCGTGATTGGTAAGCCTTGACCTCCCAAAGTGTTTGGTTTACAGGTGTGAGCCACCATACCCAGCCAGGGTTTCTTCTTAATTATTTATTTTTTGTATTTGTGACTTGAAAGAATGACAGATTTATCTTTGATTAAACAATTGTATCTTTTTTTTTTCCTTTTGAGACAGAGTCTTGCTCTGTTACCCAGGCTGGAGTGCAGTGGTGCAACCTTGGCTCATGGGTTCAAGCGATTCTCATGCCTCAGCCTCCAAAGTAGCTGAGATTGCAGGCATGTGCCACTATGACCAGCTAATTTGTGTATATATCTATACAGTTTCACCATGTTGGCCACGCTGGTCTTTAACTACTGACCTCAAATGATCTGACTGCCTCAGCCTCCCGAAGTGCTAGGATTACAGGTATGAGCCACCATGCCCAGCCAATAGTACAATAATATCGTACATTAATCCTAATGAAACCTAGACTAGATACATCTTTCTCTCTCTCTCTCTCTCTCTCTCTCTCACACACACACACACACACACACACACACACACACACACACACACACAAAATACAAGTGGATTCAGAAGTTAGTGGCCCAAAGGCATTGCAACTGCCTTGTAGGGGCCAATAGTATCGTACATTAATCCTGATGAAATCTAAAGAATAGATACATCTTATACACACACATACACACACACGCACACAAAATACAAGTGGATTCAGAAGTTTTCAGAAAGATATTAGTGGCCCAAAGGCATTGCAACTGCCTTGTAGGAGGAGAACCTAGTGGTTCTTCCTAAGAAGAACCTAAGCAGTAGAGTTGAAAGTGTGGTCCTGGTGTGGGTTTACAGGTGTGAGCCACCCACCCGGCCAGGGTTTCTTCTTATTTATTTTTTTGTATTTGTGGCTTGAAAGAATGACAAATTTATCTTTGATTAACAATTGTATCTTTTTGTAAATCTTCCTAAGATGGCCTAAGCAGTAGAGTTGAAAGTGTGGTCCCCAGATCAGCAAAAATAGTGAATTCTCAGACCTACTTAGTTAGAAACTCTGGGGGCGGAGGCCAGCAATCTGGGTCTGAACACTCCTTCTGAGTCATTGTGATGCGCTCTAAGGTTTGAGAACCACTGGATAAAGCAACATTCTGATGACCAGATCTAGGTTTTCTGAAATCTACCAAAGGACGGAAGTTCACTTTCCACTCTTCATGGACAGGGATGAAGCCAGTTTCCCTGAGGATCCTCTGTAAGGAGAAGGGCCCATCCATCCTTCTCCACCTTGAGCAAGCCTCTGATTCTGCCAGGAGTGGTGAGACTTATACCCCTTAAACTCCTATCTCTTTGGCCAGGGCTCCTCCCCTTTTTTCCCACTGGCTTTTAGGAGGATAGGATTCAACAGCAAAGCCTGATCATGTTTTATCCTGACTCTTGTCATTCTGTGTCTCTGGGTAAAAGGCCACTTATTTAATGGGAGAAAGCTGTTTTTAGTGCCTTCTCTGGAACTAATATAGAAGACTTATTTTTAACTCAGAGTAATAAACTCCCTACACCTGTCCTTGAATTAGATGGCATGAAACCAGATCTAGAGTTCCCCAAAGCTGCTTCTAAGTTCCCCCAGGTCTGCTGCTTCTAATTCAGCACTTCCGTGGCTGTACTGTATTCAGTCTCCTTTCTGCTTTCTACTCAACAGCTCAGGGCTTTACTTTCCACATCTATGAGGTAAGGCCTGGGGAGTTGGGCTGGCTATGAATATTTATGCAGTTTTGTACTGAAGAAGTCAAAAATATGCTGCCCCAAAATACACTGCTCTAGTGTAATAACTATTTTGAATTAAAGGCACTTTTTAAAAAGCAGCAGGTGCAAGAAGATCACCCTGACCTTCATTCTGTTTCTTAGAAGCAGAGCATAAAACTCCCATGTGCAAGATGTCCTCCCTGTACCAAAAAGAATAACGTTCTTATCATCAAGGACAGCAAGTTGAAGCTAAGGGAAATTTGTACAAACCAACCTGTCAAACTAACCCTTATCTGCCTCATCACTTCTCTAGCCAATTAACTACCCCAGCTCAAGCCCCTTCGCCTTATCACATTTCACAACTTACTATTCTTTGTGCAATTCAGTATGTAAGTTGGGTCTTCATTTTTTAATGAGGGCTCTTGTGCCATGTAAAAATTCTATTGAATAGCTTTTTCTGGTTTTCTCCTGTTAATCTATGTTAGGTCAATTTAATCCTCAGGCCCAGCTGGGAAACCAAGAAAAAGGAGGTGGAATTTTGCCTCCGCTACAATAATCAAAGAGGTCATGATGAAGAGAGGGGAGTCGGGGATAGGACACAACCTGAGCCAAACCCTGGCCTCTGCTCTGGGGCTGTGTCTTTCAGAAGAGAGGCCCTTTTACAAATACAGATACCTGGGTCACACTTAAGACTAATGAAATCAAAAATTCTAAGAAAGGGGATTGCCATTAACACACATACACATACATTAATTGCTCTGTGTGTGTGTGTGTGTGTGTGTGTGTGTGTACATATATGTATATATTTTGTTTGTTTTGTTTTTTGTTTTGAGACAGAGTCCCACTCTGTCACCCAGGCTGGAGTGCAGTGGCACAATCTTGGCTCACTGCAAATTTTGCCCTTCTAGTTCAAGCGATTCTCCTGTCTCAGCCTCCTGAGTAGCTGGGATTACAGTAGTGCCACCTGGCTAATTTTTTTTTTTTTTTTTTTGAGACAGAGTCTTGCTCTGTCACCCAGGCTAGAGTGCAATGGCACCATCTCAGCCCACTGCAACCTCCCCCTCCCAGGTTCAGGCAAGTCTCCCTGCCTCAGCCTCTCTAGTAGCTGGGATTACAGGCACCTACCACCATGCCTAGCTAATTATTTTGTATTTTTAGTTTGAAATTATTCCTAAGCTTCCTTTATCATACTGTTACTTGTCTAATCCTATCCTTGTTATCAAAAGCAAGAGACTGTAGATTTACTCAATAATGCAGGCTAATATAATCTGATTATCACAAAAAAAGCACTCATCGATGAAGTGAAATACTTTATCCAACTCTGAGCCAGCAATTCAATAGCGCATTTAAACAATCTTAAAAAATAGTCTGTTTGAAGGATAAATACTATTTCTATTTCCATTTCCATCCTTGAAGTCTGATTACTAAAAACTGAAAAATCCAGTTCTTGTTTTGCAAAGCAGTGAGATTTTGGGTAGGTGGGAGACATTTTCTCCTCCTGGCTTTTCAGCCTTGGCCCTCAAATTAGGAACTTCCAGGCTCTTGCAAGTGTTGGATCGAGGCTTCTTCCTTCCTTCTTTTGCAGGCTTTTTCCTGTGGTAGAATTTATAGAAGTGCATTGAGCTACTGGCATACATCTTTTCTTAGCTAGCCTGTTCACAGGACACACACATCTTTTATTTCTTCAGGTGACAGGCACAAGGGCAAACCCTACCCCTACAGGACAACTGGTCCTCCAGTGCGTATCTATCTAGGAGAACTCAGAAAAGAGAAAGAGGAAGCCTGACTTTGTGATAGATTCAAGCCCGTTATTCCAGTCCAGCTTTACTAGCAATAAATCTAACATTTTGACCTCCGTTTGACTTTAGGCCTATTTCTCACCTGATTCAGAATGAGCCCCCTTAAACCCTAACTGTTAAGTCAATCTACATGACCAAAATGGCCAGCTTGACTGTCTTATTTGTTGTGATCCTACTAAAGCCACACTGCAAAACATTCACTGCAACTTTATTACCCTAGCTTTCAGTCAGTCTAATAGGTTTTGGCCGAGAGAAATAAAGGCTGGATTAGCAGAGGCTTGGTCATCCTGATTGTTCTCCTGTGTCGAGCTGAGGCTAATTAATTCAGTAGAATGCTGCTTTTGTAATGTTTTATAATGATTCTGGACTGAACACATGAACACAGCTCGAATTGATTTATAGCTCCCATGAATTGATAGAAATTAGTTTGTTGATGTTTTGGCATGGGGTGGTTAGAATTGGTACACTTCTAACCTGGAATTCTTCATAAAACTTTACAGTCTGACTTTCACTATTATTCTTACTCTACTGGAAAGAAATGGTTGCTTTATTCTTACAAAAGAGATGGGATGCAAAAGTTCTAGTTTTTTTGACTAGGACAATTAATTTAATCTTTTTTTGTACTGAGGTGTTTCCACTTATAAAAGAAACTACCCGAGTCACCCTATAATCATTGCTACCATGGGACTTGTTAATAGGTTACTCAACAGCTGCAAAACTAGTAGAATATTAATGAAAATTTGTGCCAAAAATCCATAAAATGAAATTTTACAATGTATGATAAACTTAGATGATCTGGATACATAAATATATGTAGATAGAATTAAAGGCATTGCCTTTATTCTAGAAGCTGCAAATTAACATTTAAAATCATGACTCACCTTTCTTCTTAAGAAACTGATGTGGTTATAATGCTTCTTAACAATAACCTCAAATTTGAAGCTTGTGATAAAGCTACATTTCTCAGGTTTTGAATTCTGAGGGCTGCACTCAGAAGAAAATCAGATGTTTTCAGCCACAAAAATTGATTAAAAGAAATTTCTGGGAAGAGAATATATTGATAGAAATTATAGAGTCAAAGATTTAGATAAATTTATGGGCAAAAGACTTTTTAGCGTCCTCAGCCTACATGATTAATAATTCAGAGCCAAATTTAGGGGCACTCCACCCAGAAGGAATTACATTATCCAATTTCTGTTATGTTATTCTGAAGTGTAAGCAGCAAGCTCATTAAAAATGAATGAGGTAATCAGACAAATTCTATGACTATGCGTGAGTCTCTCATTAATGTTTTACTAGACGGCATTAAGAAAGACTAAATAGACTGCACTAGATCTAGATGTAATAAATGGACTTCAAAAGCAAAGCAACTTAATGACCTTCCAGTAAACAGAAAGACTTGAAAGAGAAAGGATGAAGGATTTTGGAAACCTATGAGCTACACTTTTTGGCTACATCTACAATGGAAAAGTGAAATGAAGTATGATCAATTACCTGCTTAATTCGATGAATCAACAGGCCAGGTTTAAATATTACTTTGAAGCCTGAAGTAATGGATTGGGCTGTTATTAGCAGGTTAAAGTCCCTAATTCTCCCTTTACTAAGTAGTGTTTGACTAGTGCACAGTTTCTAAGCAGTAACAGTACTGGTGTTTTGGCCTGGGTAATTCTGTTCAGGGGTCTGTCCTATGCATTGCAGAATGTTTAGCAGCACCCCTGGCCTCAACTCACTAGATACTAGTAACATTGCCCAGATGTGACTACCAAAAATGTCTCCATACATTGCCAAATGTCTCCTGATATTTATAACAGAGCGTGGTGAAAGGAGTCATAACTGTTACAGAAGTAAAGAATTCTAAAAGTACAAATATCCCATTTCCAATCAGAGTGGGAGGCTGTACAAACCATTAAATGAAAGGATTAACTTGCAATTATTTGGTCAATTTGGACTTTGCAGACAATTAAACTAGTTAATTCAGATCAAAATTTTTTCTTTGGGCTTTGACTTAATAGGATTGGCATCTAAATTAACTCAATTAGTGGACTTACTACTAGGCATATTTTAAATCTTGACTTGAGGTTTCAAGCTCAGAAATATCTCAAATGCAATGATCAGGGACTCAGAAACAGATGGAGCTGCTGCCTCCTTAGCATGATTGTATTTGGGGGACTTAGCTACTATGAGCACACACAAACACACACACACATTTCTCTAAGAGTCCTTTCCATTGGTTTCTGGTTACCTGGTTTTTGCTCTGGTATCTACATCTCTTCTCCCCTTTGCATAAAATCATTCCACTTGATTTACCAGGTTGCTTGATAATTGAAAGTGTGTGCTTTAGAGTAGATAAAATTGTGCTTGAATTCTGACTCTATGATTAATCAGCCCTTCACCATGTTAAAAGAAAAAAAAGGATGAGTCATAATAGTACTTCCAAGGTTGTGAGAATTATATGAACTGGTTAGGAGGTGTCAGGTCCATGACTACACCAAATGTCATGCTGAGCTGAGCTGAGCCATGCCCAAGAGGACCTGTACCGCACAAGCAGGGCAGTTATACATTTTCAGACAATAATGGCTCCAAGTCAAGCATGAGCTTACACAAACAGGTTATACAACAATTGGAGGTGTGCGCCTGTGCACCAATCCTGCTGAGTCATGCAGGCCTGAATTTCTGCCTGGACCTATTCCTTGGCCAAAGCACACCATGTACTTTATAGGATGTTAGTGCTTCTGTCAGTAATAGAGACAGATCAACAATACTAAAAAAGGTAAGGGTTAATATCTCATGTAAAATTCTCAAAGGAGAGAGCCCTGAGCTAGAAACTGGGGCTCTTCCTATATTCCTGCTCTGTAATTTTTAGTGAGTGGTTCTCATCCTCAGGGTTAACAGATAGCAGTTGGACTTCCGGACATGATTTCCTTATTTCTAGAGGAAGAAGGGAAAGCCTAAAGAGCATATGGCCTTTTTCTAAAGGCCTTGACTTCGCTTTCTCATTGACTACAGGTGTAGGAAAGGCAGGCAATGCAGCATTTAAGGCAGGTACAGCTGCCTCTAATAACTTAGCCGTTTTGTTTTTTAGAAAGAGTGACTATTGGATAGATGCTGGTCGTTTTTGTCACTTTAAAACTCCTTCCCTGTCTCCATTGGATCCTAAGCATACAAGAATTTACTTGACTTTAAGAAAATAAGGACAGCCCAGATTCCACAGTAATTGCCATCTTTGCTGATTGCTTTTTAAACTACATGCCCTGTTGCTGGGCAGCAGTGCTTTGGGCAGGCTTCAGAAGCACTGCCACAGAAACTTGCATGAGCCAGAGACTGCTCTCCAGGCCACAGTGCAGGGGGTACAATCTCCATACGGGCATATCAGACAACCAGTCGGCGCCAAAGTGCTGGGTGGAAATGGGCCTCACACACTGGAGAACTTGCCACCATGTTTTACTCCCTTACTCAGTCCCAGGGAATTTAACTCCCCCAGGTGGATTCGCTTGTCTGTGCCTCAACTCCCAGAAACACCCTGGGGCTTAGGTTTTGAGATCTTAGGTTTTAAACCCGAAGGGCCTAGGGTTTGAGAACTTAAGTCAAATATTTCATCTTGTAGCTAAGGAAATTCAAACATTCAACATGTGAGCCTGGGCTGCTCTATTTGGGGTAAGAGTGGGGAGTACATACAATATGATTCACAATGTTATTACAGAAAAAGGCTAATTTTACACTGACCAGTGAAAGTCTTTAGGGGTTTAAAGAGAACAGCCAATAAAAATGTATTATCGTCGCTATGGGAGAATGCAAATTATTTGATTATTATTTTATTTTTAAAATAATGGCTACTTTTTTTTTGTCCTTTTCCCCCAAGGCCATTGTAATGCTAAATGTATAATACTTAATGAGAACTAATGCTATTCATCAAAAGGTAGCTCCTTTTATTTTTCTACAGCTATTGAAATAGAAATCTGCACCTGCGAATTAGTTTAATGATTCATTCATTGTCTGCTCTCAGCCTTGAGTCTTGCCCTTTTGAAAGAAAATACCATCTAAGTAATGAGTGAGGTATCATGAAATTTCCTAAGTATGTGTGACTCAGGAGAACGTTTGTAAGTCACTGTGTTTTGTGAAACAGAGCACGTGTGGCAAACAGGAACTATTAGGTATCCAGTAGCCACTCCTCCCCACTTTTCTGCCTGCCTCCTTTCTTCCTTGGTACATGAGCCCCGATTTTATTCAAGTATTTACCTTCCCACATACTGAACCCCAGGAGGGAATTGTTGATGAGTCAGTCTAAACCAATTGTTGTGATCTGTTACTCTTGCTAATGATTGGCTTAAGTGTGTGCATGTGATGCTCAAGAAGTTTGGTGGGAGGAATTCAGGGAAGGTTTCTTCCTGAAAGAAACACAAATGAGAACTTGTTCCTTTCCATGTTTGGATGTTGTAATGTGAGGGCATCTGATAACCACTGTGGTCTTTCTTTTGACCATAAAAAATACATTGTTGGTATATTATGACTGGGATAACAGAAGGATGGTAGGTACCTGAACCTTGGTAGCATTTGTTGAGCTGCTGCACTAACCCTCAACCACCCTTAGTTTGTAGGATAAAAAGCACGGTGTAAGCCATTTATTCACAGATATTCTGTTTTTTGCAGCCAAAGCATCTTAACTGTTAAATAAACTAATTTGCTGTGGAAGAAGAGACTGTGACTTGCCTGTATAATATCTGCTGTCCTCTTTTATCTTGATTATATTCTTGGTAGCACTGACCACATTTTCCAGCTTCCCTTGAAACTACAGCCCAGTTGAGATGTAGATAGAAATTGATGGATGTAGTTTCCGGGATATTGCTCCCTCCAGGGCACTAACTCAGCCAAGATGCTCTCTCTCTTGTCCTTTTCTCTTTCACTCTTTCCTGTATGAACAATATGGATGTATAGGGTAGCACTCCTCCTGCCATATTTGTACATAACTTTAAGAATAGAAGCCACACATGAAATAAGGTAGAGTAGGAAGAAATAAGGAGCTTGAGTCTGAGTGACCATGGAATCACCATTCCAGCACTGGACTACCCATTTCTGGACTTTTTCTTGTTTAAGTCACCATTGTTTGGGTTTACTGATATATGCAACCAAACCTAATCCTGACTTGACTGTTGCATGTGCTGAATGGCATTTAAAATGATCTTTTTTGGAAGAAATTAATATAGAAGCAGAGGTCTTATTACTTAGAAGGTTGATTTTTTTAAATTTAAAAATTGCCATTTAGTTATTTTGAAACAGCAAAGGGCTACTCAAATTGCATTTGATAACTCTATTTTTCCATAATTATTCTAAGATATTATCTTTTAAAGCTGATGGGGAAAGCAAGGAATAGAAGTCATTATAATACTTGCTACTATGTTTACAGGCATGCCTCAAAAAGGAGTCCAAAACTGGGTTACTGAATTCATTCCATCTCCATATAGTTATTGAGCACATAAAATGTTAGAGGCAGTATGTTAGGCACTCGTGTGTGTGTGTGTGTGTGTGTGTGTGTGTGTGTGTCTGTGTGTGTTCCAGAGATAGAAAGATATAGGTCCTACTTTCTTTTTTTTTTTTTTTTGAGTCGGAGTTTCGCTCTTGTTACCCAGGCTGGAGTGCAATGGCGCCATCTCGGCTCACCGCAACCTCCACCTCCTGGGTTCAGGCAGTTCTCCTGCCTCAGCCTCCTGAGTAGCTGGGATTACAGGCACACGCCACCATGCCCAGCTAATTTTTTGTATTTTTAGTAGAGACGGGGTTTCACCATTTTGACCAGGATGGTCTCGATCTCTTGACCTCATGATCCACCCGCCTCGGCCTCCCAAAGTGCTGGGATTACAGGCGTGAGCCACCGCGCCCGGCCTGGTCCTACTTTCAAAGAACGAAATTATTTTAGCTGGCAGAAAATAACACAGCCAATTGTTTGGAAGCACCAGAATAAAAAATAGAATTGCCTAAAGAATGGAGGGAAATAAGCAAAAATGTTGAGTTCTATATCTTACATGGTTTTTATTTCCTTTTTTGTATTTTTTCATACTTCCTATAAAGAACATACAGTTTTTAGTAAGAAAAAAAAAAACTTTGGCTGGGCATGGCGGCTCATGCCTGTAACTGCAGCACTTTGGGAGGCCGAGGCCGGAGGATAACAAAGTCAGGAGTTAAAGACCAGCCTGGCTAACTTGGTGAAACTCCATCTCTCCTAAAAATACAAAAATTAGCTGGGTGTGGTGGCATACATCTGTAATCCCAGCTACTGGGGAGGCTGAGGCAGGAGAATTGCTTGAACCCAGGAGGCAGAGGTTGAAGCGAGCTGAGATGGCACACCACTGCACTCTAGCCTGGGTGACAGAGCAAGACTCTGTCTCAACAACAATAACAAAAGAAAAAGAAAAAAACTTTATAAACTAGTTTTTTTGCTCAAAAAAGTGTAGTTGTTACAAGCAAGGAATTTGGAGCCGAAGCCCCTTCACCCATTATGTCTGGGGAATTCTCAGCTTTCTGCGGCTGTCTCCCATAGCTACTTAAAATTCTTCATTTGGTCGTAGTGGGTTTAGTTGCAGATTTTGAACCTATTAAAATGCAGATTCTAATGGAAGGTGAGTATAATAATTCTTAATCAGAAATGCTCATGAGCTTTTTAAAAATCAGAATTCCTGGTTCTCACTCCCAGTGACTCGGGTTCCTTGTCTGGTGTAAGGCCAGACCATGTGAATCTTTACTCCTGGGTTGAGAACCCCAACCCAGATGAAATTTAGGTTCTTATCAGTTAATTGAACGTTAGTATAAAAGAGGACCCACAGAAAAGTTTGATGGAGGTGAGGGGATGTAAAAGGACAGTAGTAGCACTGAAATTGAAGAGATGTGAGACAGTCAGCCTTAGAGAGAAGTGCAGAAGCTTGCTACTCCACCATTCTCCCAGGGCCTTGCCTGCAAAGACTGTAAAGGAATAAGACACATGAAAATATACCTTTTGGCCAGGCGCAGTGGCTCGTGCCTATAATCCCAGCACTTTGGGAGGATCAGGCAAGTGAATCATCTGAGGTCAGGAGTTTGAGACCAGCCTAGCCAACATGGTGAAACCTGTCTGTACTAAAAATACAAAAAATTAGCCAGGCATAGTGGCGCACACCTGTAATCCCAGCTACTTGGGAGGCTGAGGCAGGAGAATTGCTTGAACCTGGGAGGCGGACATTTCAGTGAGCCGAGATCGTGCCACTGAACTCCAGCCTGGGTGACAAGAGCGAAGCTCTGTCTCAATTAAAACACACACACACACACACACACACACACACACACACACCTTTTAGGGTATTTCAGCATATTGGGGCAATGAAACTACCACATCTAGGTCTCAGAGAGGTGAAACACAACGACGAAAAAGAGAAAGAGTTTGAATCTCCTGATTAACAATGTAAAATCATCTTGAATTTATCTCATTTTTGAAGGCTAATTTAGGACCAAAAGTCACAAGAGGGTTACTGTAGGTATATCCAGAGGGTAGGATCTCAGTATCTTCAGATGTAGTTAAAAATTGAGACTATAATTGACAATAATTTATGGTATATTTTATTCAAAAATTTATTGAAATATCACATGGTAGCCCCTAAATATGTAAAATTATTGTGTGTAAATTTTAAAACATAATAAAAGCAGAAAAGAAAAAAGCCAGCAAAGAAAAGCCGTGCTAAAATAATTGAGAGATGGTGTTAAACACGGAACACTGCTTCCTTATACTACTTCAGGGACATATCTGGGGGCATCACAGTTTCAATACAGACGCACATTCTGTGCTATGGTATTTTATAAATGATTTCCACCACAAATAGAGCGTGTATATGTCAAGATTGGTCAAAGTCTCCATCTTTGCTTATCACTGACAAGGGAAGATAACTATACAAATCACTTTCTCTTTTATATCTTGCGAAAACAAAAGAAGATCTGTCATCGACCCTAAATAACCAGTGGTTTATATTGATAATTTTTTGAAAGCTCTTAAAGCTCCACATTCCATTGTGTCCCAGTAATTTCTTCCTCAATTTTCATTAGAGTATTACTACTTGAAAAATGAGCATATTTTAATTGTAAGACGAATGATGATAAATCTTATAATTTTAAACCAGGAATCAAAGTCCCACTGAGCTAGGAGGAAATCAAAGGTCTATAAAATTATTTAATTCGTTTTCCCCTGGGTGGTCTGATTCTTCTAATGTCCAACTCTGCCTGCTATCTTGTCATAATGGGTTGAATTATGCAGATATTCAAGATGAGACATTACATTTGTACGTTACTAATTATACACATAGAATTCTGATGCTTACAAATGTTTAATGCATTGAAGGGGAAAAGGCCTTTATTAAATACTTTTGAGTTTGTCAGCTTCTAGGACTTATTCTTCTAATCTTAAAAGGCCAAAGACCAATATCATTTCCTATTGTGTCTGTAGCCAGGTAACAACCTTTTAGAAAAGATCATGGTCCGGGAACACACACTAAAATAACTGATGTCTTCTGCAAAAAGAAATAGTACTCTGCAGTGCCTATCAGCAATCCCAAAGAGGGATAAATAGCCTCACTCAGCCTATGCCATCACTTTTTTTTTTTTTTTGAGATGCAGTCTCACTCTGTTGCCCAGGCTGGAGTGCAGTGGCACGATCTCAGCTCACTGTATCCTCTGCCTCCCCGCTTCAAGCAATTCTCCTGCCTCAGCCTCCCAAGTAGCTGGGATTATAGGCACACACCCCCATGCCCGACTAATTTTTATATTTTTAGTAGAGATGGTGTTTCACCATGTTGGCCAGGATGGTCTCAAACTCATGACCTCAAGTGAGCTGCCTTCCTCCACCTCCCAAAGTGCTGGGATTACAGGCGTGAGCCACCACTTCCATCTGCAAAGCAAGATCTGCTACAGTAGAGCACCCTGTATAATGGTACCCAGCTGAAGTTACCCATTAGTGATTACTGATAGTCTTTCTTTTTATTTGTTCTTAAAAAAAAAAAAACAACAACAACAACGAAAACGCTAAGTATGTCTCTTCTTGAAGCTATGAACAACTTCTAGTTTTCAAGAGCTATCAAGCTATGTAATCTTTTTTCATCTCCAATGAAATAGATGTGTCTGAGTCATGTTACTCCACACTTTGCCTGCCTAACACTGTGCTGGGTACATTGCTCAGTAAGTACCCACTGAAAGATAGTTCAGTGACTGTGGTGTCATTGCCAGTGAAAGATAGTGACCCCACTTTGAACCCTCATTGGTAGCTAACCAAGGAATTTATGTCTCACCCATTCCAATTTCTGCAGGTTATTAATATAATGAAACATTTTCTGAAACTCATTAAAGGGAGAAAAACCTTCAATTTTTCTCGCTGGCATTGCCATTTTTCTTTGCTTTCTTTTTTCTTCTCTTCCTTCTTTCTTTTTCACTACTTTCTTTCGTTTTCCTTTCTCTTTACACTCATAAGCATTTATTTTTGGGCACTGAGCTAGAAGTTGGGGCATATACGAAGAAAAATATTTTTTGTGGGTTTGGTTTTGTTTCATTTTCCACAACCTGTCTTACAGGAGCTCCCAGTTTAGTGAGCTGCCATTTATTATAAATAACGATAGTTCCATGTAATGCCTATTCACTTCATTCAAGATACACTTTATACATTGTTGCATTTAATCTTCATAACAGTCTTCAGAGGACGTTGTTATGGGAACCCTATTTTACAGATTACGAAAAACGCTCAGAGTGGTTAAGTAACTTACTAAAGATCACACAGCCAGCAAATACAGATTGGTATTCAAACCTAGGTCTGCATCCCAAACCTGTGCTTATGCCACAATATTTCATCCCCAGAAAGGAAAAGATGAGCTTCATTTGGGGGATATGTACCACGGAACTAACAAGGTATCTTTCCTCTTCTGAGATAAGATTTCCTTGAAAAAGTTTGCATCTCAATTCAATTTCAATATATCCAAGCCTATGAGGATATATAAAGCACAAAAGCAATGGTTCAGGTTGTGTTACTTAAAGTCTGACCTATAGACCTGCACCAGTGGGTGAACTGTCATGAGATAAATACAGAAATTGTGAATAAATATTTGAGAACATTTATAGGAATTTAACACAGTGTAATAATAATAAATATGGCATTGTATTATGGACTTTTAACATTTTAATTAATTAATTTTTATTTATTTATTTTGAAGACAGGGTCTCTCTTATTGCTCAGGCTGGACTGCAATCCATGTACGATCGTAGCTCACTGCAGCCTCAACTTCCCCAGCTCAGGTGATTCTCCTGCCTCGGCCTCCCAAACAACTGGGACAGCAGGCACACACCACCAGCTCCAGCTAATTTTTGTATTTTTTGTACAGATAGGGTTTTGTCATGTTGCCCAGGCAGGTGTCGAACTCCTGGGCTGGCACAATTCACCTGCCTCTGCCTCCCAAAGTGCTGGGATTACAAGTGTGAGCCACCACTGTAGCCAGCTTCTGGGTTTTTTTTTTTAATTTAATTTTTTAGTAGTTCATTTTCATTGTATTTTATAAAAGTATCAGTGTATAATGGATTGGACATTTAAAAAATTGTCTTTTACCATAAGTAGTTTGTGAAGCATTAATTTATATAAACATGTAACATTTAAATAATGTTATTAAATTGTCAGTATGATTTTCTGGTGGTACCACTAGGATTCCCAGAATAGATAATTTCCCTTTCCTGGGCCAGCTACTGTTGTACTTGGGAACTCTAGGAAGTACATTTGCCCCAGAACTTCTTTAGCATGGAACCTGAAACAAAAGCTCTATTTTCAGAAGGTGTTTGATGAATCTTGAATGGACCCAGTCAGTAACCAGTGATTCTAGAGATAAAAATGTTTCCTGAGTTTTAATTTATATGTCTCAGTGAAAAAAGAAATACATGCGGACACATTGCACCTTCCAGTAATTTTGATCACGAGACTGAGTGACAGACATTGAAGACACTTTCGAGTGGTGTAATTTACACGTGACATTGACCAGAGTTGTATCCTTTACCCTACCACGGTGGAGTATGTCAAGGAATAATACAAAGTGATAAGATTCTCTCAGGGCTCTTCTCTGGGCAGAATATGGAGGTGTAATTTGGTACTTGGAAGAGACATCCTGGACAATTTATGTACTCAGGAATCAGAATTGGCTTATTCATGACTTTAAGGGAAGTCATGCATTTAGGGAGTTAGTTATTGCAACTGATGATAAAATGCTGCTGCTGGCAGAAAATGTTATTTTATGAAAGCTTTTAACAGAATCCTTCCCCCAAACCCTGAATGATAATATATTTAAGATTTCAATTGCATGTGTCATTTACTAATTTTCACAGCCGTGTCCTGGCTGTGAAAACATCTTCTGCCTATAGTGACACCTTAACTGGAGTTGATAGGGTTGATTTTCTGCTGGTTGGTGACAAGCGTGAAACCATGGAAAAATCTGCAGTTGCGTGGCTGGCCCTGCCCCCAGAGACCAGCAGTGAGAGCACAAGATTGCTCTTTTATCTGTGACTAAAGAAACCAACAGGATGACTCAGAGGCCAGGGGAAAACATGCTCTAGGGATTTCTTCTCTCAAATCCCCAAAATGGAGGAAGATTAATGGCGGGCAAAGTCACACTGCAGATTATAATTCTCTTCCAGCAGGTTATAAAGGTGCACTGACAAACTGCAAGGTGGGGGAGATGAAGAAAGGCAAAGGCTACACGGTAGCTTTCAAAGCCATTTATCAGAAAAGAAGCTATCTCTCAATAAAATGGAGCTGTGTCTAAAAATTCTTGCCTGGCCTCCGTCTGTTATATGCTGGAGCATGAGCTACATGTGCCGTCATTGTAATCAGAAAATAAAATTTATGCCCATGAAATATGTAAATATTAGGTATGTGTGTTTAATAAAACAAATTGGCTATAAACTTTGAAATGGATCAAGACTAGACTTTATATATGAGCTTGCCCTTCTGTTTGATGAATTGTACAGACTGGCAGCTTTGTGGATTCCATAACTATCCCAGCTTTCTGACAAAATATGGAATATTTATTATGTAGTATAGACAGCAGGATATTAATATTATTCTAAAAACTATATACAAATGCTCCTTGACTTATGATGGGATTATATTGTGTCCCGGTAAATTCATCGTAAATGGAAAACATCATAAGTCAAAGATACATTTAATATACCTAATCTACTGAGCCTCATAGATTAGCCTAGCCTACCTTAAATGTGCTCAGAACACTTACATTAGCTTTCAGTTGGGAAAAGCCATCTAACACAAAGCCTATTTCATAATAAAATGTTGAATCTCATGTAATTTATTGAACATCATACTAAAATTGAAAAACAGAATGATTGTATGATTGTGTGGATACTTGAAGTACAGTGTTTACTGAACGGGTATCGCCTTGCATCACACCATCTCTTTCTTTCTCTCTCATATATATATGTGTGCCAAGGGAGGGAAGAGATGGGGAGGAGAGAGAGAGAGAGAGAGGGAGAAAGATTGTCCCTCCTGGAATAGTTCTTTATTATCAAAGATAAATTTGTTGGGTGGGATACAACCTTCAGCAGAACAGGATAAAATAAGTCAGTTCAGCTATTGACCAAGATGTCATCGCCAATTCACAACCCAGATATGAATTTTAAGTTCCCATGGTACAGATTAAGAAACAGACCAAAGCTTAGCACCACTGAGTTTTGAGTGTGGTCTTAAATGAACTAAGAAAGAATTGTTTTCTTTCCCTTTAGAAACTCTGTAAAGTAGAAGTAAATTTTATTTCTGCGGCGAGAAAGGATCAGGTGTTCATGCTTAATTAATGCTGCTGAAAAGTAGGAGAAGAGACGAGAAAAAGTCAGAAAATAGCGTGTATTGTGGATGTAAGATGTGAGTGTAGGTCAGAAATTATTCTTGAGTTTCCTGCTGTAAAGTTCATAGAGTAATAATCTGCAATCCAATGTTAACAGTAAAAAGTAATTTTAGCGTTTATAATCAAGATTTCCTTTTTAAAATATTTTTCTGTACTTAAAGCTAACCATAAAAATCAAGAAACTTAGGCAGCTATGCCTTGGCTTCAAGGATGAGAGCATATTTTTATTTTTCAACTTGGCCAAAACATTCAAATGTTTTTTAAATTGTGGAAGAGATACCAACTCACAGATTAGAAGAAACATATCCAAACCTTCTCCAGCCAGTGGCCCCGCCGCCATCAATTTTACAATTTAAAAGCCTGTAAAATATTTAAAAAGAGGATCATGATTCTCCAAATTCAATTAAGTAGTAATAGGAAAGGTTGAAGCTTTCAGTTTTGAGATAAAAAATGACAGAGGGTAAAGCCTTCTCCCTCAGTTCGCCTCTAGGCATAGACCATGCTACATAAGAGGCTTTTCATTCAACCTGGTAATGGGAAACATCCATCACCTCTGTCTCTGAAGCTGGCCTTAAACCCTTCCTCAAGTGGAGAATATTATTAAACGTTTAAAGAAAACTGAAGTCACAGAAGGACATTTCCCCAGCCTATGATAGTGTAGATTAATCAAGGAAGACAATTTGTATGTTATCTTTGAAATGTGAATATAGAATGGTTTTAAATATTCCAAATCCTCTGGGCCTACTTAAAAACAAATACTGATAGCACTTCTCCAAACTGTTTATAAGAATGCCTCTGTTTGCAGCAGTACTCAAAATGAACGTTATTTCACATGCCCATTACTGAGCAAGTGCATAATAAACATTTGTTATGCAAATGAATGTTAAATAACATAAAACCAGTCATAGCTACTGTATTATTTAGGCAGCATTAGAGACATTTGACCAATTCCAGAGTAACCTGTTCTATTGTATTTATAATGTATTCAACACATATAATCACATATATTTAATGTGTTATAGTATGAATATTTATATTAATGCCATTTAATAAAAATTCAATATTTGTAATTGTATATCTGTTTAATTTGAGACTTTATTAAATGCCCCGAATGTCCCTGTATAACACTCTGTACATTGTAGAGAATCCATTATGCTCCTTGAATGAATGTTCTGAGGGCTCAGGAGTAATTATAGGGATTTCCTTATGGACCTAAAAGGGAGAAACTTCTAGTACTCTTATTTTTATATATAGAAAAATACCTTCATTCTCCCAGGCCTCTGCATCCTGTGCCCTCATTTTCACCTCTTTGCCCTTTAAAATGTTCACATTTGTCTTACGCCAAACTCCTAAGTTGAGGGAGAGAGGACATGCTGTCTCTTTTTGCTTATTAACGTGAAAATGCGCTGGATACTTTTAGATAGAGAGGTTGTGTGAGCCAGCGAATGCACTGGCAGGTGGACTAGTTTTTGCTGCCAAATGAGTCAGCTGAGATAGGAACAGTAATTTATTTGAATGCATGTGGGTTGACAATGCCATAAAGAGGTACTGGTATAGCTTGATGGAAGTAACTGTCAAGAAAATGTAGGCTGGGCATGGTGTGATTTAGCAAGCATCAGAATGTCTCCATGTCCACAAGTGTCTGCCCTTCCTAATCCGGGCCACTGTCTTCTGGATTCCCTGGCAAAAATGCAAATGCCCCTAGAGGAGTGACACATCAAATGATTATCAGGTGTTAATATTATGTTGAAATCACTAATATTAATTTTTTTTTGAGACAGAGTCTCAGTGTGTTGCACAGGCTGGAGTGCAATGGCACGATCTTGGCTCACTACAACCTCCACCCTGGGTTCAAGTGATTCTCCTGCCTCAGCCTCCCGAGTGAGTTTCTGGGATTACAGGCATGTGCCACCATGCCTGGCTAATTTTGTATTTTTAGTAGAGACAGGGTTTCACTGTGTTGGGCAGGCTGGTCTCGAACTCCTGACCTCAGGTGATCTGCCTGCTTTGGCCTCCTGAAGTGCTGGGATTACAGGGCTTGAGCCACCGTGCCCAGCCAAAGTGTTTTGATCTACAGAAAGCAGCAATTTTATTTGGTTCAACAAACTACCTTCCTGGGGATACTTCATCTGATTGCCTTTTTTTTTTTTTTTTTGAGATGGAGCCTTGCACTGTTGCTCAGGCTGGGGTGCAGTGGCGTGATTCACTTGCCTCAGCCTCTCACGTAGCTGGGATTGTAGGCACTTGCCACCATGCCTGGCTAATTTTTGTATTTTTAGTAGAGATGGGGTGTCACCATGCTGGTCAGGCTAGTCTCAATCTCCTGATTTCATGATTTGCCTGTGTCAGCCTCCCAAAGTGCTGGGATTGCAGGCATGAGTGACTGCGCCTGGTCCCCTTTATGTGTACATCTATCCTATTAGTTCTGCCCCTACTCAAGTTCTGCATATTCCAAAAAAAGACTGACCCTTTACTGGCTCCTGGGAGACAACCTCTGAGCCCGTGGAGTATCCTGCCTGATAAAAATGTTTTGGTATACCTAAGGCCCTGAGCTACCGCTGTATCAGTTTGACCTCTAGGGGACTAGAGACTGAGTACCTAAGGTCAGTCATGGAGACACTATATCTACATAACTGATCCCCAATGAAAACTCTGGACATCAAGGCTCAGGTGAGCTTCCCTAATTGGCAGCACTTCATACACCTTTGTCACACTTCAGTGCTAGGAGAATTAAGCACTGGGCATGTGTCAACTGAGAGGATAACTGGCCTTCGTCCCATGTGCTTTGCCTTTTGCTGATTTTAATCTGTATCGTTTCACTATAAGAAACTATAGCCATGAGTATTATAGCTTTTCTGAATCCTTGAGTTTTTCTAGTGAAGCCAGACTGAGGTTGGTCTTGGGAATTCCTGACATGTCCTCTTACTCTATGTTAGCAGTGTGTTTTTGGTCTTATTATCTAATCTCATTTAGTTTCAGTTTCCTCACCTATAAAATGGGGGTAATCAGATCTACCTTGTGGTGAAGTTACAGCACCCAGCCTACACTTTATTTTCTCCACAAGCATAACTTGGGAATTACTATAGAAATTATAAGAAAATGCTGTGTCAGCACATACTGTATGTTTAGCAAAAGTTTGTTTCCTTAAGCAATCTCTTTTGTAAGTTCTCATATTTTCTCTCTCTCCCAACCCTAAGATATAGTTGTTGAGACCAGGAGATCTCATTTCAGTTAGTACAAGAGATCCTCTCTTCCAATCTTTTCACCCTTATGCATACCATTCTCTTTCCAATCTTTTCACTCTTATGCATACTATTCTCTTATCAGTTGTTTGATTTTTCCATTTCCATCCAAAAATGGTTCCCTTTGATGGAGAAGACAGGAAAAGTCAGAGCTTTGCTTGCCATTTGTCTCCCATCACCTTTATCTTATTGGCCTTAAACAGTAAATCTCTTTTTTGATCTTTTTTAAAACTTCAGTTTTGTTTTCTTTTACTGTCTCTGGGATGTTTTCCTATTCTCAGATCAATTGGATGTCAGCTCTTCTGGCCTTACTCCTACATGTTTGTGATGAATCCTAGTATTAGTTTTTTGGTTTTTTTTCTTTTAAATCTACCCTTCCTTTAAAAAAAATAAAAACACATTCTTTGCTTAATTTTAAGGTTTATTTTATTGCTACTGTTTTTCCTAATTACAAAAGGAACGTATGGTCAAAATAAAAACATTACAGACATTTTGTACCTTAGAAAGGAAAATTTTCTAGAAGCCTACTTCTAAAGATATCATATTTCCTTTAGACTCCTCAGTTCATAGCAGAGATCCTTGTGCAAGCAGCCACTGGGTTCTTTAATTGCGTTACCAGAAGATTTTTTTAAAAAGAGTTCCAGCTCTCTCAAATTTCATTATGGAAATCATGAAAAGATGGAACATGTTTACCTTTTCTCTGGACTTTCAAACTACGTCTTTTTCAAGTCTACACACAGGTTTGAGCATACTCAGCTTTTGCTCCCTGGTTTTCAGGAATATCTTTTTGTGCATCCTTTTTTAAATGAAGAACTTGGATGGACTATGTGGTCTAATAGCACTCATCATTTGCTACTTTCTCTGATTCTACTATCTATAGAAAGTTGCACAGGTGAACAACATTTGAGAAAGCCTTTGTGTTGGCCAGGCATGGTGGCTCATGCCTGTAATCTCAGCAGTTTGGGAGGCCAAGGTGGGTGGATCACAAGGTCAGATGGAGACCATCCTTGCTAACTCTGTGAAACCCTGTCTCTAGTAAAAATACAAAAAATTAGCTGGGCATGGTGGCACATGCCTGTAGTCCCAACTACTCGGGAGGCTGAGGCAGGAGAATTGTTTGAACCTGGGAGGTGGAGATTGCAGTGAGCTGAGATTGCACTGCTGCACAAGAAACAAAGAAAAGAAAAAAAGGAGGGAGGGAAGGAGGGAAGGAAGGAAGGAAGGAAGGAAGGAGAAAGAAAAGAAAAGGAAAAAAGGAAGGAAGAAAAGAAGGAAGGAAGGAAGGAGGGAAGGAAGGAAGGAAGGAAGGAAGGAGGGAAGGAAAGAAGGGAGAGAAAGAAATAGCCATTGTAAAGAACAGCTTTCCCAGGCATATATGCCTGTGACAGGGATCAGAAAAGTGCCCCTGAAATGCAGCCGTGGAGGGGTTAGTGACAAATTTGGAGTTGCTAATTTTTGAATCTTATTAATTAATGACCCTTTGAGGTACTTGGGTGGTTGAAGGCAGCGTGGAAGCTGGTCCAGAAAGGTGGAGTTTTGTTATATGGCTTTAGGTGATTTTATTCTCTTTGCCTCAGTTCCACATCTGCAACATGAAATAATGAAATTTGAAGGCTGTTGTGGTAAGCTACACTTGTGACTTGTGACTCACATCTATGATTTTAAGTGTTCAGCACTCCACTTTTCCGGGAACAGGCACTCACTCACTGTTTTAGTCAGGGTTCTGTAGCAGGACAGAACTAACAGGGTAGATGTATATGAAGAGGAGTTTATTAAGGAGTATTAACTCTCAGGATCACAAGGTGAAGTCCCAAAATAGGCAGTCTGATTGGCTGACAAGCAAGGAAGCCAGTCCGAGTCCCAAAACTTCAATAGTAGGGAGGCTGACAGTGCAGCCTTCAGTCTGTGGCCAAAGACTCAAGAGTCCCTGGAAAACCAGTGGTGTAAGTCCAAGAGTCCAAAAGCTGAAGAAAATAGTCTGATATTTGAGGGCCAGAGGCATCCATCACGGGAGAAAGATGAAGGCTGAAGACTCAGCAAGTTGGCTCTTCCATCTTCTCCTGCCTGCTTTATTCTCGCTGTGCTGGCTGCTGATTAGATGGGGCACACCCAGATTGAGGGTGGGTCATTCAGCATTAACCATCACACCTGCTTTTATAGAGGTTTTGTTCATTCATTCATTCATTCAACAATATGTATTAGCTGGGCACCGTGACTCATGTCTGCAATCCCAGCACTTTGGGAGGCCAAGGCGGGTGGATCGCCTGAGGTCAGGAGTTTGAGACCAGCCTGGCCAACATGGTGAAACCCTGTCTCTACTAAAAGTACAAAATATTAGCCAGGTGGTGGGCACCTGTAATCCCAGCTACTTAGGAGGCTGAGGCAGGAGAATCGCTTGAACTTGGGAGGTGGAGGTTGCAGTGGGCTAAGACCTCGACATTGCACTCCAGCCTGGGCAACAAGAACAAAACTCCATCTCAACAAAACAAATCAACCCAATATTGTTGAGTGTTGTATCTGACATTATTCTAGGCCCTGGATATAGCAATGAATAAAACATTCCTATTCACATGAAACTGATATTCTGATAAAGGGCATCAGACATTAAACAAAATAAGTAAAACATGTGGTATGTATTAGTTTGTCTGTGTTACTATAAAGGAATATCTGAGACTGGGTAATTTATAAAGAAAACAGGAGGCTTGCTGATCTCCAGACAGTTGGGAAAAAGCCTCTAATCTCCAAGTCATCATTGGTCAAGCCTTGCAATCTTCCTGGCAAGTACCTGGATCTCTGCTTCCATGCCACGGGAACACAGAGCTCTTTCCTCGGGCTAAAGGACACCATACTCCTTTGGGTGCAGTCATCCCTTTGAAGTCATGACATCTTCCTCATCTTCCTGGAAAAATGAACATCTTGAAGCAGGGTCAGGCGTCCACTAATCTTGTGATATGACAGTCTTTTCAGTTAGTTTAGGCTTTTATAATAGACTCCAAGAGTAGGTGACTTTCTTCTAGGAGATTCAGCTTTCCACCCTGAAAATACTCCCTTAAAGATTTTTTTTTCCTTTTAATAAATTGTTCTGCCATTTGTTTGTTGCACAAATGAGCACAAATTCAAATGGGATCCCGTAACTGGTGATTCTGAGCAGCTAGGGGGCATCATCAAAATATTAGATATTAAAGTCCTAGAGTATGATGAGAAGAAACAGTGGCTGTAAAGAAACCTAAAGAACAATGAGGGCAAACTTTATCTGTCTCACAATACTTATGATAGCATTTCATGTGTTTGGTGCAGAAGTAATTTTTCTCACTCTGCCTTGTGCTGGAATCAAAACAACATTCCTTGATCTTGTTGGGGAGCGAATGACTTTTAGGGGAGAAGGTCTCAAAGGGAAAGTAGTTTAAATTTTATAAATTGCAAGAATGCCTTTTGCTATCTAAGGGATGCAACCCACAGAAGAGCTGATATTCAAAATCAGAATTATTAAAAATTGCAGTGGGGGCAGTCGGGTTTTAGGGGGTGAAAAGGAGTACATGAAGAGTATCAAAATAAGCCCAAGTGATTTACCATTGGCTTGGCCTAGAAGTTTCTTCGGGGAATTTGAATAATTCGTATTTATTTATACGTTTTCAAATATTTATTTAAGTGCCTACAACGTGTGAGACATTTGGGATGTGAGTCAATGTGGTATGTAAGTTCTTTGCTCTAATAGAGCTCACATTTGGATGTATATTAATTCTGAGCCTGAATTCAAGAGCACAATACAGTCAATTAAGCAGTGAGCCCAGGAAGCCATAGATCTTCACAAGCCCCAGGAAAAGTCAATATTTAAAATTTTCTATTTAAAATACAAGGGCACAGCAAGCGCTTGCCTGTATGGGAAGGTCATGGACTACAATTCCCACAGGCCATTGCGACTCTCTCGTTCAGCGCAGCTTGCGGTACGAGGAAGAGGGGCCTGTTCGGCGCATTCTTGTTCCATCATCAGCGTGCGCCTCCGCGATAAATTAGGTCTGGGCTACAAACGTATGGCAGCTTCTGAGGTGCCGGTGGTGGTGTCTTCGTCGTCTTTGAAAACAGACACATCCCCTGTCCTTGAAACTGCAGGAGCGGTCGCAGCAATGGCTGCGACCCCGCCAGCAACAGCTGCAGCTGCGGCTGTTGCGGCCGCGGCCAGGACAGGATCCGAAGCCAGGATCTCCAAGGCCGCTTTGGCTACAAAGCTGCTGTCCCTGAGCGGCGTGTTCGCCGTACACAAGCCCAAAGGGCCCACTTCAGCCGAGCTGCTGAATCGGTTGAAGGAGAAGCTGCTGGCAGGTACTGCAGCCCGGGTGGGGACCAGGCTGAGGCGGTCGCCGCGAGAGGGGAAGCGCTTTTTGCGACGCTCGTGACTCAAGAGACAAAAGGAAGGGAAAGGGAGAATGACCATTGAATTAGCTCTGGACAGAAATTTCGGGCGTCTCGGGCTTGGACTTGCGGTGGCACGAACACTTGTAGCCTACATGGCAGTTGTAGTTCTCAACAGGAGGAAAAAAAACATCAATAAAACCCTTCCCTTGGGCGTGCAGACCTATTTTCTGTAATCTAATCCTTCAGGAGGCTTTTGTTGGGTTCATGTGGATGAACCCCAAAAGGAAGCACTGGCTCTGCATTCTTCAAAATACATGGGAAATGCATATACACTTCATTAACCAAGACCTAACATAGTGGTTTTTCACATTTTAGTGGGCCTAACAGTTACTTAGAATCTCTTGTACAAATACAGATTCCTAATTCCTGTCCTCTCAGAGACTGTGATTCGGAGAGTTCGGGGTATTTTTAGGAAAACGCAATTCTAAACAGTTACTCCAGGTGTTTCTAATGTAAGTAGCTTATGGGCCACGTTTAAGGAACATTCAATATAACTTGCTCAGTAAGCTGAATGTTCTTTTTATTGATTCATTTATTCATGTACGCTGGGAAATTACTAGACAAGCCCAAAGAATCACCCTGTTCATCAGCTCGGTAGATCATTTCACACATATAGCCTCATTGGATATCCACATAAGCCAGGTCTGTGCCAGCCTATACAGACTTGAAGATGATTACCTTCGCTGAGCTTGTAGCCTACTAATTTCTGCACCGTGTGGTGGTAAAACTAGTCAGCTAGGTTATTCAAGGTCCTCCAGAATTTGGCCCTATTCTGTCTTGCCATTAAACAAGTACAGGGACTTTCTCACATTGTTTAGTGTCCCATGGAAAACTTTACACTTAAAATGCAAAACCAAATTATTCTTATGGTAATTTTAACTGACAGTACCGATTTAAATGTTTTTGGGCAAATAGGTACACTCCTGTAGATGTTTAATTCCAGTATCAAAGTTTACTTTTTTGCCTGAAAGGAGGGTCACACAGAGGATGTCAAAGTGAGGAATTGCATCAAGGATATGCACTGTGGTGTCATCATAGGTTTTTTTTTTTTTTTTTTACATTTTCCTTTATAGAACTGCTCCTTTCCTGATTTGTTAGCAAAACTCTGGGTTGTTGCTTTTTTTTAATCCTTAAGGTAATGATTACCATTCTTTCAGACAAGTTTCTGACAATGCCATATTCTGGCCTTCTGGTTAATCTGCCTCTAAGAACTGAAGTTTCTTGTGGAATCTTGATTAAAATGATTGTTTCAAGGCTGTTGCTAGGCTACAACTTTTAGCTAGAGACATTCTCATGATCCTTGATTTCTGTATTGCTTGTGTGTGATTGACCTATTCTTTATTTATGTTAGCTAGGTTAGGGCTTCCCAAATGCCATTTTAACTGGCTGTCAGAATTACTTGGGAAGGTTCTTAAAGATACCTACATTCTAATGTGTTTAACACCCACAGACAATGGTTGTGGCTTCTAATACTATTCCTTGTCTTTCCTTACATTGATTCCTGTTACACAACAATCCCTACTTTTTGTTTGAATCCTTCAAAGCCCTAAGTGTACCACAATTTTAGAGCTAGAAAATAATAAATATTTATCCACAAATACTTAGTTCAGTGGGGTGAACTAAATTCCTCACTTTATAGAGGCAGTATGTCTGCACGTTAGAAGGAGGTATTTTTGGGCACAAAGGGAAGATAGTATATTTATGGGGCCTTCTTACTCGAAGGAGAGAAGTTGAAAATGCAGAGTTCCCCAGAAGGTTTCTGTTAATTTATGGGTGAGAGATCCCTGATGGGTTGCAAGTGACAGGTCAAGGGTTTGAAACCTAGGTCTGACCTTAGAAGTTTATGTTAATGCAGACAGCCATACCCATCTAAGTATGGTGATGCCATAATTAGAGAGTGATGCCAGGGTGTTCCAGAGACCATGGTTGTGACTCGCTAGAGTTGTAATTTTGCTGGGAGGCCAAGCCACCCAACATAACCTTTTGGCCATTGAAACTGGCTTCTGCATTTCCCCTCTTGCTTTGCTTTTCCCTCTTCCCTTTTCTGTCTACTCGTTTCATTTTCTTTATTTTCTTTCTGCTCGGTGTCAGTGGTGATAATGAAGGCTTGATGGGTTTGGGGGCAGGTGTAGATCAATATGGCTTTTCCTGCTTTTCTCTTCTTTCTCACTTGAAGTCTAATAGTCAGTACTCTCTCAATATGTTGTATGCCATTATCAAAACGACTTATATTTATCTAGAAGGAAGCACTGACTCTGTACCCCCAAAGTACTTTCAAATAACACTTATTTTGCTTTATCTTTTTTTTTTTTTTTTTGAGACAGGATCTCGCTCTGTTGCCCAGGTTAGAATACAGTGGCACAGTCTTGACTTAACTGTAACCTCTGCCTCCCAAGCTCAAGCAGTCCTCTCACCTAAGCCTCCCAAGTATATAGGACTATAGGTGCACACCGTCATGCCCAGATAATTTTTTAAATTTTATTTTGGGTAGAGACGGGGTTTCCCTGTGTTGCCCAGGCTGATCTTGAACTTCTGGGTTCAGGTGATCCTCCTGTCTCGGCCTCCCAAAGTGCTGGGATTACAGGCATGAGCCACTGTGCCTGGCTCACTTTATATTTACAACAGGAATATGAGATATGCCAGGCTGGCATCCTCTTTCTAAAATCTAAATGCATGGATCACCTGAGGTCAGGAGTTTGAGATCAGCCTGGCCAACATGGTGAAACTCCGTCTCTACTAGAAACACAAAAATTAGCCAGACGTGGTGGTCGGCACCTGTAATCCCACCTACTTGGAAGGCGGAGGCAGGAGAATCACTTGAACTCAGGGGGCGGAGATTGCAGTGAGCTGAGATCACACCACTGTACTCCATCCAGCCTGGGCGACAGAGTAAGATGTCGTCTCAAAAAAAAAAAGAAAGGAAAAAAAATCTGAATGCTTATGAAGTTAAGATGCCACTTAATCTTAGCTGCTTTCCACATAATGTTTTGTTGAGATTTTCTTCTTTAATGAATTGCAAGTTTTGATTAGGAGAGGGAGACCACGTATACAGGAAGTGTGGGAATTTGGTGTATTTAGAAGTAGCCCTGCATGAGTTATACTCCCAATGTTTGGTAGCTGGAGATACCAGCGAAGACCATGGAAGAGATTTAGAAATGGAAATTGAAAAAAAAAATTTTTTTTTTTTGAGACAGAGTCTCGCTCTGTTACCCAGGCTAGAGTGTAGTGGCATGATCTTGGCTCACCACAACTTCTGCCTCCCAGGTTCATGTGATTCTCCTATCTCAGCCTCCTGAGTAGCTGAGATTACAGGCACGTGCCATTATACCCAGCTAATTTTTGTATTTTTAATAGAGATGGGGTTTCACTATATTGGCCAGGCTGGTCTCAAACTCCTGACCTTGTGATCTGTCTGCCTTGGCCTCCCAAAGTGCTGGGATTACAGGTGTGAGCCACCACGCCCAGCCAAATTGAGGACTTTTAAAAGTATGTTTCTATATCAAGATTAACTTTTTTTCATGATTCTCTTATCAGCTCACCACTACCAAGAATTTACTAGATTTTTGCGGGTTAGCCTGGATATTTACCCACCTTTTAAAAATGCTGTTTTTTTTCTTAGAGAATTAATTCTAGTATACAGATAGCTAATTTTAGAATACTGTTTCTTTATAATTTAGAGAATGTCCATTTTAAAATATTTTCTTTGTTAGTAATGAGGTCATAGTTTCTTAACATGTAAAGTTTGTACAGTACTTTTATTGCCTTTACTGAAATGGCAATAAAATGTTTTGAAAATGCCATCCCCTCTTCCTCCCAAGTTTATGGAGATCCTACTTCATTTGTCTTGGTAATCACCTTCCTTTTCATCCCCATTACTCTTGTAGAAGCTGGAATGCCTTCTCCAGAATGGAGCAAGAGGAAAAAGCAGACTTTGAAAATTGGTCATGGAGGGACTCTAGACAGCGCAGCCCGAGGAGTTCTGGGTAAGAGATAAGTAAGAAAGTTAAATGTCCACTGTCTCTTAATATTAGAAAGAAACACTGGTTGAGAACAGATGAGATTGACTAAAGCCTTCTATTTTTTGGTCTATTTTGGAATGTTTCAGATCTACTGGATATATATAGTGCCATCTTCTAAAGAAGCCCTTAAATGGTACAAGATCTTAAAGGCTGTTAGAAATAGCCACTTTTATGTGTGGACAGGACTTTGAAAAGGTTTGTGTCTGTGCAGAAAAGAGTTAACATAGCAGACCTGAAATTGCTGTCTTTAGAAAGGCCTGCTTATACACCTTTCCATCGGCTGGTGTCTGGGAACTTGGAATTTGGGAGTGTTCCCACCCTTCACTGTCTGATAAAACTGGTTGGCTGTGCCTCAGATGTTTCAGAGATTACCAGCTTTCCTTCTAGGAATCTGGAATTTTATCCCACTGCTAGGACAGAGAGGGTGCCTGAGTGATTATCCTCTCAAGTCCCCAATAAAAACGTTGGGCACTGAGTTTCTAATGAGCTTCCCTGAGAGAAACATTGCACAGGTGTTACTGCTTTTTTTGTTGTCGGAAAAAGCAGCATGCTTGAGTGTCCCCTCGGGAGGGAGAGAGAATAAGAAAGCCTGTGCCCAGATTGCTCTGTGTCTTTTCCTCTTGTGGTCCAGCTGAATATTCTTACTACATCACTGTAAACAATCTGAGGTATACATCAATCTTTGAATGTTGGCTGGTCTTGGGGACTCCCGACAAGGTATAAGGTTCTGTTTGTCTGCTTATCTCTAGTCTAATCTCTGAGATAACTGTCTTGAGAAGGGGAAGCTTATAGTTCTTGAGAGGAAGTCATTTTCTGCTGGAGATGTATTAGTTGACCATTTTATTGTTTGTGAAGGAAAATGGTAGATTGATCGAAGGGAAAAATGTCTTTTATCCTTTTTTATTCCATCTTTTTTTTTTTTGCACCTGGTAGAGATTCTAAAGTCCAACTTAATGGACTGTTAAAGTGTGTATACACAGGCTAGGATATACTTTACTCTGTAACTGCACCCTTAGTCACAGAACTACCTACATACATTGGGATCCCTCTCAGTGCCCCCTTCCCCACATATGAGAAACAAACTTTTATGGAACAATACTTATCTTTTTCCATGCTCTGGTATTTTATATTTTATTCAGTTTCATTTAGAGCAAAAATTAGGTACAAACAACAGCAAACCTTGATCTAAGCTATCCAAAGTAAATAAGTGCTTATTTAAAAGAAAAGGATAAAACTGTTCAAGAAAGTGGTATGCATCAAGAACATTAGAAACTGTATATGACTTTGTATTTTCTAAAATTATAGATTTAATTTATGTTAGCAAAAATATTTTTACTTGAGGTTAGAATAGAACAAATAGTTCAAGACCAACCTGGCCAACATAGTGAAACCCCATCTCTACTAAAAATACAGAAATTGGCCAGGTGTGGTTGTGCGCGTCTGTAACGCCAGCTACTCAGGAAGCTGAGGCAGGAGAATCGCCTGAACCTGGGAGGTGGAGGTTGCAGTGAGCCGAGGTCACACCATTGCACTCCAGCCTGAGCGACAACAGCGAAACTCCATCTCAAAAAATAAATACAATACAATACAGTATGGTACAGTACAATACAATACAGTACAATAGAAAAAATCAGGCTGGGCACAGTGACTCATACCTGTAATCCCAGTACTTTGGGAGGCTGAGGTGGGTAGACTGCTTGAGCCTGGGAGTCTAAGACCAGCTTAGGCAATGTGGTGAAACCCCATCTCTATAAAAAATTTTAAAAATTAGCTGGGTGTGGTGGCATATACCTATAGTCCCAGCTACTTGGGAGGCTGAGGTGGGAGGATCACTGGAGCCTGGGAAGTTGAGGCTGCAGCGATCTGTGATTGCACCACTGCACTCCAAAAAACAAACAAGCAAAACAAAACAAAAACCTTAGCTAATGATAACAAGAATTTATTGAGTACTTACTGTACATAAGATCTTCAGTTTTGGGCATTCATAAGTTATATAGTTTAATTCTCATTGTAACCTATAAGAGGTTATTATTATCCCCATTTTACAGAAGAAGAAATGAAGACCCTGAGAGATAAAGTAACATGTTCACTGTCATAGAATTAGTGACAGAGTCAGGATTTGAGCCCAGATCTGCTCAGTTCCAAAGCATCTGCCCCTGTGGATGGTAGATAACCTGGTGCTCCTGCTTTTGTTCTTCATCTGCCCCTGTGGTTGGTAGATACCTGGCGCTCCTGCTTTTGTTCCTCATGCTCTGTGCTCTTGGCAGAAATTAGGGCTTCATGATTCTTACCAGCGTAGAACTTCAGTAGCCTGTACCAGTGATTAGAGTTGGTCCTTGAGTTGAAGCCTATGCTTCTAACCACTTTGCTTTACTGTTTTCCAGGCATAGCACCACAAATATAAGAAAAGAGATCTGTTGCTTTTTTATGAGTAGATCAATTCTGTTAATTTCTAGTGGTGGTTCTTCATTGGCATGCAGAAAATAATAATATTCAGGGCAGTGAATGAAATAGTTTCTTTTTTACCCTGAACCTATGGCAAGCTTGTCTAGTCTTTGGCCTGTGGGCTGCATGTGGCCCAGGACAGCTTTTAGTGCAGCCCAACACAAATTAATAAACTTTCTTAAAACATCATGAGATTTTTTTATGTGTGATTTCTTTTTTTAAGCTCATCAGCCATCATTAGTGTATTATATGTATGGCCCAAGACAGTTCTTTCACTGTGGCCCAGGAAAACCCAAAGATTGGACACCCTTGGCTGAAGGGATCTTGTTGAAGCTTCCATTTTAGTATTATGAAGGGGCTGAAATTTGTATGTAAATTAAGGTTGGAGGCTTAATTTTATATTTGATCTCACAGGGACTTTTATGATGATATAACATGTTCATATATCAGATGTATTAATTTTTCTTCGAATACATGTGATTTCCAGGGAGAGATAAAGTTTAAAAAATTATAGGCCAGGCATGGTGGCTAATGCCTGTAATCCCAGCACTTTGGGAGGCCAAGGTGGTCAGATAACCTGAGGTCAGGAGTTCAAGACCAGCCTGGCCAACATGGGGAAACCTTATCTCTATTAAAAAAAAAAATTATAGGTGTTCAGTCACAGAGTAAGGGATGTTTGTTATTCAAGTTAGCAGTTCTGGAAACTTATGAGAAGTTGATTTTTGATTGTGTGGTAAAATAAACACTAGACTCTAATCATATTTGGGTTTGTATACCGGCTACTGGCTTCTTCAGTTACTAACTATATACATCCGAAAATCGCATAACCTCGCTGAATGTTTTTTCATCTTTTAAAAGAGGATAATGTCTACTAAAATTGAGTCAAAAAGTTTTTTTTTTTTTTTTTTTTTTTTTTTGAGATGCAGTCACTCTCTGTGGCCCAGGCTGGAGTGCAGTGGCGCCATCTTGGCTTACTGCAACGTCTGCCTCCCGGGTTTAAGCGATTCTCCTGCCTCAGGCTTCCGAGTAGCTGGGATTACAGGCATGCGTCACCATGCCTGGCTAATTTTTGTAATTTTACTAGAGACGGGTTTTACCATGTTGGTCAGGCTGATCTTGAACTCCTGACCTCATGACCTGCCCGTCTAGGCCTCCCAAAGTGCTGGGATTACAGGCATGAGCCACTGTGCTTGACCAGGTCAAAAGGTTTTTAAAAATACCTTACAAAATACCTATAGTATATAGATATGTACTTTATCCTGTGAAGTACTGTATACAGGTCTTTTTTATTTTTATTTATTTATTTTTTTGAGATGGAGTCTTGCTCTGTCACCTAGGCTGGAGTGCAGTGGTGTGATCTTGGCTCGCTGCAACCTCCACCTCCTGAATTCAAGTGACTCTCCTGCCTCAGCCTCCTGAGTAGCTGGGATTATAGGTGACTGTCACCACGCCTGGCTAATTTTTGTATTTTTAGTAGAGTCGGGATTTCACCATGTTGGCCAGGGTGGTCTTGAACCCCTGATCTCAAGTGATCTGCCTGCCTTCGCCTCCCAAAGTGCGGGGATTACAGCTGTGAGCTAACATGCCCAGCCAAAGGTCCTTTTTAAAAATAAATTAATAAAACTGGACCTGTGTGAAAAAAATATACTTTTACTTTCAACATTTTAGACTGTTTTTGCTTTTTTTTTTTTTTGCAATATTAGTGGTGCAGAGTAAGAATTTAGCTGACAATTTAAGATTATAACCTGAAATTCAGATTTATAATTCTATAGCATAATTGCTAGAGGGTTCACAGGTTTCTCAGAAATACTATGGTAGGCAAAATAATCACCTACTAAAAGTGTCCATGTCCTAATTTCCATAACCTGTGAATATGTTAGGTTACATCATAAAGAACATTAGGGTTGTAGATGGGATTGATGTTGCTAATCAGCTGACCTTAAGATAGATTATCCTGAAATTTCCAAGTGGACCCAATGTAATCATAAGATTCTTTAAAAGTGGAGGAGGAGGCAGAAGAGAGAGTCAGAGATACGGCAATGAAAGCAGAGGTTGGAGGGATGTGATTGCTGAAGAATGGGAGCAGCCTCTAAAAGCTGAAAAAGGAAAAAAAAAGGTTCCCTAGGAAGGCTGTAGTGAAGGATTCTCCCCTAGTGCCTCAAGAGAAGAACATAGCCAAGCCAACCCCTTGATTTTAAGCCTAGTTAAACCCGTTTCAGACTTCTGACCTCCACAACTGTATGATAAAAAGTTTGTAGTGTTTTGAGCCCCAATTGGTAATTTGTTACAATAGTAATAGGAAAGGAGTAGACATATTGATCATAAATCACTTAAAATGTAAATAGAATTTCTATATATCATTTCAAAATTTTTTTAACTTTAGAGGTTATAGAAACAGTGAGAAAATTTAGAAAGTATGAGAAAGTTGAAAATAAAAAAAGACCATTTTCCACCTTTTATCAATAATCAGTTAACATTTTTGCCATATTTCTTTGTAACTTTTTGTCTATGCAGATTTTTTTTTTTTGAGATGGAGTTTTGCTCTTGTTGCCCAGGCTGGAGTGCAATGGCGCAATCTTAGCTCACCGCAACCTCTGCCTCCTGGGTTTAAGTGATTCTCCTGCCTCAGCCTCCCGAGTAGCTGGGATTACAGGCATGCACCACCATGCCCAGCTAATTTTTGTATTCTTAGTAGAGATGGGGTTTCTCCATGTTGGTCAGGCTGGTCTTGAACTCCTGACCTCAGGTGATCTGCCTGCCTCTGCCTCTCAAAGTGCTGGGATTATAGGTGTGAGCCACCACACCTGGCCTGTCTATGCAGATTATTTTTTAAGTTGAGCTCTGCTTCACTGTATGTACTTATATATCCATTTTTTTAACTTAACATTGTAACATAAACATTGTTCATGTTGATAGACTCTTTGTAAACCTTATTTTTAATGGTTATGAAATGTTCTATCATATGGCTAAAATACAATTTATTAACCATTTCCCTATTTGAGGTCACTGTGGCTATTACCAGAGTTTTGTCAGAACTGAATTTGTTAGGGATATCTTTATAGATATAACTTTTTGTTTGTTTATTTTTTGTTTTTACCCACACATCTGTATCAGCCAGGTATTTCGGATTCTTAAAATAGATTCCTACAATTGGAAAAATACAGGTCTTGTAAGATGACCCTACAGGGCGTTAATCGAATTATATAAATAGCAGTAGAAACTTCCAGTTGCAGAAAACTGGAAATACATATATATAATCCACGCCTGTCCTAGAGGGACTCTCCTCATAAACAAATTCTATCTTTTTGATTTGAGAATAGGATACTAGGACATTGGATTAAGTTTGGAGACACTGAATTGTTTTTGTGTATGTGTTTTTTTTAAACAGAGATAACATTTGTGCGAGCACAGAAAATTTGGGAGATAGAGTAGTAATTGTGAGACTGTGCATGGAAAACCCTGTTATTCATCCATTCTCTAAAGTCTCCACACCTTTTCAAACGTGGTGCCTTTGCTCATACTTTTCTTTTGTAAGGGGCTCATCTCTCTCAGTGCCTTTCGTTGCAGAAGTCCTACTGACCTTTCCAGGTTCAGCTGAAATGCCATTTCCTGCCTTTGAAGCTTGCCTGCTTGCTCTTCTATACTGCTAATGTAAAACTTCATTTTGTCCTCTTAGTTTTTGTTGATACCTGTCTCGCTATTAGATTGTTAAATCACAGCTGAAGCCAGGTCTTATTTATTTCTGTACCTACACAATGTGTATTGAATACAGTTCTGAATGATTGAAGGGAAAAATGCTAAATAAAAATTCTGTCCAGGGAACTAACCTGTGAATGAAAATCTGCTGGTTGGCTAGGTCCCAACGCTGGATAATTTTTCTGTATGCCACCACCATATTAGTCTTTCTAAAATTCTGCTTTCACTAATCACCTAACTTCAATGGCCCTTGATTATTCTTAGGTATAAAATGAGAGGATTAAGCTGGGTAACTCTAAGATGCCTTCTTTTAAATTTTATCCTTCTGGGTCACTAAACTAGCTCAGAAACCATCATGAGTTCAGGATTTCAACCATGTTAAAGTCAAACATCTCAGCCTGCTTCTAAGACACACTATGTTTGGTCTGTAAACCCACTGTTCTCATCCTTGTATCTGAGAGTTTGTGCAATTTATTTCTTTTTTAGAACATGCTTCTCTTCTCTGTTGTGTTCCTATACATCCTTCAAAGGCCTAACACAAACTCTGAAATGCTTGAATGAAGCATTCTCTGGCCTCTTTAGCCATTTAGAATGCCCCCACCTTTGCCCTGCTATGGCAGCTGTTCTATCTCTGTTCATTTTGACACTTAATCATATACTATCATATTGTAATTTAGCATTGTCCACTCATTAGGCAACATTTCTTGAGCACTGTGATTTCTGTTTTCTGTATTTTATTTTCCCAATGAGATTATAAGCTTTTTCAAAGTTAGGAAATGTGTCACAAGCTTGTTTTTCCATTAGAAGTATTCCTCTTGGGATTATGTGCATAGCAGTTATTCAAAAAAATATTTATTGGGGATTTATTTGAATGGAATCAAATTGCATTGAATTTTTGCTGTTTGCCTCATCAGCAGCAGCATCTACTGCTAAAAGTTCTGTCATTTGAAGAGTATTGTGCTCTCCAGAGGCTACTGAGGGTAGACTGTTTTTTACCTTAGTCCTTGGACTATGTGACTTAGAGGGATTAAGACAGATGAGTGTCATAGAAGTTTTCAGGAGGTTGAAATAGACTATGAATGAGTTGGGGCTTGAGCTGGACTTCAATGCTGTAACCACTGGGACCCTACTAAGAATTGTTTTGGGGCTTTGTAATGTGAAAAATAGGGTTTCAGAAATGGTTATGAAGTGGTATGAATTGAGAGAGGAAGGGACAGGTTGTAGAACAGTCAGATTTGCAGTGATGTAGGCTGGCAGTGAGAAGAAAGCCTACATGAGTTAAGGTGGCAGAGGGAATGGAAAGGAAGGGGGTCTGCTCTTAGACCATTTGGCTTGAATAATCTGAACTCTACCATGTACTGGTTGTGAGATGCTGGGCAAAGTTCTTAAGTCTCTTATTCCTCAGTTCCCTCATATGTCAATAGGAGTAATTATACTACCTTTTAAAGTTGTTATGAGGATTAAATGGGATAATAAAGGCGAGCATTTAGAGTAGAATCTGATACATGGTAAACTCACTGAATGATATTTACCATAAATATTGAAGATAATGTTTCCAGTTTGCCAATCTGTACTCCTTATTTGCTCTTATAATTCTGAATTGTGGTGGTTATATTGTGTTCTTATGCACAGTTGTATCTGTTGATGACAAATGCTTCAATTCTTAAAAAAATTTGCCTTCGTGCAAAAAGAGAAGTGACTAAATCCTCTCACCCTCACCTGGTGAAATGTGTTGTCCTATGAATAATGTTTGAAATGTAAGAGAAAGGTCGGCCATTGTTGTACTTTTGTATTTGGTCTCTGTTAAAATACATTCTTCAGCCTTCATTTTACCTTGTATCCTTTGTGTTAGACTGATTTGTTATGTTTCTCTCTTCTTGATTGTATACTGCTGGGTGCTAATCATCTTTAAATGGTTCATTAGCTATGATAATGGCTTTTGCTTTGTTTAATAATGAATTCTGTCAAAAGACCTCATCATACCCACTTGAACATGGTTAATTGTGCCATGTGTTTTTCACTGGTGCCCGTATAAAATTCCAGTGCATCCTTTGAAATTGTTGTAAAGCTTCATTATCTAATTGGCTGGGCTGAGGTTTCCACTGAGTTTAATACTTTGAGAATGAGGAGAACGGTCTTCTCTCATCCCTTCTTCAGAATCTCTTAGTTGCATGACAGGTTCAAATGTTTGGAGTAATAAGAACCCTCAAAATTTGCAAAATGTATGCTCATTCCAACTTCACATTACCTAAGCTGGGAAATTATGACCAAAATATGTAGCTATTTAAAAAACCTAGTTTTCAGAACAGAGTGTCATAATATTTCTTTCTTTGATTTGTAGTGGTTGGAATTGGAAGGGGAACAAAAATGCTGACCAGTATGTTGTCAGGGTCCAAGGTAAGAATACTGGAATAGTTCTATTTTTCTTTAATCTTATTAATGACCTACATATGTTGGATTTTTATCAAATAAAAAATAAACAAACTGAGTAAACTGCATGAATATCATTCCTGAGTATTAATCTTGTCTATAAACATATCTGAGATTCAAAATACTGAGACTGAAAATTGGAAATTTTGCATTGAAAAACCAATTAGACTTAAAGAAACAATGCTACAGTATTCATCATTTAACAAAATTATGTTTAGACTTTTAAAATACCATATTTCTTAGATGATCTGGCCTTAGAGGTCATAAACTCTCTCTAGTGGAAGATTTTTTTAAACCTTGGAATTTTTATAGAAACAATACCATTTTGTAAACCATGCCCTTTTCAGCAAAAACACGCTTTGTTCAATGGTTATAAAATGTTTATTAAAGAAAAGAGTAGGGCCTCTTTAAGATGATAAAATATGTTTATCTGTGAGAGTACCCTTGAATAGATCCAAAAGCACGTTTCCAGACACTTGATAGAAGAGAGAAGCGGTTATTTGGAGGCAGGAAAGGCTGGAAAGCTGTGAACTGCTGGTAGAAGGGGTCTCTTCCATCTCTCAAAGAGATAATATCTGTATCCTAATGAGTAATTAGGTCCTGGTTATAAGTGCTGGCACTAAGCGCCAATGAAGATGCATGTGGAAGGAAGATTAATATGCCAAGAGGTAAAAAAAATTTCATCAAGTTCCTGGACTAACCTTTTTGTTTTAAAATTCTTGCTCTAAATGTGATATAAATCGTTGATAAAATTATTTTGTCTAAATTGTTTCTTTAAAAAAATATGTAGTCTAAGACTATTTAAAACAATTTCCAGTTCATTGCAGACTGATTGATGACTTTTGTAAAATGTAATTAAAATGTTGTGGCAATGTAAAATTGCTAAATAAGTTTCTATGCAACCTCATTTTGCAAACTTTATCTCATTATAGATACTGGCCTGTGGAAAACACTTGACATAGCAGTGGTTTAAGTAAACTTTTATTAAAATAAAAGCCCTGGCCAAGTGCGGTGGCTCATTCCTGTAATCCCAGCACTTTGGAAGGCTGAGGCGGGCAGCCTACTTGAGGTCAGGAGTTCAAGACCAGCCTGGCCAACATGGTGAAACCTTTCTCTACTAAAAATACAAAAAAAAAATTGGCAGGCGTGGTGATATATGCCTTTAATACCAGCTGCTCTGGAGGCTGAGGCAGGAGAATCGGTTGAACCCAGGAGGTGAAGGTTGCACTGAGCCAAGATCACACCACTGCACTCCAGCGTGGGTTATAGAGGGACACTCCATCTCAATAAATAAGTAACAAGATAGATAGATAGGTAGGTAGGTAGATAGACAGATAATAATAGATGGGTAGGTAGATAGATAATATAGATAAGTAGGTTGATTGATTGATTGATTTTAAAAAGCTCTGGAGAACGTATTATATGTGATATCCCATTTTGCTTATCAACTGGCATGGCATAAAAATCTGTGCCATTCAGTTGGAAGGAATCTTAGTGCCTCTGATAAATGAAAAACTTCAATGTGGCTTGCTCTGTAATCTTCAAAATGTTGGTATTGAAAAATTACTTCGAAATGTTGGTGTTGAAAAATTACAGAGTGTAAAAATTGCATTAGAATGAAGGAGTTTGACAGTTTCTCAGTGAATTTGTACATTGTGCTTAAATACTGACACACAGGGCTTGGAATTTGTTTCTGATAGTGGTTTTTGCCAGTTGTTTAATATTTGTGAACTCTAAAAGAACAATGTTTACTTTAATATGGGATTATGGATGATTTTTATTTTTTTCACATTATTTGGTGAAATCTTTACAATAAACAAATCACTTTTATGTTAATATAAAAAAGATATGTTTACATTAAGGAATTTGTTTGGGTTTTTTTCCCTAGATAAAATATGTTGAGTTCATTGAGATATTCTTTGTTCACCCCTCCTCCCCAAACCACAAACACAGCACATTACATATTATTGAAAGATTTTACTTGTAAATTCCAGATGTATTTTCAGAAATATTATGACTGAAAATGTAAATACATCGTTGACTCTGGTGTAAATTTTGTCACAGCCCATTTTGCTGTTCAGCTACGAAACCTGAATGTCTCACCATGAAATCGCTGATCCTCAGGTGACCGTAACATAAATAGAATACAACAGGCACATTTTGTTATAGAAACCTAGTTCTTAGGTATTTCATATTTCAAAAATAGGCATCATTGTCTTGTTAGCTACTTATATTTCTTATCCTTTTAATTTTATGTACATGTTAAAAGAACTAAATCATTAAGAGTTTAATGTTTAAGGTTTTTTTTAAATAAAAAGTAGTTTAAACTGTTAATACATATTTTTGTTAGTTTTTTTAAAAAGCACTAGAAGGAATCTTAGATATCTTGTTATCTAGTGACTTTCAAAATTTTTTTGACAAAGTAAGAGACTTATTTTATGTCATGACCCTATAGACACATACATTTATGAAAAGGCAACATTTTATCAAACAACTTTGTGTTAGTCTGTGTTGCTGTAAAGGAATGGTCGAGGCTGGGTAATTTGTAAAGAAAAGAGGTTTATTTGGCTCATGGTTCTGTAGTCTATATAAGAAATACGGTGCTGGTATCTGCTTCTGGTGAGGGCCTCAGGAAGCTTACAGTTGTGGCCATGTCACATGGTGAGAGAGGGAGTGAGAGAGAGAGAGGCAGAGGTGCCAGCCTTTTTTAAACAGCCAGATCTCTCATGAACTCATTACTGCAGGGAGGACACCAAGCCATTCATGAGGGATCTGCCTTCATAACCCAGAAAATTCCCACTATGCCCCACCTACAACACTGGGGATTACATTTCAACATGAGATTTGGAGGGGACAGACACCCAAACTTTATCCAACTCTACCCCTGTATATGATGTATTCTTGGTATTTTTCCTTTTATTTCATTTAATTAAAAAAATGGTGGCTGCAGCCTCCTAACTTGGCCCAGATCTAATGTCCACTTTTTCTTCACTTCCTCTTTTGACAGATGAATTTTTATTTGCATCACAGTGCAACTAGAAAGATTAGACTTTGGTATGTGTAGGATGGAGTTACATGAAGAAATATTTAGTTCTAGGATGGCAGATATTCAGTGTTCTTGTTACAGCCATGTTATAATACACTCTTCTCTCCCTAGCCAGGCCTAATTGGCGATATTGCTAATTGAACATGGCCTGACATTTCTTCTTGCTGAATCAAGAAACATCCTTAGAATATTTTTCAACATAGTGCTATTTCATACAACTACTGTCACTTACCAGGTGAAATTCTGACCTTTTTGTTTGAGAAAGAGTGTTGCACTGCCACCTGGGTTAGAGTGCAGTGGCACAATCTTGGCTCACTGCAACTACCTCCTGGGTTCAAGTGATTCTCCTGCCTCAGCCTCCCAAGTAGTTGAGATTACAGTGCCCGTCACCATGCCCAGCCAATTTTTTGTATTTTTAGTGGAGATGGGGTTTCACCATGTTGGCCAGGCTGGTCTTGAACTCCTGACCTCGTGATTCGCCTCCCTCGGCCTCCCAGAGTGCTGAGATTACAGGCGTGAGCCACTGTGCCCAGCCAATACTGGTGGTTTAAATAAAATCTTTAGACCATCATATTATTTTGTTTCCATCTATGAAGACTAGACACTAATCAGACCACCCAAATCATTTCTTGCATTTCCTCCCATTCAGATCAGGGTAAGAGTTAAGAGCCACTATCCTGTATTCCTCATTGTCTTCCTCTGCCTTGGAGTGAGCTTTGTTCTGCCATTGATCATGTTTATCAAGTCTTTTTTTTTTGTTTGTTTGTTTTCCACTACCTGCTCATTTAGGATTATGTGTATAATGTGTATGAAAAGCATGTGAGCTTTTTGTACAGTGCCTTGTGTACAGAAATTGCTCATTAAGTACTGTTACTACTATTCCCAAGTATTTCATCTATCCCCAAATCTCTCTTTCGATGTTGGAGCTTTCTAGCCACATGTTCTGTAGACACCTGAAATTAATTTTACTCAGACAAGTTCTCTTGGAACTCTTGAATACAGTTAACTTCAATTTTTTTTCATTGCTATCTGTGATTGCTGGTGATGTAGGCAAAATATTGCACTCATCAGAAAAAGAAAGCATTCCAGTTCTTTAAGGGAGAGACAAACTTTCCTTAGACATTAAAGTCAGAAATAAGTTCCTGACAATAATGGATATTAAATGACAGATAGATGGTCATTTTCAAAAATAGCTTTACAACAGATGCAGAAATGGAGCTACATAAAATACAGCTTAGGTTAAATGATTCTGAGAGGTTAGGCTGATGTGTTCCTTTGGCCTAAGTTGATCTAAGTATAAAATGTAGCTTACCTAGAGTATAAAATGTAGCTTACCTAGAGGAGGGCAATAGTCTCGTTCCTGCTTTCCCTAAATTACACTTTCTTTGAGGCAGTCATTCAGCAAAAGCTGGATAGCAGATGTTGTGCTTTGAAGGAACAGATTTTGATGAGGTTTTGAGGTTTTGGAGTGCTATCTTTTTTTTTTTTTTGAGATGGAGTTTCGCTCTTATTGCCCAGGGTGGAGTATGATGGCGCGATCTGGGCTCACCACAACCTCTGCTTCCAGGGTTCAAGCAATTCACCTGGCTCAGCCTCCCAAGTAGCTGGAATTACAGGCATGCGCCACCACGCCTGAATAAATTTGTATTTTTAGTAGAGTCGGGGGTTTCTCCATGTTGGTAAGGCTGGTCTTGAACTCCTGACCTCGGGTGATCTGCCTGCCTCAGTCATGAGCCACCGCACCTGGCTTGGAGTGCTATCTTTATTAGTTTTCTATATTGTTGATCAAAGTTGGTTACTTTATAAATGCTTTAGAAGCCAGATGGAAAGGTTATGAAAACCCGAAGAATCTAACTAGCATGTCCAAATATAAAGATACCTCCATATTTCTGTGCAGGTAAACCATAGTGGCACCTTCAGGCAAAGCCAGCATTTCCTTAGAAGGCAACTTTGTATCTCCCTCCAATAATTAAACAAGTGTTATCATTGGAGTGAATAAAGTATCCCCTTGGTGTGGTCAAAGGACAGTAACTTTCCCCAAGAACACAGTAACATTTTAGGTTAACCAGTTATGAGAACTCAAAAGCATGACTTGAAGAATGCTCCTGTGAAACTTAGCCAACTGTTTAAGATTTCAGCATTTCTAGTCAGTTTTCTCCAGAGGCTAATCCAGTTTGTACCTTTTCTGTATACTCTATTAATATTCATATATTTCATAAATACTGTATTGAAAATTTGGAGGGCTTATACTTAGGAACTATAAAGAACTGTTTCTTCTCTCTTTTTTTTTTTTTTTTTTTGAGATAGAGTTTCGCTCTGTAGCCAAGGCTGGAATGCAGTGGTGTGATCTCGGCTCACTGCAACCTCTGCCTTCCGGGTCCTGGTTCAAGCAATTCTCCTACCTCAGTCTTCCACGTACCTGGGATTACAGGCACAAGCCACCATGTCTAGCTAATTTTTGTGTTTTTTAGTAGAGACAGGGGTTTCACCATTTTGGCCAGTCTGGTCTTGAACTCCTGACCTCATGATCCGCCTGCCTCGGCCTGCCAAAGTGCCGGGATTACAGACATGAGCCACCGCACCTGGCCAGAACTATTCCTTCTTAATTAATGCATTCAAAGCCACATGTTTTTTGTTTGATAGTTTTTTTTAAAAGTATTCTTTCACATCCTCAGTAATATCCCTCTTTTGTTTGTGAAGTTTTAAATCACAGGCTTTCAAACTCACACCTCAGTTGAGATCCAAGGAAATGATTGTGTATACTTTCTGTAATAGAAACATTTTTCTTTCTCCTAAACAGTACAGAAGCTGATTTGTTGCCAGAGATGTCTAGCTAATATCTGCTGTGGGGTTCAGGGAGCTTGAAGATAAGTAAAGTAGAGAGTAGAATAATATCAGTGAGAAACCATGAGTCCCAGAGAGTACACAGATCAGTGGGATGTTCTTCAGGACCTCTCCTTGGTTGCAGTGGAATTACATTGTAATGAATACAGTAGTTGAACTCACAATTCCCAGATATACATCTTGGAGAATTAACAACTCTGAAGCACAGACTCAGTGTAGAATTTAAGCCAGTGAAAAGAATTATTTTAGACCCCATAAGATAAAATGTTAGGGTTGAATGTATACATCTCCATGTCTTTTCTCTTCTATCTCAGTATGTTTTTGGTGGTGAGACTTTGTTTCAGCTGGAGGCTAACTGTGTGGTTGAATTTTTCTAAGTGGTTTGTGGATAATTAAATAAAATTGAAGGATAATTATTATTAGATGCCAGGACAAGGGAAAGCTAGGAAACAGCTATGATTTCAATAATCAGTTCACAGGGTGTGGTCTAAGGACTCCTGAGGTTCTTTCAGGGAGTCTGTTGAAATTGAAACTATTTTCATAGTTTTCCTTTTTTAACTGGCAATCCCACAAATACACAGTAGAGTTTTTCAGAGGTTACTAGATGTGCAATGACCTCATTGCTCTGATGGCTAGTGGAAGTTTTAAACATTTTTCAGCTTTAATTTCTAATACGGTAAATCTAGGCAGATATAACCTGTTTTTAAAAAACGTGTGCCAGGATTTCTCAATAAGTTTTAAGTGTATGTAGGGGTTCTGAAAACAGAATGTTTGAGAACATCTTGATTTGATTTGAGAATGTTGATTTCGATATTGTCTTTCCTAAAAAGAATCCAGCACAATTGCAGACCCTGGAATGGGTTGAGACTTAGCAGATAAAATCTCGATGAACAAAACTATGGTGAAATGTGAAGAATTGCACATATAGGCACTTCTCTAGCGTGTGTATAATTCTGTCAGCTACTTTTTATTAAGATGCCACTGTTTCTTTCTAGTAGAGAATACAATAGAACAGCAATGGGAAATTCTAGCTAAGAGTTCATACTTCGAGAAAATAAGAATCAATAAAACATACTTGGAAAACAGTGAGTATCTCTATAGGTCATCTTGTGCTAAGCAGTGTGATATGAGAGCTCAGTGAGATAAACCAGACGTGTCTGTTGTTGCCGTAATACCCAGTCCCCTCTGCAGTAGTTGTCTTTACTGAAGTCTTCCTGTTACACCGTAACCTCTTAGAGGGAGAGGACTCTATCTATGTATTGTATCCTTCCCTAGCACTTAGGAGAATACTTTGGAGATTCATAGTACTTAAGAAGCATGATTGAATTTGTGGATTTGATATAGGCCTTCCTTCTTTTTATGCATGGAATTTGTATCAAGCACCTACTCTTAGTCATGCTGTGAAGGTGGGTAATTGGAAGTTGGGATGAATTAAGGGGTGGCTTTGAAAGATGAGTAAGGTTTGATCCTTAGAGAAGAGAGGGAGTTCAAGGCCAGGGAAGTGGTATGTGCCCAAGTGCACAGGACACCAAGAGTCCAGAGACTAGAATGGGCATTGCATACTTGGGAAACATGTTAAGGTTCCTAGTTCAGACTTGCTGAGGAAGAGCAAGATAGTGCAGATACTACATTCAAGGCGCAATGTGCAAGATTGCACTGTGGTTTTCTTATGCAACTAAACAGACTCTAAAGGTAAAAAAATCATAAAGCATTTTGATGCTTTGCTTTCCTTATGGGAGCTCATTGTAACCAGATGAGTCACTCTAACTACTGTTACTGTGTGAATCATCCTACATCTTCTTTCTTAGAAAATAAAAATGATGGTAATATTGTTATTTACCAGGGCTAGATATTGTTGCTGTAAACGTTTGCTTCTTATGAGGCATTGTTATTTTCCACATTTTAAGATAGGAAATTAAGCCCCAGCAGGAAAGACTAACTTGATCTGCTTCATCAGTTGTGGTGGAATCAGAATTCAAACCCAGCCAGTTGACTCTGAGGCTGTGCTGTTACCATTGTTGTACTTCTCCCTGTGGTATGCTTCATCAAGGTGGATTGTCTCAAAATAGAGAGGCAGGAGTGGGTGTCTCGTGTGATGAGACTATGTTTAGTTACAAAAAACTAATTTTTGATGATACCTATGAAACTTTTAAAGAATTAATTCAAATGCCAGTGGAATATTTCCTCCTCTATTTTATTTATCTTAACAAAAATCTGAGCTATATAATATTAAGGTGATTTCACCAAAGGCCCTTCAGCTGTCATAAAATGTCTGCATATTTTTGAGATTTTGAACTTTTAATATTTTTCTCATTTTTGTCTTGGGTCCCTTCACTAGCATAATAAGTTTGTCATCAATAAGCTTATATTTCTGCAGAGTACTTTGAGCTTTCTTTTATAAAAGCTCTCACATAAATACAGATTATATTCAGTGGGAAAGAGAGTTCTTACACTTTTTTTCACTACTTCATGTGATGCCCCAAATAAAATTTGCATTTGACCAAAAGAGAGTAGTGAAAAGAATATGTACTACAAGTGTGTCCTAAGATGAGAAATAAGACAGTCCTCACTTAACTAAGAATGATCTTATTCTTCAGTTGTGAATAAAGATCAATTCATAGAAATGATTCTTGTTCCTGAGATCTTAAATAGTAATTTATCTTTATTAAGAAAATACATGGCCGGGTATGGTGACTCACGCCTGTAATCCCAGCACTTTGGGAGGCTGAGGCGGGTAGATCACCTGAGGTCAGAAGTTTGAGACCAGGCTGGCCAACATGGTGAAACCCTGGCTCTACTAAAAATACAAAAAATTAGCCGGACGTGGTGGTGGTGGGCGCCTGTAATCCCAGCTACTCCAAACGCTGAGGCAGGAGAATTGCTTGAACCCGGGAGTTGGAGGTTGCAGTGAGCTGAGATTGCACCACTGCACTCTAGCCTCGGCAACAGAGTAGACTCTGTCTCAAAAAAAGCAAAAAACAAAACAAAACAAAAAAACACATGTACAGTAATAGTTAAGTGTACTAACTGCTATACTAGTTTTGCTCTTTTTCTACAGATTTAGCTTTTGTTTAAATGCATGGCCTAGTTACTAAGATTTGTCTTGGAATTTCATGTAAGAAGTACTAAGTTGCCTTATTCAAAATTAATTTTAATTGTATGTGTGGGAAAATTATTGAATCTTATGATGGCCACAGGGTCAGGGATATTGTACCATACTGTCTATTCATGGATAGACTTGAAAATTTTTCTTAAACAAACTTCTCAGTATAAAGGTGGTTTGAGAAATTTGTTTACAATAATAATTCTCATAATTATTAAACCATAGTTATCAATAAAATCAAGTTTTTCTTTCTCATATTGGCTTGGGTGAGACGTTTACGAATGTTCTTCAGTACAGGAATTGATCGACTTACGACCTATGCAACTTAACGTCCATTCGACTTTACGACCACAGTCGCTAGCCATGACTGCTCCGCGTCTGGCAGCGCAAACGTTGCCCAGCTGGGCGTACAACAGTGTGGACCAGCTTCCGGCAGCACTACCATCTCCGCGTGCACCATTTCAACTGTTATCCCAGACTCGGTACAGCAGTTTGTGTTTTGTGTCTTGGATATTTTTCATCAAACCCCTCCCAATAAACTTCTTACACATTTTGAAGCAATGGACCCAAACATCAAACGATTTGCAAGGATTGAACGGATGGCGCACAATGTGTTTCGTCCGTATCGTGAAATTTATGAAGAAAAAAAGAAGCATGCAATTCAGACAAAGCTCACCATGTTTATGAAAAAACCAACTCCGGTAACCCCAACTGCTGCCTCAGATGACGACATCAACAATCCGCAGCCAAGCACCAGTGGCCAATAAAATGTTTCATACATGTTTATATATTTTGATATGTTTTGCAATTGAGAAAATGTTTCCTATGGTATTTTTTACACCTGTATTTTGTATTTTTGTATGCACCTGTATTTTGTAATTTTGTATGTTTTGCAAATATTAAACCAGTTGTACTGGTAATGCAGTTTTTTTACTTAAACCTGACGAATGTAAAAATAAGAAACAAAATGGTGTAGAGATGATACAAATGGCATAAAATGAACAAAGAAAATTATGATATATAACAATAGTGAAAGAAAATTATGATAAAATATGACTTAAAGATTTTTATAACATCATTTCACAGTACTGTACATATAGCCTACTCAACTTACGACCAAATCGTGTTACGACCAGTCTGTCGGAACCAATCGTGGTCCTAAGCCAAACACTAGCTGTATACACAATTGCTTCCCACATATCAAAAAAAAAAAAAACAAAAAAAAACAATTGTGTCTGTTATTTTCGCCTTTATTTTGTATTAGGCTGGTAGTATTAGTAAAATTCTGTATAAAGACATGCATAACAGCTTTTCTTTGCCTCATGGCCCATTTTCTCCCTGTTTCCCTTCTTCTAGAGATACATTGCCATTGGAGAACTGGGGAAAGCTACTGATACACTCGATTCTACGGGGAAAGTAACAGAAGAAAAACCTTACGGTACGAAGTTCATCTAATACAGACCTCCTTTCTAGGATTTAGGGAAAGTTTCTGTGAAGGCAGAATTTTAAAACAAATCTCTTATCTGGTATTACCAGCCATTTTAATTCTCAGTACATTTCTTTGGGCTAAGAAGATTGGAAATTGTTTATCATATTGTTACTCACTTGGTATGAGTTTATGAATAAAATTTTTTTTTTTTTGAGACGGAGTTTCGCTCTTGTTACCCAGGCTGGAGTGCAATGGCGCGATCTCGGCTCACCGCAACCTCCACCTCCTGGGTTCTGGCAGTTCTCCTGCCTCAGCCTTTGTGATTGCATCTTTTTCTCTAATGATTTTTTAAGTGTTCAGAATTGTTCTTCCAAGTAACGCCATTGCAAAAGCACTTATAGCTAGGATTTAGGTTATTTTCCCTAGTAAATGAGAAACAAAGCAGAGATACTCTGTTAGATTTTATCAGTGTTGCCATTAAAAAACAAATTACCTGTCAGCTGTTGAAATAAATGTGCCAGGTTTAGTACTTTAAAACTCATCATGTTTTTGTGCTTTTGGACCATGTAAAAAGATGACAGAGGGCAAGCTATTTCTCTGGAAGTAAGGCAGAATTCACTGGGGCCCATCTTAAGTTTCATACTGTTCCTTCTTTCACTCCTCTGAGGAAGGCTAGATAAATGAGATGGTCTCCTAGCAACTCTCACAGTGCTTATGCTGTTTATAATGCAGGAATTGCAGTTTTCTAAGTCAGTTGACCTGCATCATTATGTCACCAATTGTGAATTATTTGTGGACTTTCTGTTTTCTCTGTTTAGTGTTATCTCTTCTTAGTCATAGACAAGCCAGCATTTGGTTCCCTTATATTTTTGTGTTGATTATCCTTATTACATATTGCCCCAGTAGTGAGGCCAACCTTTTTATCATTCATAATAGCTTCATTTATTCTGTTAACATTTATATATAGCTTAGTATCTTGCTTAAACCAAGCAACGTAATGAGAAGAAAAATTGCTGATTTATTTCAAGCCTTTTCAAAAATAGATGTTGAAATATTCTTGGAATTATCATTATTAGCAAATAATAGCAGCTAATAACCTTCAACCAGAAGACTAAGATTAAAGAGGCATAGGGCAATAAGAGGATGTCAGAGACTTCCAAAGTATACTAAAGTATCTGTAAGTACTTATGTAATTAAGTCTCCTATGTCTCTGACTCCATTTACCAAACCATAATAAGAAGAGTGATTAATATTCAGAACAGTAGTCCTGGGGTAATATAATTTAGGATGTGGGTACCACGTGGTGAAAAGTATAAAGAGCACTAGAGTAAACAAACCTGGTAGTCTGTTATTTTCGCCTTTATTTTGTTTTAGGTATTAATACCTGGTAGTCTGTTATTAACAAACCTGGTAGTCTCTTATTTTCACCTTTATTTTGTAGTAATTTCTAGCTCTGCCCTTATCTAGCTGTGTAAATTTGAAATTTTCTTAGTCTCTTTATTTCAGTTTTTTTCATCTCCAAAATGACAATAATGGTAGCAACTTCAAAGTGTGATTAGGAGGATTAATTGGAGGAGAATGAATTTGGAGGTCTCATAGATAAGTCATGAGGCTCTTAGAGTAGTACAAGCAGAGATGATGGTAACTTGGACCAGGGTGTCAGTGGTAGAGACAGAGTTTTCCTATTAGAAAATTTTCCCATGGTTAGGAAGTAAAATTGGCAAGACTTGATTTTTGGTTGATTGTATAGGATAGTGAGGAAGTTGTTAACCATGAGCTAGATTTTGGGGTTTTAAAATTGGTTACATGATGGTATAGTTCATTAAGTAGAAGATGCTGGAAGGGGACCAGGGTGACAAAAATACTTAAACGTATCCTTTCTATCCTTAAGGATTTTAGAATTTTAAAAAGCTCTCTATGCCCTGTTAGGTAATTTGTAACCTTATTTACTTACCTTAAAGAAAGTTCAGTTTGTTAAATCATCTCATTGTAATGATGGAATAAGTCATAGAGAAACTATAATTTTTTTCAGGCCGTGAAGAGAAGAGCTTCCTGTGTTTATTGAATAGTATTTGTTGTCCCAGAAAATGAGAGCTCAAATAATTTTGCTAATGGTATGATTTTTCTAAAATAAAAAAAAAATATTTTTTATTTGTTAAAACTGCTATAGCAGGTACCAAGGGAAAGATAGATAAATGTAAGACCTAACCTGTGTCCTTAAGGAACTTACTGTCTAATGGAGAACTTTGACCAATATTCTCAACCTTCTGTGACCTATGACCAATATTTTATAATGCCTTTTTTACTATCCAGAAGTAAATTCAATGATACTTGAATCTACTTTTCCTCAGTCCAGGCCTGAGGAAGCTATACTGTCTGTGAGTGAACAGGTGTCTCAGGAAATCCATCAAAGCCTCAAGAATATGGGCCTTGCTGCTCTAAGCAGTGACAATGCAACATCTCTGATGGGACAGCTACAGAACATTGCCAAGAAGGAGAACTGTGTCCGCAGTGTCATTGATCAGCGGATCCATTTGTTTCTCAAATGCTGTTTGGTTCTTGGTGTGGAGCGGTCTCTGTTAGACCTCCCTGGAGGCCTTACTCTTATTGAAGCAGAACTGGCAGAACTGGGCCAAAAGTTTATCAACTTGACACATCACAATCAGGAGGTGTTTGGCCCCTACTACACTGAGATCCTCAAAACTCTCATCTCCCCACCCCAGGCACTGGAAACAAAAGTGGAGTCTGTCTGATAGTGTGGGCTCAGAGCCCTGGTACCTTGGATCCAAGAGGCCCATCATCTTCATAGGGTAGCATCACCAATGACCAGCAGACAGTGAGGTTCTATCCCAGCCCTTGCAGCTAGTACACCAAGGCTGTAGGGATCAAGCATGTAAACACCAACTGGCCCAAAACCATTCGCTAATAAACTTCTGAAGTGTAAAAAAAAAAAAAAATTTAGAAAAATCAATATGATACAGTAAATGGAATATAAAGAAGAAATAAAAATAATTTATAATAAAGTAGGTGCATTCATACGTAAACACACAGGTATTAGCACACCGAAAGTCTTTTGGCTGAAGTGCAGTGGCGATCTTGGCTCACTGTATAATGTCCCCCTCCCTGGTTCAAGTGGTTCTTCTGCTGCAGCCTCCCAAGTGGCTGGGACTACAGGCATGTGCCACCATGCCCGGCTAATTTTTGTATTTTTAGTAGAGACAGGGTTTCACTGTGTTGGCCAGGTTGGTCTTAAACTCCTGACTTCAGGTGGTCTGCCCACCTCGGCCTCCCAGAGTGCTAGGATTTCAGGCATGAGCCACTGCGCCCAGCCGGCACACTAAAAGTCTTAATCAAGTAGTCAAATGTTTATACTTATACATGAATCACTGTGAATGCCACAAGTACAAATGCAAATTGATAGAAATGTGTTATATTAATGACTGGACTGGAAAATTCAGTGTATATAAAACTGGGTGAAAAATACTTTGTGTATAAATGTAAAATGGACTTAAGTTCTAGCCTGAGGTAGTTACAAACAGTCTTTTCACCTGCATGAGTATCTGGCAGACATCCTAAAGTCCGGCAGTACACAGGACAATTCTTCATTGTGTTCCACGATTCTCTGTGTTACAGGACATCTGGCATCCCTGGTCTCCACCCATTGAAGACAGCTGGTGTCACCACCCCACCCTGTCATTGTAACAACTAGAAACACTGTTTTTAATTGACCTGTCAAGACCAACTAATGTTGGATAAAGTAACTCAGTTTGCAGTCTTAAGTCATTTTGTCCTACCTAGACAAAAACTGTTTTTAACTGTTATTTCAGATAGCTAGCTGAAAGCTAGCGCAGGGGAATAAGAAAATGAGTCTGGCTTAGAGTCAAACATCAAAGCATGTAACAGGGTTCTTCCCTTTGTTCTCTATCATAACACTCTGTTATTCCTAAATAGCTTTTTTCACTATTTACAATTGTGTTTTATGTTTGAGTGTTGATCGTTTAAGCCATGGGGTTGAAACCATGTCTCTTTTGGTCCTCAGTGTATTTCTGGTGTAGTGTATGGCATATAGAATGACATATATAGAGTTTGAATAAAAAAAGAGAGGCCGCAGACGCATTCTCAGAAAAGATGACTGCAGATAAGCCCGGAAAGGCAAAACATCTTCCTGCTTTCTGCTGCTGCCTTCTTATCCACACCTAAGGATTAAGTCTCTGCCGCTATTGCTGGTATCTCTGAGGACACACAGCTTCAGTGTGCTCATCTGCTCTCCACTGAGCTAAGGACCCTAGGACCATAGCTTCCCAGGCTAGATGTGGACCAAGCATCTGGGAAAGCCTAACTGCCCCTGTAATGGGAATAGTTTTTCTGTCTCTCCCATGAGGCAAGAAAAGTAGAAAGAAAAGAGGAATCTCATGCTAATCTTTTATTTTAAACACCACCACCCCTTAGTCCTGAGATCAGATGTTACCAAGGTCTTCCCAAATGGATGTAGCTAATGTTGTATCTAATGGGACTGGCTCCTCTTGGACTGTATGTGGTTTGGCTCCTGAGACTTATCATGGAGTAAGCTTAAGAGTTGAATTAAGTTTCAAATTGTGATGTAAACCAATAGGGTATATGCTATAATTGGACTAGTGTATAGCTGGGTATAAAAATTCTTACAGGGCTGTTTGAATTTAAACTTTGTGTTATAAAATGTTATACAAGTAAAGAAAACAGAACAAAATTTTCACAAAACAAATATTTGTATAGCTAGCTATCACCCTTAGTCAAGAAATAGAAGACTTTTAGAGACCACACTTATGCCCTATCTGCCATTACCCTGTCCTCCTTTTGCAAAGATAACTACTATTCTAACTTACAACGCTATGGAGATGGTTTTAAAACTAAGGCATAGTTTTACCTGTTTTTGACTTTAGTATAAATAGAATTGAACACTATGTGTCCTTTTGTGTCTAAATTCTTCCACTTATTATGTTTTTGAGATTCATCCATGTTGTTACATGTATGAGTATTTCAGACTTTTTTATTGCTGTGTAGTATGCCACTGTGTGACTGTACTACACACACACTCACATACTCTCCCAGTTTGGGTTTTATGAATAAAGTACTGTGTATATTTTTACCTACGTTTTGGTAGACATATTTCTACCAAAGTGTAATTTCTCTTGGGTATATACCAAGATAGAATATAGGTCATATATTAGTGTGTGTGTGTGCATTCACACGTGCATGCACATGTGTGTGTTCCTTTTAACTGTACTGGAAATTGTCAAACAGTTGTCCAAAGTGATTCTACTTGGAAAACTTTGCATTTCCACTAGCAGTGCATAAGCGTTCCACTTGCTCCACATCCTTAGCTATTATTAGTGTTTTTAATTGTGGCTGTTCTGGAGAGTGTGTAGTGGTATTCCCTTGTAGTTTTAATTTGATTACTGATGAGATTGAGCACCTTATGTTTTTTGGCTTCTTAGCCGTCTTCTTTTATGTATTGTCTGGTCAGGTCTCTTACCCATATTTGTGTTATTTTCTTTCCCTATTGAGTTGCCTTTTTCTTATAAATTTGTATGAGTTTTTGTTTTTTATTAAGCACCTTCCGTTCGAGGATGCATAGGTTCTTTATATACTGTGGATATATTCCTCTTCTTTTGGCTCTGTGTGTTGCAGATATTTTCTCTTACTTTGTGGTTTGCCTTTTTCCTCTCGTCTTTTGAAAAACAGAAGTTCTTAGTTTGAATTTAGTCCAGCTTTTCAGATCTTCTCCTTTGCGAATGGTCCTTTTAGTGTCCTGTTTAAGAAAACTTTTCTGACTCTAAAAGCATGAAGATATTTTCCTATGTTCTAGAAGCTGTTACTGCCTTGCCTTTCATGTTCCCTCCGCAGTCCATCTTTTCTTCCGGCATGGATGTCCAGTTGCTTTAGCACTTTCCCAGTACTCTTGTGTTTGCTCTTTTATCACACATCAAGCACCACTTAGGCTATTGTTTTAAAGAAAAACTCTGTTTTTTTACATTGATTGGTTTGTTTATACTTGTACGTACACCAGACTGTATTAATTGCTGTAGTGTTAGACTGATATCTGGAAAAAAAGTCTTTCCTACCTTATTTCTTATAAAGTGTTTTTCTATAGGTTTTTAATAGCTTTCTTATCAAAGTAAAGAAGTTGTCTTTTATTCCTAATTTACTGAATTCTAGTTTTTTAAAATAATGAGCAGGCATTAAAGTTTATCAAATATTTTTCTGCATCTATTGATTTTTCTTATTATTCACATATTAAACTAACTTTACATTTCTGGAATAAACCCAACTTAGTTGTAATGTGTTATCCTTTATATCAGTTGTTCATTTGTTTTGCTAATATTTAGTTGAGGATTTTTGTATCTGTATTTGAGTGAGATTACCCTGTATTTTTCTTTTCTCTTAATGTTCTGGACTGGTTTTGATACCAAAGTTAAGCTGACCTCCTACAATAGGTTGGGTGGTGTTTTCATTTTTTCTATTCTCAGGAAGAATTTCTATCAGATTGGCATTTTTTTCTGATGTTTGGTAGAATTTACAGATAGATGTCTGTTCTTGTGTTTTCTTTGTTAGGAAGGTTTTAAACTGTGGGTTGGATTTTTTTTTTTTTTTACTAGCTATTGGATATGCTATTTTTTTTTTTTTTTTTTTTTGAGACAGTCTCACTCTGTCAACAGGCTGGAGTACAGTGGCGCCATCTTGGCTCACTGCAGCCTCTAACTCCCTGGTTCAAGTGACTCTCTTACCTCAGCCTCCTGAGCTAAGATTACAGGCATGTGCCACCACACCCAGCTAATTTTTGTATTTTTAGTAGAGACGGAGTTTCACCCTGCTGGCCAGGATGGTCTCAGTCTCCTGACCTCGTGATCTGCCCGCCTCGGCCTCCCAAAGTGCTGGGATTACAGGTGTGAGCCACCGAGCCTGACCTGGATATGCTATTTTTTATTGCTTATATCAATGTAGATAATTTTTTCCCTAGAAATTTGTCATTTCATCTAAAATTTCAAACATACTGATATAAAGTCGTTTATAATAGCCCCTTATGACTTTTCTTCTATTTTGAAATAATATCAAACTTAGATATACAGCAAGTAACTTTTCCTAAATTACCCAAGAATAAGCTCAGCCATGATGTTCCACCACCCAAAATACATTACTGCAATCCAGTTTGGAGACCCTATTTATTTTTTAAAAACAGCTTTCTAGAAGTATAATTGGCATACAGAAATACTGTACATATTTAAAATATATGATTTGAAAAATTAACATGCATTTAACTATAAAATCAGAGCTATGATGAAAATAGTGAACATGTTTATTAATCATAAAGTGTCTTTATGCCCCTCTCTCCAGTTTGAGTTAATTTTTTAATATGATTTCAGATATGGATTCAAGCTCATTTTTTGTATATGGATATTGTTTTGTAACCATTTTTTAAAAGGTTATCCTTTCTCTGGTTCACTTTGAACTTGTGTCAAAAAAACAGTTGTCCATATCTACCTACTTTTATTTCTAGACTTTTAATTCTGTTCCATTGATCTATGTATTTTTATACCAGTACCACACTGTTTTGATTATTGCAGCTTTGTAAGTCTTGAAATTAGGGAGTGTTAGCCCTCCAACTTGTTCTTTTTCAAAGTTGCTTTTGCTATTCTTGGTCCTTTGCATTTCCATATGAATTTTTGAATCAGCTTATCAGTTTCTATACACACACACACACTCACACATAATCTACTGGCAGTTTGATTGAGATTGTTTTGAAGCTATAGATCAATTTTGGAAGAATTGACATCTAAACAATATTGAGTCTTCTGAACCATGAAACAAGATATCTCTCTTCATTTATTTAGGTCTTTCAATTTCTTAATGCCATATTTTTGTAGTTTTTAATATCAGATCTTTACATCTTTTGTTCACGAAATCTCTAAGTACCTGATATTCTGAAATTTCAATTTCTGATAATTCATTGGTAGTATATAGAAATGGAGTTAATGTTTATATATTGATCTTGTGTTTTTCAATTTTGCTAAACTCACTTGCTTGTTCTGGTTGTTTTTGTATAGATTTAATATTAGGATGGCTCTAATGTAGACTTTTTCCAGGTCTAGATTAGCTCTGCTCCTAGAGCATGACTTTTCTGTAATGTCTATCAAATGTCCTGTGTATTCAACAAAGTTTCTTCATTCTGGATGGCTGAAATCAAAACATCCCCCACCCTTGTAAGAGCTTTGGTAGTGCTTCTTTAGTTAATTTTGTAGACACTCTGGGGCCTTCATAGACATTTCTTTCTCTGTGTATTTTCTTCAATTTCCAGCTGCCACTACTTCCCCAGATTCTGATCTCTGTTCCGTGAGATCACTGTGATTTGAGGTTCTCCTCTCTGTCCCACAGTTAAGAAAGCACCTCCAGACAAAAACAAGTGATCATGGGGCTTGCTTTGTTTCTGTTTTCTCAGGGGTTGCAGTCCTTGATGCCTGTTGTCTGTCTAAAAATAGTTGCTTAATATATTTTGTCCAGTTTAACAGCTGTTTATGGTGGCAAGATTTGTCTAGTGACAAATATGGTTTTAGTCAAATATGGTTTTTATCATATTGTAGTCAAATATGGTTTTTAACTCAATCATATTGTTTTTAGCTCCGTAGTTAAGTCTCAACCATCATGTTGTGAGTTCACTGGAAGAGTCAAATTTTAGGCAAATAATGATGTATAACATGATCTTGTATATATTAATTTTATGAAATATTTTTATAGTTAATTTCAAATGAATGCTGTCATATTGATGGCTTATTAATTTACTAAACAAAAAGTAATTCCCCAAGTCCTATGACACTTGTACTTCTTTTACCAAATATATTAATTTTACCTAGTTACTTGATATACTTACTATGGACATTTTATTCTATGTTTCTTTTTTTTTTTTAAGACGGAGTTTCACTCTTGTTACCCAGGCTGGAGTGCAATGGCGCAATCTTGGCTCACCACAACCTCCGCCTCCTGGGTTCAGGCAATTATCCTGCCTCAACCTCCTGAGCAGCTGGGATTACAGGCACGCGCCACCATGCCCAGCTAATTTTTTGTATTTTTAGTAGAGACGGGGTTTCACCATGTTGACCAGGATGGTCTCGATCTCTTGACCTCGTGATCCACCCGCCTCGGCCTCCCAAAGTGCTAGGATTATAGGCATGAGCCACCACGCCCGGCCTCTATGTTTCTTTTTAAATATTTTGGAAGTAGAGTCTTTATACTTACGTCATAAGAACAATTATTATTTTGATTGGACTTATATCATGTTTTAGATATAGCCAGTTTGTACTACATACTCATGTACCACAAGCTTAGATTTTATTATAAGACAGCTTGCTATGTAGGCTGCCTAGTGATTCAAACATCAGATGGTTGATTGGCCTAGGTGACTTTTAAATGCCCTTCAGCCGTGAGATTCTATTATTCTTCAGCAAATTAAATTCAGCAGATGTCTTGAGTGCCATTTTAATAGGGTAAGTTATATAAGAAAAATTATCTTTGCCTTTGAGAAGCTTAGAATTTCATTGGTAAGTTAATACCTGTGTGTGTATGTGTGTGTGTAGAAATAGAATATGTAGAAAGAAGAGAGAATATGTGTAGAAAGATAATAGTTAAAATTGCATATGATTAATTACAAAATGAACAGCACAAACCATAAATGCTTGACATGTTCAGTCAGAGGAAGAGACAATATGGCAAAAGCAGAAAAGAAAGAACACATCTTGTCTTCTTGTGTGTGGTGATATCAGCAAAAGAGGGCCACCAAAACAGCACAAAGGAGTACACATTTGCAGGAATGTCAGTGAAGAAAATAGCTTAGTAGAAGTAGAAAGCTGTTTGCCTTGTTTTAAAAATGTGTAGCTAAGTTGTGAACATTGCAATTTTATCAACAGTGGCATTTCTTTCAGCAAGTGCCAGCCTGATGACAGCATTGGCTGTCTAGATCTGGAAATCTTACATTTGTATAACTAAGGTACCGCTGGTAATAATGTCTTAATGTTGCTATAGACTAAAATTTTTTCATAGAAAAATCCTCATCTGTATCATCAGATAATCTGAGAAACAGTATGAACATATCCACCATCTGAAGTCTGCCTTTTTGGAGCTGCTAGGTGCTAGAGAAATTCTTTTGAGTTTTATAGCTCTTCTGTATCTGTCTGAGTCTTAGTAGATTCTGGTCTTTTGTTTGTGGTTAGCTTTTAAGGATCAAGGTCATACTGAGGTTAAAACTGTCTTGCTGGGTTGATATTAAATCTGGACATAGTATTCCATGCTGACTTTTAATTCTGGTATTGGAACAGTAATTCAAAGCACACTAGTTTTTATTTAATATTGTTCAAATAAAATTAAATTTAATACACATATACCAGAATAAAAAGTTTAGATAAATTTTCTACAAAATAGAAAAAGCACTGAAATTTCTTTCCATTGACTGTGAGCTAAACAGATTATAGAATATTTCTGTGATTTAGTTTATTACTAAATAGGAAATATGTATGAAGACATCTTTGAGCATGAAAATTCTAAATTTCAGTGTATCATAGGTTTCAGTTTTTAAAATTATAGAACTGAACTTTTTGTCTTTTTTTTTTTTTTTTTTTAATATGGAACACAGTCGGGTGTGGTAGCTCATGCCTGTAATCCAGTACTTTGGGAGGATGAGGCAGGAGGATCACCTGAGATCAGGAGTTGGAGACCAGCCTGGCCAACATGGTAAAACCCAGTCTCCTAAAAATACAAAAAGTAGCTGGGTGTGTTGGTGCACGCCTGTAATCCCAGTTACTTGGGAGGCTGAGGCATGAGAATTACTTGAACCCAGGAGGCAGAGGTTGTAGTGAGCTGAGATTGCACTGCTACCCTCCAGCCTGGGCAACAGATCGAGACCTATCTCAAAAAATAAGTACATAGATAAATAAAAATGAAATATGGAACACTTTACTAATTTGCATGTCATCCTTGCTCAGGGGACATGCTAGAACTCTACTTTAATATTGCATCATTTTGTTTAAAGCAGTACCAGACAAAAGCTGAAAATATGACTAACAGATATTAAAAGCTTTATGTATATGTCTTCATATTTTCAAAAATTATTGTTTAAAAAATGATTGTTTAGTAAGCATGCTAAAATCCTTGCTTGTGTGTGTGGTTTTTTTTTTTTTTTTTTTTTTTTTTTTTTTGCACTGGCTTAGTTTTGAGGCTGACTGGGAGTGTTCATGAAAAACGAGACACATTCCAACAACAGAGAAGGGGGCGGGGGAGGGGGACAGATAAATGCAGTTTTACTTGGCAGAGTTGAATGTTGAATGTGTAAAATTTATGCCATAAAATAGATTTGAAATCTTATCAGATAAAACTTAATATGTGGATAATACTTGATAATGTTGAGTACCACATTGAGTTATTTACAACATAGAAAAGAACTTACGGGAATTATTTTGCTGCCTGTATTCTGATCATTATTGATCACAACAGGATCATTTCTATAGCTAATGGGGGATTTTCCTCAGATCTTCTTAAGGCCATAGTCAGAACCAACTGAATATATATAGGATGATTGCATTATTTTTATTGGGAAAAAAAATGGAAGCAAAGGAAATTGTTTTAATAAAGAATATAAGACTTTCTCCCCCTTTTATCTCATTAATGTATATTTTATTCTTTTACAAGGTAGAATTTGGGCTATAGAACATATACTGTAATACATGCTTTGTTGGAAGAATTTTTAAATGAATTTTCAGGGCTGTTGGTGCTGTGAAGATAGTACATGTACTTCTGTGGTTGTTTTAGTGTCTTTTTTGTTGATTTTTGACAGATAAAATAACACAAGAAGATATTGAAGGCATTCTACAGAAATTTACTGGGAATATAATGCAAGTGCCCCCCCTGTAAGTTCAATTAGTAAATTTGGATAAATGTTTACTTTTCTTTTCCAGTGGTTAACATCACTCTAATTAAAATACATGGGCTTCCTCTTGCCATATGGCAAGGCAGGTTTTAAATCTGGTGTGGCAAATGTTCAAGTAAAGGTGAGACAGGATGTGGAGCTTTTGACACTCCCTAAGAGGCAGTGAAATGTGGTCTACTTTGTTTCTGGGTGTGGCCACAGCCTGGCATCTGTGCTATTACAGTGTTTATTGGCTTTTCTGATTCTGTCAACAGACATCAGGGCAGTTCTGGAGCCCAGAGATGTCCCTTTTCCTAGAACTGTTGTGAAGGGACCAGTCCAGTCTAGGAGGGAAGTCAGAGTCCTAATGTGCACTGCCTATCAGGTGCTGGGACCATTCCTACTGGGCAGAATCTTTGCCTTCGCTATTCTCTGCAACCAGCGAAACCAGTGAGAGTTATAACTTATTAAAAATATAAGTATATTGCTTTACCGCTTGTCTTAGTTTGTTTGGGCTCCAGTAACAAAATATCAAACTGGGTAGCTTATAAACAACAGAAATTTATTTCTCACGGTTCTGGAGGCTGGGAAGTCCAAGATCACAGTGCAGTAGACTTGGTGTTGTGGGGGGGCCTGCTTTTTCACAGATGGCACCTTCTTACCCTGTCCTCCCATGGTAGAAGGGACAAGGCAGCTCTCCGGGGCCTCTTTATAAGCGCACTAATTTCTTTCATGAGAGCTGTGCCCTACGGCCTAATTACCTCCCAGAAGTCCCCACCTTCTCATATCATCACCTTGGGCATTAGGATTTCAGCATATAAATTTTGAGGTTTGACATTCAGATCATAATACCTTATAGCCATATTTTCCTGCACATTACCATTTCAAGCAAATTGCCTGTTTTTAAAAATGGCCGAATCGATTATAGGATATGTCGGGATAAGTTTCTGACTTCTTTTAGAATTTAGTATTTATTTTGTATTTAAATTCTTGGGATTTTCCAGGAACATTGAAATATCTCTGAAGAGATACCTTTTCATGATTTTGCCTCAAATGTAAAAATTTAAAAATTTTAGCAAGATCTACATAAACATTCTTTTGGATTGTTGTTAAAATAAATTTTATTTATATTTGCTTGTAAGAATTGTTTTAATATTTTCTGTGATTATTCCAAGGATTTTGTTTTCCAGTAAAATTTTATCATGAAAAGCTAAGATACGCTTAGTAGATTATTTGCTTATTAGCTTCTTAGAAATGCTTTGGTAACATATAAAAATGAATATTATAGTAGAGATTGTTTAAAGGAAATATAGCTGAGATTATTATGACCAGAGTCTATTAAATTCCTTGTGCCTTTAACACAGAATGAGGACCACTAAGGAGAAGACATGAATAGACCATCTCCAAAAAGGTGGTTAAAGAACAAAATTGGCAACACTGTTTACTGAGTGTCAGAATTAGGTTATGTCCGCCTTAGAAATATTTAGAAACTCTCTCCATGACAGCATTGTGGAGTAGATTAGAATTAAAAACTCATTCATTTTTTAGAAAGATTCTCACTGTAAAGCACTGCCAGTCATCCTTCCTTTCCATACCAGAATCTGGAATTATCATCTCGCAATCTTTCCAAATCCCCCTCAATTCTTGCTCTCCTTTCTTTCCCTTTCTCCCATCTCACAAGCTATTCTGCATTAAAGAAAGATGGACAGAGACTTTCAACTTTGATGAAGAGAGGTGAAGTTGTAGAAGCAAAACCTGCCAGGCCAGTGACTGTATACAGTATCTCCCTTCAGAAATTCCAGCCACCATTTTTCACATTAGGTAAGATGGAGAAATTTGAAATCATTTGTAGTTACATGTACTTTTAATTCGTATTTGGCTACTTTTGTGTCATTTTAATAGATCTGTAGGATGTTGGAGATTTTTAAAAAATTGAATTTAAGGAAAGTTAGGATTTCTTTATACCTTTTTCTGGTAACACATTTAATGAGATTCCTGTAGCTATCTGAAGATTCAGAAATGCCTTTCTAACTAGGCTGAGTTTTTCGTGTATTGTATTGTGTTATCTTACTATAAAGTTGAAAGTAACATACTTTAGATCTCTATAGAGAAGCGTAAGAAGTATATACTTCTTAAATTTTAGATTTTATTATCTTTTGGATGCTTTTCCTCCCATTTTGATTAGTACTCGATACATTCAGTTTTAGAATTGGCATTAATTTGTCAATTGAAAACAAAGCATTTTTAGTTTTTGAACAAGAAACCCCTCACCCCCTTGTTTACCACCTTTAAGTTACTATTAAAGATCCTGTAAATATGGAAAAATATGGGTAAGGCATGGTCACGTTTTTAGTTCAAGTTATGAATTTTAATTTCTAATACATATTTGAAATAAATGTAAAGACTATAAAGTTCATTTCTGTTGTTTGGAAACTTATGGTCTGGCTGCAGAAAGTTGTAAACATATAAGAGCTATGAAGAATCCAAAGCTGTAGTTCCTAAGTGCATACTGAATGGGATTCATTTTAGAAATAATGTCCCAAAACCTTTTAACCTAAACTTACTGCTTTTTTCTATTGGCATTATTGTTTTATCTGTGTTATGTTTCTGCAGGATATGATTTTGTACCATTAGGGAAAAAAAAAGTCACTTTGTTTCTTCAGGTTCCTGCTTCTAAAATATTTGACAGATAATGAAAAAAACACACTTAAAAATGTTGTGCTCCATTCCATGAAAATGAAGCAGCTGGTTTGACAGAGTAGATATTCTCTATGAAAGCAAGAAAAACTCAGATTTTTCAGATTGTATTGAAGTTGAAACTATTTTATTGACTATTGACTAGGGAGAGCAATAACAGGCCAAAAGGTATTTTTTCACCCATGTCAAATGTAATGCAAGAATTCTGGTACACCTGCATTTCCTCCCAGTGCCCACTTTCAATCTCAGTAGTGGCCCCCAACCATGAGCTGACTAAAGAAAGCGAGGGAGGGGAGGGTGGTTATTAAAATTCTCAGGTGGTGAGTTTTGATTAATTCCCCCAAATGGCTTTCTTTGTACCAGTAAGACTAGAAGCAGCTAGAATATAGTCCTTTTGTGTGGAAATGTGGCAGCTCTTTTCAGGAAGTCTTACTGATGAATAAAAATAATGCAGAGTCCTGTTCTTAACCAATAAGCTTGTGTTAGATTGTGTTAAGAAGAAATTTAGATTTACATTCAGTTCTGGGACATTGTGTAATTTTAAGCTGTTTTGTGATTACTTCAGGTGTATTTCCAAAAGAACATTTAAATATGCTGAGTTCTTCGTGAGTAGTACAGTACCCCAAACATAATTCTTGTTGCTGTGAGAAGGGGTTTTTGGTTGGTTGGTTGGTTTTTGGTTGAATGTATAAATCAGAAAATATTTTAAAAATCTACAGCTCATGATGGCAAAACTACATTTCTAAACATTTACAACCTATTAAATGAACAAGGCATACAAATCTGAAAATATTTTTTTAAATCTACAGTTCATGATAGCAAAGCTGAGATTTCTAACTATTTAAAACCTATTAAATGAACAAGGCTGAAGTACTAAAGTGGTATGACTTGCCAGTTAATTTAAAATGTGTTCATGAGTTTCTGCTATTTGCTTTCTCCACACTCTGACTTTTCAATCTCACAAACACATATGCTACTGGATGAATAATTTATGTTTTAGTGCATAAATATTTTATCACTCAATTGTTTGCATAGTGCATTTTTACATTTGTTTACGGGCATCATTTCTATGTAAAGTGGATTTCATAGGAGGTTAGCAATTTACCATGTCACTGTTAACATTCTAGATGTTGAATGTGGAGGAGGTTTTTATATCAGAAGCTTGGTCAGTGACATTGGAAAAGGTAAGCATAAAAATGAATTACGAATTATCATTTAGAGAGTAATATTCCTTTTCAGTGGGAAGAGGGAATTTTCCATTTTTCTTATTTCTGAGTACTGGCCTTAGGAACTGAACTCTTGCTGCCTTCAGCTTTAAAAGCATTGTTGGTTTCTGGCATGCAATTATCAGCCTCAGCAGCTGCAGTGAAACGCTTGTAATGGAAAAGAAGAGAAAGAGAGAACAGAAAATGAAGACGGGAAAAATGAATGTAGGGCTGACATTTTTGCAAGTACAAAAGATTTTAACTCAAACTAGGGATCAGAAGAAAAAAAGAAAGATTTAACCTTGTGAAAGTTATTTTCAAATTTTTTAAAAACTGGAAGGCGTAGTCTTACAAATAGCCAGAAGGTTTTGGTTCTGGCTCTGCCATTTACTAGCAGTTGTCACACTGGACAGGTCATATGATCTCATCTGTAAAGTGACGGTAATCTTTACTCCATGAAGTTGCTTCATGAGTTAAATGACAAAACTGTGGGCAAGTTCTTTGTTGATTTTACAGCAGCTTATAAGGTGAATTATTAAATATTATTTTGCTACTTGTGTCTTTATCTCAAGGCTCTTGGTTCTTACATTGGATTATTTTATTTTTGGGTGGTTTTGAGATATTTGAATCGAGTTCGGTCATTTGAACAATTATAGACTATGAAATATTGAATCATTTATCTTCTGGATTTTTTTCCCACCTTTTGTTGCTATAGAACTGTCTTCCTGTGCCAATGTGCTAGAGCTGACCCGAACGAAACAGGGGCCATTTACGCTAGAAGAGCATGCCCTTCCTGAAGATAAATGGACAATTGATGACATTGCACAGTCTCTTGAGCATTGCTCATCTCTTTTCCCAGCAGAGTTGGCACTTAAAAAATCAAAACCTGAGAAGTCTAATGAACAGGGTTTGAGCTGTGAACATATAACTCTAAATGAGCCAAAGGGAGAAGATGATGTAATTAAGACGTGTTGAGATTGGCCTGGAAATATCATCATTTTCTAGTTGACATTTGAATCCCTTTGTGCAGATGCAGAATGGCAAGCTACATTCAAAAGACAAACAGTATTCTTAACGTTTTTTTTGCATGAAGAAAAATGTCTATCATTTACAGTTTCAATAGCATATAATTTATTTGCTATGCCTTATAAATGGCCTCGCAGTTGTTCAGTTGTTTGCTGTGTTGTGGAATGTTCTTTTAGGATTTTTTATATCGTGAAAATGTGAATATGATTGGATTCAAGAAAATTAAATTTCTGAATTTGATCTGTCTTCAGTCTTGTGAAAAAGTTGAACAAATTTCCTAATCAAAGAAATAATGTATGAGTTCCATGTTTCTTTAGTTTGATAAAAGTAAATATAATTTAGTGTTTTTACTTTATTTAGGCTTCCTGGTGGCTTCATTTTATTGAAATTCTTTACTTTGTTTGAAATGGCCATTATTGACTTTTTTCTTATGTTTTGGAGAGTTTATTATTATTAAAAATATTTCTTTGATAAAACGCCCCTTATCTAGTAATACCTGTGTTTGTTTAGATCTTGGAAACGAATAAACTTTTATAGTATTTGTAAATGAACCAAATTATTGCTGCTACCACTAAGAGGATGTAAATAGAAGACTAATAATTAAAGTCACCTTCCTACCTTTAGAGCACCTTCAGCTCCTATAGTTTTGTATTGTGGCAGCTATGAGATATTTTCATGGTAATTTCAACATGGTCAAGCACTTTGTACCAAGTTATTAAATAACAATTTTTAAAATTTAAAGAATGTGTCTTCAACTAAAAACTTTTCTTTATGCTTTAGCATTTATTTATGTCTCTTTATAGAGCATTATCCCTGTGACATTGTTTCTTTAGTTTGCTCTTTCAAGAGATATTTATAGATGCTGCCATAGCTGCCCTGCATTTCCAGCTAATCTCTTCTGCTCTAAATATTTAAAAACAGTTCTTCTCAAACATTTTCATTCAGATAGCTTTCTGAAAGTTCCCTATCCGTCTTTACCATAATTTTTAAATGTAGCCACATTATAAAATAGTAAACTTCATATATAATGAATGTTTCATATTTTTGTTATGGGAAAGCAATAACATAGTTGAATACAGAATGCAGCCAGTCTTTAGAAACATTCAAATCCCTCTTCCTTTACTCAAATACAGTTTCCAAAGGAAGACTCATGAGAAATGTCATAAAATACAAGTTTTAGATTTTTGTGCTTTGCCTTTCTTTTTAAAGGTGTTTTCCTGCTCTGCACTAACTTTTTATTTTGCTTAACCCACTTTGAACTCAGTGTAAAAAATTATGTCATCATTATGGCATTTTCAACATATTGGCAACGTATTTTAAATGAAAACATTAAAACTAATTCTTAGTATGAGACAAAATTGTAAGGAAAAAGAGCATGAATACCATGATGCATTAACATAAAATACCAAACACACAGAATTATAAAATGAAAATTTACAGTTTAACTTGTTCATATCTAGTGCCCATAGTGTGTGTCAGTCAAAGGTGGCAGCAGACACACCCGCCTGTTGGAATGGCACAGGTTACGATATGTCCTCTTCATTGCAAGTTAAAGTCTAAATAGAAACATACTTAGGTTTTAGAATACATAGGTGGGATTTCTGCTGTATTTTTCAACTTAAAAGTTGACACATAGAGTTTGCTAATAGAGGAGTAGAGATGGTTGACAAATTTTAAAAAACAATAGCCAACATTTTTCTTTTATATTTAAGACATCGAAGGAGATTTTGCCAAATGGGAAAAATATCATTATCTCTTAATGTACTAACTTTAGAATTTTAATTTTTATATTATATTTCCCTTTTTGTTGTTCACATAGTCTTAAGGCACCTATACTTTTAACTTTTTCATTTGATATTATCTGTGTGTATTTAGTTGTGATAATGGTTATTTTAATTATATTGCTTCATACTTTTATTTAAACCATTTCTCTATTGATGAATACTTAAGTAGTTTTTAATTTTATTAGGATAAATTCCTGGGGGGTGGGGACTGTTAAATGAAATAACATGAAGAATTTTATGACTTATGTTTGCCTTATTGCTTTCCCAAAGAGTTGTAACATTTTACAGTGATACCATTTGAGTTAGGGGTTTTATATGTGGTTGCTAATTTAGTCAATATAGGAGAAAAATCAAAGTTTCTCTGATTTGCTTTTGTATGATTTGTCTGTATACTTTGTTCATTTATATAAATAAATATCTTAATGGTTTCTATACATATTTGCATGAGTTATTTATGTCGTAAATACTTGATAGAAGAATTTTTCATGGTTTGTTGTCCTTTTAGAATTAATTTTAATTCTTGCTAAGTTTGCTCATTCTAATTCTTCCCCCTTTTATTATTGTCACATTAAAAAGTATGAAAAGTTTAAAATTTATTGGAACTTTAAAATCTTATTAACTCTCATAAGCAGCTGAAACTGATTGAGATACTCTGAAAAGTTCAAGACTTATTCATAAAACAAATTAGCTTTCTTCCGATAGTCTGGTATTTAAATACCAACTCAGGGTTTTTTTTCACTTTAATCAAAATATTAAAAAATTTCTGTGTCTTATATATTTCTGGGTCTAAACCTTCATGACATAATAAAGTTGTTTTACTTGTAAGAGAAAGATAAAAGACTTTAAAAATCCTAAAAATGTTTCAACCTGAAATATACCAGATCACTTCATTTTGACACTTTTTTTTTATATTTCTGAAAACTATTGCCCTAAAAGTTATTAAAAGTCATACTACTATTTATAGTCCCAAAATCCAGGAATTTTACATAACAGAAATTTACTCTCTGCGAATTCAGAGTTTTGAAATGTGAATAAGGGCTAAACACACTTTCTTCTACCTGTACTTACTAGGTCTTTTTTCTTAAATAGTTGAATTAAAACAAGCCACTGACTCATCATCAGAAGTGATTTACTGTATTAAGTATGAGTGCTTTGTATCAGTTCATCAGTACATTTTATGCCCCCTGACCAGATTGAAATTTTTATCAGATTTACAGTGAACATTTTGAGGTTCAACTAGATGGTGAATTGTTCTGTTTCAAAGAAAGTAAGTAATTTACCTTATATCATGATGTATATAATAGAAAAAGATGTGATTCAAAAGCACTCTAAAGTGCTGAAACATTTAGATGGAGGAAAAGAGAATAGATACGAGGTTTATGCACTGAAATGAGTATAATGGCCTTGTAGTTAAATAGAGGGATTGTCTTGAAACAATTTCTTTCTCTAAGGTGTGTATGGGCAAAGCTCTAGTTTGTCCTAATTATTCATTAAATACTATTTATTAAGCACATTTGTTAAGGCAGTTGAATCAGCAGTGCCTTCATTTGTTAATGTGTGAGTTAAATTCTCTTTATGAACAGCAATATCTTCAGATTGCTGCTATAAACAGTGATATAGTCGGAAGGTTGAAATTCAGAAATTATTTTGTTCTTATCCATAACCCTTAAAATGCTATTAACTTTATTTCTGTCTTTACCATTAGTCAACTTGTTGATCCTAGGTGAATCACTTAATCTGTTTGGGTCTCAGTTTCTTCATTGTTACAACGAAGGAGACAGACTAGTCCATCTTGAAGAATCTCTCCAACACTAAAATATTAGGCTTCCAAGTGTAAATAATTTGTAATTATTTTGCTCCGGAACTCATTCCTCATGAACCTGAATTTTTATATTTATCAGTTCCCATCCTTTACTTCTTTGGATATTGCATCTCTTCTAGAGTCTTTGCATTTTATTCGGTGTCTAATTACTCTTTCATATTTTCCATCTCGTTATCCCACTGTGCTGCATACTGGGGAATTTCCTCCAGTCTTTTTTCCTGATAATGAATTCCTTTTGCTATTTTTATTTAGTCTTTTAACAATCATATATTTATTCCAGTCACTCTGTGTATTTATTTATTTAGAGACAGTTTCTCTGTTGTCCAGGCTGGAGTGCAGTGGCGTGATCTCAGCTCACTGTAAACTCAGCCTCCCGGGTTCAAGCCATTCTCCTGCCTCAGCCTCCTGAATAGCTGAGATTACAGAAATGCACCACCATGCCTGGCTAATTTATTTTTTATTTTTAGCAGAGACGAGGTTTCACCATGTTAGCCAAGCTGGCCTCCAACTCGTGACCTCAGGTGATCCTCTCACTTTGGCCTCCCAAAGTGCTCGGATTACAGACTTAAGCCACCATGCTGGGCCTTTTGTTTTTATTTCAACACCAAGTTTTTTCCTCTAAAATCCACCTCTTCTTTTTTCATGTGTTAATCTTATTCTTTCCTTAGGGTTTCAGTAAAATGCATATATTTTTTACTTTGATATTTTATATGCATACAGAAAATCGCACGTAACCGTATAGCTTAGTGAATTTTCACGAACCAAACATGTCTATAACCAGCAACCAAGTCAAGAAGCAGAACATTACTAAGCCCTCCAGAAGCCCCTACTGCTCCATGAAGATTATAGATTAGTGTTTCATGTAACATTATATATTAGTAATTTTGTCTGTTGTGCTTCATAGCTGCATATAAATAGAAGTCTGTGATTTGTATTCTTTTATATCTGGCTGCTTTTGCACAGAGTTACAATCTTGAGGTTCTTCCATATTGTGGCTGTCTTAGCTTGGGCTGCTATGACAAAATGTCATAGACTGAGTGACTTAATAGATATTTGTTTCTCACAGTTCTGGAGGCTGGAAGTCTGAGATCAGGGCTCAGTGTGGTTGGGTTCTTGTGAGGACTGTCTTACTGGCTTGGAGAGGGCTACCTTCTCATTGTGTTCTCATATGGCCAAGACAGGGACCGTGTCTCATCCTCACAGGGATGCTAACCCCATCATGGCAGCTCCAACCTCATGACCTTGTCTAAATTTAATTACCTCCCAAAGGCCCCACTTCCTGTTCATCATAATTGTTTAGTATTCATTTATTACCATTGTTGACCTGTTTTACTGAATGATGGACACTTGGTTAGCTTTCAATTTTGGGTATTTTGAATAATGCCTCTATGAACAATCTAGTACTTGTCTCCTGGTAAACATGCACACATTTCTGTTGGAATTTTGTTTTGTTTGGTTTGAGAGAGTCTCACTCTGTTGCCCAGGCTGAAGTGCAGTGGTACAATCTTGGTTTACTGCAACCTCTGCCTCCCAGGTTCAAGCAATTCTCATGCTTCAGTCTCCTGAGTAGCTGAAAATACAGGCACATGCCTCCATACCCAGCTATTTGTGTGTGTGTGTGTGTGTGTGTATTTTTGGTAGAGACAGGATTTCATCATATTGGCCAGGCTGGGTCTCAAACTCCTAACCTCAAGTGATCTGCCCGCCTCAGCCTTCCAAAATACTGGGATTACAGGCATGAGCTCCTGCAACCGGCCTCTGATGGATATTTCTAAGAGTGGAATCTAGGTTGTAGAGTATATGTTAAGCTTTAGAAGATACTGCAAGCAGTTTGTCACAGTTACTGTACCAGCAGCATATGGGAATTCTAGTGGTTCTACATTCTTATCAGCACAAAGTGTTTTATGTTTTCATCTTAACTATTTAGGTGCATGTTTACTTTATTACAATATGGTTTTAATGAGTTTTCCTCTGATTTCTTAGGGTTTTTATTTATGTGTATTTTTTAGTCTAATTTTCTATGCAGTCTATTAGTCTGTTTAATCTTACTGTCTAGTTAGTCTAATAGTCTCTGTTAGCTCAGCTATCTGAAATTCTTATGGAGTGTGCTCTAATATTATTGAATCTCCCAATTCTCAGCCAAGGTAGATTGTGTCCTACCTTGTGTTCTTTGTGCTGCAAACTTGGATTCTGAGTTAATAGTGAGACTTCAGGGGAGTGTGTGTGCTTGGGTTGAGAGTGTCCTCCCATAGAGGTTTTGGGATTGTTTCTGCTAGGCACACCAGAAATATCGTTGTTCTGAAATCCTCACCGTAAATGATCATTGCAGAGGTGTTTTGTTATTGTTGTGTTGTGTTTTGTTTAATTTAAAGCCTAAGTCAATAAAGAAAAGCTTCCTTGTTTTTGCCCTATGTTTGTGGTAAATTGTGTCGTAACTACCATTTTATTAAATATATAGTCCTTTAAGGGTACCAGTTTTATGTCTATATTTGGGGTTGTCACAACTCCAAAACCTCTCAAGATCCCACACTTCATTTCCATCTCCACTTAAAATGCAAACCCTTTGGTTACAGAGAGGAGTAGATCTTGCCTCCCTCTCATACCACCTGGATTGCTGTAGCATCAACAAGTGCATTTACCTCTTCGTTTTTCAGATTGTTCTTTATATTGGACCCTGGTAAATTTCCTTATTACAAGTTCAATTGTTTTTTAAATGAATTTTTTGAAGTCGCATTTATATGCAACACAGTTCACCATTTTAAGTGTATAGTTCAAAGAGTTTTACTAAATATATATAGTCATATAATGAGGATCATCAAAGTGAAGATAACAGGACATTTCCATTATTCTCCAAAGCTCCCTATTGGCCCTTTTCCTTTTGTAAACAATCTCTTCTGTCACTCTCAGTCCTGGCAGCCATTATCTGATTTCTATCTCTATAGTGTTTTTTTGCCTTTTAAGGAATGTCGTATGAATGGAATCATACAGTATTTTGTATTTTGTATTTAGCCTCTTTCACTTAATACAAAGCTTTTGAGATGCGTTGCTGGATGTATCAGTAGCTCTTTCCTTTTTTTTACATTCCATTGTATGGATGTACCACAATTTGTTTATCCATTCACTAGTTAATAGACATTTATTTTGCTTCCAGTTTTGGGCTGTTTGAACAAAACATCTGTAAACATTATATACAGGTCTTTATGCGCACATATTCTTCTCTTGGGAATGGACTGCTCTATCATATAGTAAGTGTATGTTTAACTGTTTGTTTATTTTTTTAAGAGGCGGATTCTCACTCTGTTGCCCAGGCTGGAGGGCAGTAGTCCAATCTCCGCTCACTGCAACATCCGCTTCCCAGGTTCTAGCAATTCTCCTGCTTCAGCCTCCCAAGTAGCTGGGACTACAAGCATATGCTGCTATGCCTGGCTAATTTTTTGTATTTTAGTAGAGACAGGGTTTCACCATGTGGCCCAGGCTGGTCTCGAACTCCTGAGCTCAGGCAGTCCACCCGCCTCGGCTACCCAAAGTGCAAGGGATTACAGGTGTGAGCCACCATGCCTTTAACTTTTAAAGAAACTGCCAAAATCTTCTCCAGAGTGGCAGTGGCATTTTGGATTCCCTCTAGCAATGTATGAAATTTATAGTTGTTCTACATCCTTACCAGCACTTGGTATTATAAGTCTTTTTTTTTTTTTTTTTTTGATGGATTTTCACTCTTGTTACCCAAGCTGGAGTGCAATGGTGTGATCTCGGCCCACCGCAACCTCTGCCTTCCTGGGTTCAGGCAATTCTCCTGCCTCAACCTCCTGAGTAGCTGGGATTACAGGCACGCGTCACCATGCCCAGCTAATGTTTTGTATTTTTTAGTAGAGATGGGGTTTCACCATGTTGACCAGGATGGTCTCGATCTCTTGACCTCGTGATCCACCCACCTTGGCCTCCCAAAGTGCTGGGATTACAGGCTTGAGCCACTGCGCCCGGCTATTGTAAGTCTTTTTAAATATTACCCATTATAGTAGTTGTGAATAATATGTAATGTGGTTTTGAATTTGCATTTTCTAATGGCTAATAATATTGAATATCTTCTCATGCTTATTTGTCATCCTTATATCTTCTTTAATAAACTTTAAAAAAATCTTTTGTCTATTTAAAACATTGTGTTCTATATAAATTCTAATTGTGTCAACATCATTTGTTGAAAGCACTATCCTTTCCCTGTTAAATTACCTTGGCATATTTGTTGAAAACTAGTTGACCATATTTTTTTATTTGCATCTATTTGAACTATTTGTCTCCATTGATTTTTATTTTTATTCTTTTTTTTTTCTTTTTCTTTTTGAGATGGAGTCTCACCCTATTGCCCAGGTTGGAGTACAGTGGTGTGATCTCGGCTCACTGCAACCTCTGTCTCCCGGGTTCAAGCAATTCTCCTACCTCAGCCTCCTGAGTAGCTGGGATTACAGGCTGATTTTTGTATTTTTAGTAGAGACCATGTTGGCCAAGCTGGCCTTGAAATTCTGACTTCAAATGATCCACCCATGTTGGCCTCCCAAAGTGCTGTGATTATAGGCAAGAGCCACCACACCTGGCCTAATTTGTATTTTATTCTTACATCAATATCTCACTGTCTTGATTACTATAGCTTTATATGGTAAGGCTTGAAATCAGGACTCATTCTCTAATTTGAGTATTTGTGGTATTCTATCTGGATTCTTTGCATTTTCAGATAAATTTTGGAATCAGCCTGTCATTTCCTACCAAATAAAAAGTCCAGTGTGATTTTAACTAGAATTTTTTTGAGCTTATAGATTTGGGGAGAATAACATCAGAATGATATTGTCCCATACAATCTATTAACATAGCATATCTCATAATTCATTCAGTCATTTTTAATTCCTTTCAGTAGGCTGGGTATGGTGGCTCACGCCTGTAATCCCAGCACTTTGGGAGGCCGAGGTGGGTGAATCGCCTGAGATTGGAAGTTCAAGACCAGCCTGGCCAACATGGTGAAAACCCTGTCTTTACGAAAAATACAAAAATTAGCCAGTTGTGGTGGTGCACATCTGTAATTCCAGCTACTTGGGAGGCTGAGGCTGGAGAATTGCTTGAACCCGGGAGGCGGAGGTTGCAGTGAGCCAAGATCACACCACTGCACTCCAGCCTGGGCAACAAAGTGAGACTCCATCTCAAAAAAGAAATAAAATCAAATAAAATGTCCCTCTTAGTAATGTTTTTTAGGTTTCAGTATATAACTCTTCCATGTATTTTGCAAAACCTTTCTTTAAATTTTTATATGTCTTGATGATTTTGTAGAGATACTGTTTTTAATTTTAATTTCTGTTTGTTGCTACCATATAGAAATATAATTGATGCTTGCATAGTACAAGCTTGATAACCTTTCTTAGTTCGGGTAACTTTATGCTACATGCTTTGGGATTTTTTGCATAGACAGTCATATCACCTGTGAGTAAAGGCAGTTTTATTTCTTCCTTTCCAAACTGTATGCCTTTCATTTTTTTTCTGCTAAATAGCAGTGAATAAGACCTACAATACAATGATGAGTAGTGGTAGTAAGAGCAGATATTTTTTCCTTCCTTCTGATCTTAAGGGATTTATTATTTATTTATGTTTAACAAGTATGTTGTTAGGTGTAGGTTTTTCATAGAAGTTCTTTATCAGGTTGAGAAAATTGAAGGTAGTTAGCTGTACGTGTTTTTGTAGATGTTCTTTATTTGGTTGAAGAATTTCCTTTCAATTCTTAATTGCTGAGAGTTTTTATCAGGCATAGATTGTTGTCAGGTGCTTTGCTACATCTTTTGAGATAATTGACTACTGAATCTTGAACTGACCTTGCATTCCTAAGTTAAACCATACTTAGTTATAATGTCTTATCCCTTTTATATAATGCTGACTTTGGTTTTCTAATATTTTATTGAGTTTTGTTTCTGTGAGGGATTTTGGCCCTAGTTTTCTTGTAATAGCTTAGTGTGGTTTTTGTATGAAAAATATTGTTCACAACGTTCTTTTATTCTGTTTATGCCTGTAAGAACTATAGTAATATCTCTGCTTTCATTCCTGATAACTGTTAATTTATATCATCTCTATGTTATTTCATTAATCTTTTCCAAATAGTTTGTCTTTATTTATTTGAATTTTCATTTTCTAATGAGCATTAATATTGATTATTGATTTTTTCTATTAAAAATAGTAAAAATTGTTCTTACTGATTTTTATTTTTCTGATTTCTATTTTTCACATATCTATTTCATGTATATATTTCTATTTTTCATGTATATATTGCTCCTATCTATATTATCTTGCTCTTTTTCTAGTCTTAAAGTAGAGACCTAGGTCACTTCTTTTCAAACTTAAGCATTTAATGTTACCAGTTTTTCTTTGAGCACTGCTTTAGCTGCATCTCATAAGTTATAATAAGTTATGATTCCATTTAAAATAATTTCCATTATGATATTTCACTTTACCGATTATTTACAAATGTATCATTTAATTTCTGAATATTAGAGGACTTTCTGTATAAAGTTCTTTAATGTCTTGTTTAATTTCATTGTGGTGAGAGAATATAAAATACATGAATATAAAATGTGTGATTTCCATTCTTACAAACTTAAGCCTTGTTTCATGACTCAGAAATGGTCTACCTTGGAATTTGTTTCATGTACATTGGTTAAGAACGTGTTTTCATGGTTGTTGAGTGATCATTCTGTAAATATCAATTAGGTGAAGCTTGTTGCTGTGTTAGTCAGGTCTTCCATAGCCTTAATGGGGTTTGTTTTGCTTTTGTTTTGTTTTCTGTTTTTGTTCTACTTTGCCTATCAGTTACAGTGAGAGGAGATCTGCAATCTTCAATTATACTCACTCCTTCCTTCCTTCCTTCCTTCCTTCCTTCCTTCCTTCCTTCCTTCCTTCCTTTTTTGAGAGGGAGGCTCACTCTCTCACTTTGTTGCCCAGGCTGAAGTGCAGTGACACAATCTCAGCTTTCTGCAACTTCCACCTCCCAGGTTCGAGCAATTCTCCTGCCTCAATCTCCCCAGTAGCTGAGATTACAGGTGCCAGCCACCACACCCATCTAATTTTTGTATTTTAGTAAAAACAGGGTTTCACCATGTTGGCCAGGCCGTTCTCTAACTCCTGACCTCAAGTGATCTACCCAACTCAGCTTCCCAAAATGCTAGGATTACATGCATGAGCTGTCCCACCCAGTCCTTCCTTCAGTTCTGTCACTTTTTTTACTATATGTGTATGAGAACCTTATTATTAGGGGCGTGTACATTTAAAATTGTTATGTCTTATTGATAGATTGATCTGTCATTATGAATGTCAGTATTCATTCCTGACAGTATTTCTTTTTCTGAGTATGTTTCTGGATGTGTCTACTATTATTAACATAGCCACTCTAGCTTTTTAAAATTAATGTTTATAATATATATATATACACATATATGTTACTTTTAGCTGTTTTGTTTCCTTATATTTAAAGTGGATGTCTTATAGGTAGCATATACCTGGGTGTTGCTTTATTATCTAATCTGATAATCTCAACATTTTTATTAGGATGTTTAGGCCATTTACATTTAATGTAATTATAGACATGGTTTGATTTGCTATACTATCTTTTCATTTGTTTTGTATGTGAGCCATATTTTCATTGTTCTTTTTTCCATTTTTGACTGTTTTCTTTAGTACTGAGTGCTTTTTTTTTTTTGTATGTCATTGTATATCTTGGCTTGTTAGTTATACATCTTAAAAATTTTTTTCTGTTTTATATAGGATTTATAATATACATCTTTAACTTATCACAGATTACTTTCAAAGAGTATTTTACTACCTCATGTGTAATGTATAAACCTTAAAATAGTATATTTTCATTTATCTCTCCTGTCTTTTATGCTATTGTTTTTATACATATAATTTTACATGTTAGAAACCATATAATACATTGGGTTTGTTGTTGTTTGTTTTTACCTTGTGGCTGTTGGCTAGGGTCAGCATACATTTTCTGTAAAGGCATACCTTGGAGATATTGTGGGTTTGGTTCCAGACCACCATAATAATACAAATATGCAAAAAGTGAATATCACAATAAAGTGAGTCACACAAGTTTTTTGTCTTCCAGTGCTTATAAAAGTTTTGCTTATATTACACTGTAGTCTATTAAGTGTGCAATAGTGTTATGTCTAAAAAAAAGGCACCTTAATTTAAAAATGCTTTATTGCTAAAAAATGCTAACAATAATTTGAGCATTCACTGAGTCATAATCTTTTTGCTGGTGGAAGGTCTTTTCTTGTTTATGGCTGTGGACTGATCAGGGGTCAAATGATGAAGTTTACGGTGGCTATGGCAATTTCTTAAGTCAACAGTAAAGATTGCAACATCAGTTCATGCTTCCTTTCATGAAAGATTTCTCTGTAGTGTGTGATGCTTTTTGATAGCATTTTATGCACAGTAGAACTTTGAAATTTGGAGTCAGTCCTCTCAAACCCTGCTCTGCTTTAACAACATAAGTTTATATAATATTCTAAGTCCATTGTTGTCATTTCAACTATGTTCACAGTGTCTTCACCAGGAGTAGTTTCCATCTCAAGAAATGGAATGAAATATTTGCTCATCCATAAGGAAAAATTCCTCATCTGTTCAAGTTTAATCATGAAGATTGCAGCAACTCAGTCACATCTTCAGGCTTCACTTCACTTCTAATTCTAGTTCTCTTGCTATTTCTACCACATCTGTGGTTCTTCCTACATTGAAGTCTTGAACCTCTCCGAGTCATCTGTGGGGACTGGAATCAACTTCTTCCAAATTCCTGTTAATATTTATATTTTGACCTCCTGTGAATCATGAATGTTCTTAGTGGCTTCTAGAATGGTGAATCCTTTCCAAAAGGTTTTCAGTTTACTTAGTCCAGATCCATCCATCCAGAGGACTCACTTTCAGTGGCAGTTATAGCCTTATGAAATGCATTTTTTCAATAATAAGGCTTGAAAGTTGAAGTTACTCCTTGATCCATAAGCTGCAAAAATGGATGTTGTGTTAGGCATGAAAGCAACATTAATCTTTTGGGTTTTTTTGAGACAGGTTCTAGCTCTGTCACCAAGGCTAGAGTGCAGTGCCACAATCTCAGCTCACTGCAACCTCTGCCTCCTGGGTTCAAGCAATTCTCTTGCCTCAGCCTCCTGAGTAGCTGGGACTACAGGCATATGCCACCAGGCCTGGCTAATTTTTTGTATTTTTTTAGTAGAGACAGGGTTTTACCGTGTTGCCCAAGCTGGTCATGAACTCCTGAGCTCAGGCAATCTGCCTGCCTGGCCTCCCAAAGTGCTGGGACTTTAATCTTTTTGTACATATACATCTCTTGGATGACTAGGTTTATTGCCAGTGAGCAGTAATATTTTGAAGGGAATTATTTTTCTTAGTGTAGGTCTCAACAATGGGCTTAAAATATTTGGTCCACCATGTTGTATACAGATGTGTTGTCATCTAAACTTGGTAGTTTCATTTATAGAGCACAGGCAGAGTAGATGTAGCATAATTCTTAAGGGCTTTAGGATTTTCAGAATGGTAAATGAACATTAGCATCAATTTAAATCGCTAGCGGTATTAGTCAGTCAGCAACTCTCAACAAGAGAGTCAGCATATTTTTTGAAACTTTGAAGCCAGGCATGAACTTCACCTCTCTGGTTGCAAAAGTCCTAGATGGCATCTTCCAATATAAAGCTGTTTCATCTACATTGAAAATCTGTTGTTTAATGTAGCCACCTTCATCAATGTTATCTAGATCTCTTAGATAACTTGCTGCAGCTTCTACAGCAGCATTTGCGAATTCACCTTGTACTCTTATGTAATGGAGTAGCTTCTTTCCTCATACCTCATAAACCAACCTCTGCTAGCCACCGACTTCTGCATTTTCCTCACCTCTCTCAGCCTTCATAGAATTGAGGAGAGTTAGGGACTTGCTCTGGTGATTAGAATGGCTTAAGGGAATGTTGTGGCTGATTTGATCTTCTATCCAGACCACTAAAATGTTCTCCATATCAGCAATAAGGCTCTTTTGCTTTCTTATTATTTGTGTGTTTACTGGAGTAGCACCTTTAATTTCCTTCGAGATATATTTCTTTGCATTCACAACTTGGCTGACTGGTATAAGAGGCCTAGCTTTCAGACTGTCTTTTGACATGCCCTCTTCACTAAGCTTAATCATTTCTAGCTTTCTATTTAAAAAGAGATGTAGGCCAGGCACAGTGGCTAAGGCAGGAGGATTGCTTGAACTCAGGAGGTGGAGGTTGTAGAGATCATGTGACTGTACTCCATCCTGGATGACAGAGCAAGACCCTGTCTCAAAATAAAATGAGAGATGTGCAATTCTTCTTTTTGTTTGAGCATGTAGAAGCGATAGTAAGATTATTCATTGACCTAATTTCAATACTGTTGTGTCTCAGAGAATAGGGGGCCTGAGGAGAGGGAGAGAAGTGGGGGAATGGCTGGTCAGTGGAGCAGTCAGAACATATACAACACTTATAAATTGTTCGCTGTCTTACATGGATGTGGTTTGTGATGCCACAAAACAATTACAATAGTTACAGCAAATATCACCAATCACAGATCACCATAACAGATATAATAATCATGGCAAAGTTTGAAATATTTTGAGAATTAGCAAGATGTGACACAGAGATACAAAATGAGCACATGCTGTTGGAAAATTGGTACTGATAGACTTGCTTGATGCCATATGCCTTCAATTTTTAAAGACACAATACCTAGAAAGTTCAATAAAGTGAAGTGCAATAAGATGAGGTATGCCTGTAAATATTTTAGGCTTTCCAGACCATATGGTTTCTGTTGCAGCTACTCACCTCTGCCATTATAGCATGAAAGCAGCCATAGAAAATACACATAAATGAGGCCGGGTGCAGTGGCTCAGGCCTTTAAGCCCAGCATTTTGGGAGGCTGAGGTGGATGGATCCCTTGAGGTCAGAAATTCAAGACCAGCTTGGCCAACATGGCAAAACCCTGTCTCTACTAAAAATACAAAAGTTAGCCAGGTATGGTGATGCATGCCTGTAGTTCCAGATAATAAGGAGGCTGAGGCAGGAGAATCGCTTGACCCCCGGAGGGGGAGGTTACAGTGAGCCAAGATTGTGCTACTGCACTCCAGCCTGGGCCACAGAGCAAAATTCTGTCTCTTAAAAGCAAGGAAAAGAAAATACACATAAATGAATGTGTGTGGCTGTGTTCCAATAACTATATTTATCCTCGTGCTGTAGCTTGCCAACTCTTGCTTTACACTGTCAGTTACCTTCTAAAGAGATTAAAAATCATAATATCTATTATGTTTATTCATATCCTGGTGCTGTTTCTTCTTTCCTTATGTAGAATCAAATTTCATTCTGGTATCGTATTTCTTCTTATGAAATAATTTCCTTTAATATTTTTATAGAACAGGTCTAATAGCAATGAATTATGTCAGTTTTTGTCTGAAAAAGTGTTTCATTTTTGAAATGTACTTTTGCAAGTATATAAAGCCATGTTGGTTAACTTCTTTTTTCTTCAACACTTTAATGAAGTCACTCAGTTATCTTCTGGCTTGTATAGTTTCTCTGGCTGCCTTCAAGATTTTTTTTTTTGTCTTAATTTTTAGCAGTGTGATGTGTCTAGAAGTGATTTTCTTTGTATTTATCCTTTTGGGGGCCTCTTAATTTCTTTAGTCCTTTTTTCGTTTTTTTAAAGATCAGTTTTGGTCTGTCTCCTCAAATGGGCTGAAAAAGAAAAGAAGAAAAAACATAGTTTAAAAATTAATTTTAGAAAATTTCAGCCATCATTTCTTCAAATATTTATCCTACTCTATGCTCCCCTCCTCCCCTTTTCTCTCTGCCACTCAAATTACAGGTATATTTAACCTTTTTATTGGTTCATGGCTCCTGGATGCTCTGCTTTCTTAGTTTTTGTCTTTCATTTTGGATAATTTCTATTGACCTATCTTCAAGTTCACTGATTCTTTTCTCAGCCGTGTCTAGTGTGCTCAACACCTGTTGAAGAAATTATTTTTCTTTAAGATCATGTTTTTAAATTCTAGCATTTTCATTTAACTCTTTGTTCTGGTTTTCATCTCTCTGCTGACTTTTTTTTTTTTTTTTTTAAGAAGGAGTCAGGCTCTGTCACCCAGGCTGGAGTGTAAGTGGCACAATCTCAGCTCACTGCAACCTCTGCCAACCCCATTTCAAGCGATTCTCCTGCCTTAGCCTCCCGAGTAGCTGGGATTACAGGTGGCCATCACCATGCCTGGCTGATTTTTGTAATTTTTTAGTGGAACCGGGGTTTCACCATATTGGCTAGGCTGGTATCAAACTCCTGACCTTAGGTGATCCACCTGCCTTGGCCTCCCAAAGTGCACTGCACCCAGCTCTGCTGACATTTTTTTATCTTTTGATGCATTTTGTCTACCTTTTCCTTTTATCTTTTGATGCATTTTATCTACTTTATCCTTTAACATGTTAGTCATAGTTACTTTAAATTCCTTGTCTGATAAGTTCTAACATTCAAGTCTTGGTCTGTTAATAACTTTGTGAGTCTGTTAACAGCATTTTTTCTTTCTTGTCTGTGTGTTTTGTATTTCTTGATTGTATACCAAATATTGTGTGTAAAATAGACTTAGGTAAGTAGTACTTCTATCCAGAAATAGGCACATTTTTTGTGTCCAGTCATTAGTGTGGAGGTTGAACTAGGTTTGGGTTTGTTGATGCTATACTTACAGTGCACCAAACTTCCAGTCACTGCAGGAGTGGGCTGCTGCTGCTTTGTGCTTCATGTGAGGTCTGAATTGCGGAAGAGTTTTTCCTTAGTGTTTCCCTCCATGCTCAGATTTCAGCAAGTCTTCACATCTGTGCCACAGGAAGAATCTAATTCATTCTCTTTTTGACCTCCCCTGGTGACTGACTGTTGCTTTTTATAGCTCATCATGGAGTAAGAGGGTGTTTTTTACTTTTCATCCTCCAGCCTCGGTCTTGGGCCCTGAGCTCCTAGAGTCCAGGGGTGGTTGAATCCAGGGATTTCTCAGTCATTCTGCCCCTTCCCCAGTAGTGGCAGATCTCTGCTTTGTATCAGTGCAAAATCCTGGCCTGAACTCATTTTCTGCCCTTCCTTGAGTGGCAGACAGCTCTCACTTTCACCCTTCTACCAAAGGCAGTGCATCTTTTCCTGGGCCTCTCCCCCAGCAACTTATGACTTTCCCTTCGGGTAGGAGAAGGGCTCATGTATCAGGGGATTCTGTGCCTGTGCGCCACCTGCAGAGTTTCTCAGTTCCCCTGCCCTGCCCCAATCTTTTCTGTGAACACCTAGTAGAGACCCATGGAAAAGAGCAAGGAAGCGAGTGTGGACTTCTCTTGTGTCTGTTGATTGCTTTGTTTCTAAACTGTTACTCTTGGACTTTAAGAATTTAAGACAATTTCAGCTGTTTTCTTTTTACCTGCTGGAATGGTTAATTTTCTGTGTCAACTTGACTGGGCCATGGGATGTCCAGATATCTAATTAAACATTATTTCTGGGTGTGTCTTTGAGGGTGTCTCCAGAAGGGGTTTGCATTTGAATTGGTGAACTAAGTAAAGCAAAGGTCCCTCCCTCCCTAGGAGGGGTAGGCATCATCTAGTCTGTTGAAGACATGAATAGGATAAAAGGCAGGGGAAGGTTGGAATTGCCCCCTCTCTGCTTGAGCTATCCTGCCCTTGGCACTCCTGGTTCTCAGGCCTTCAGACCTGGATTCCTTCGTCTCCACCTTGCACATGGCAGGTTGTGGGTCTTCTCAGTCTCCTCTCTAATAAGTCTCTCCACACACACACACACACAGACACACACACACACACACAATGTATCCTTCTGTTTCTCTGCAGAACCATATCTAATATCCCGCTTTTATGGCAATTACCTGTCCCTTCTGTATTCTGCCGAAACTGAAAACAGTTCATTTTTCCATCTCTCCTTAAGAAAGGCTCATCACCCATTAGTTCTCTGATAGGCTCAGGGAGTTATCCAATTTTTTTTTTTCTCACTGTTAGGATAAAATTGATATTCTGTTGAAGCTTTCTACACCTAAGTGGTAACTTGTTTTGTGGTTCTTTTCTGTACTTTTCCTAGAATTGGAACACTCTATCTAGTTAAGACAGATAAGCTGACTTGTGATACCTTAATGTTGTGTTGATTTATATTCTTAGAAAATAATCTGTCAACGTGTTGACTAATGGCAAAGCATTTAATAAATCAGCATTCATGTATTCAGGTGCTCTGAATTATCTGACTTAAATTCTTACTTTATAAATGAGAAAATTGGGGCATGGAAACATAAATTCTCCTAACCCCAAATTATTACATTATTAAGGACAGGACTTAGAGTCCAGATATCTTAAGTCAACAGTATTCTTTTGGCTCACAGAATTGGCAATATGATCTAAAGGTAATAACTAGGTGATTTTCTTTTATATGAATTAATGATGTCAATTTTCAAGTATTCACAAGTGCCTACTGTGCAGGGAAAGAATGCATGGCATACAAAAGATGTAGTCCAGACCTTTAAGAAACTTTCATTTAATGGGAATTCAAGAAGTGTACATATAAGAAGGTAAGTAGCAGTACGGTAAAAGACAATACATAAATATCAGTGAATGGTATTGCCTAAAGTGCTATTGATAGAGCAGTAATTCATTTCTGTAAACATCTGTTGATCTCCTACTGGAAACAGAGGAGGGAGAATAGGATGCCTCGTAGTCAGGATAGAAGAGAAAGACCTTGAGTTGAGCCTTGAACGATATTTAATATTCAAAGGGTTAAGGAGAGCAGTTGAAGAGGGGAGAATAGTTCCAGCATAAATGATGGTGTACAAGATGAACACAATCAGCAAAGAGCAGATTGGTCTGGATGAAGAGGGGGATTTGCATCATTTGGGATTACATCATTTATACCCTTGAAAGCCAGGATTGAGTAAAGCTGCAGTGAAGGGACTGGTTCATATGGAAGCTTTAATTTAAGAAGATTAATCTGATAGTGACATGTGCCAAAAACTGAATAGGTAGAAATGGGATGCAGAGAGCCCAGTTGGAACTGAGTCTGGTGTAGTAATGCAGGATTGAGGCAATAAATGGCAACCTACAGTATCACCAGATAATGGATGTTTGAATGGACGGTTTAGAGGAAAATTGATGGTATTTGGTAATTCACTAGATAATCGAGAGTCATGGAATTAGAGGGGAAAATGACTAAACATAGTCATCAAATGGTTTTTCTTAAAAACAATGAATCTGTATTTTGGTGTAGAGTAGCGTTTTCTTACACCTTATTGCCTAGTTGGTACAGTTGCCTATGATAATGACTCCCACCATGCTTGCTCCGAGTCCCCCACCAGCCAAACAGCTTCTTGAAAAGGACAATGCCTTTTCACTTCTCTCCAAGTGCTTGGCAAATGGGAGGCTTTCTGAAGTTAGTCTATAGTTAGGGGTTCCCAGTTAGTATTTGAAATATTAAATCATGCCAATGGTTGACAGTATGGGCTCTCATGTTAGAGATTCTCCTGGCCCTACTGTTCATCATCAGCTATTAACCTCAGGTAGGTTAATGGACTTTCCTGAGCCCCAGTTTACTCATTTATAAAGTGGGATTATTTATAATGTCTACTTCATAAAATTATGAAGCCTATGTTAGGTCACTCTAATAGTGTTTAGTATGATTCTTAGAACCTAGTAAACAGTCAGTAAACAGAAGCAAATACTGCATGCCTGATTTATAGCCAAGAGGAGAAAGGTCAATCTGGAATTTTCATGATTTATGGATTCAAATTATACATTTCAAAGATGCTTTATAAGCTATTGTTTTGGTAAGAAGAACTGAGCTGAAACAAAGAACTTTCTGACAGTAATGATTATTAAATGGTGAAATAGGCTTTGGTGCAAGTGAGAAAGACTTTAGAGGATATAGATGTTCACCTTGTGCATATTACGTGTACAAAAATTCACTAAGTAGATATGTTTATCTACAAAGAGAGAGCATTAAAGTTAGTAAACACCCCCCACCCCACCCCGCTTTTTTCTGAGACAGGGTCTCACTCTGTTGCCCGGGCTGGAGTGCAGTGGCATGATCATGGCTCACTGCAGCCTCAATATGCTGGGCTCAAGCGATCCTCTTGCTCAGCCTTCCTAGTAGCTGAGGTATGCACTACCACACCCAGCTAATTTTTAAATATTTTTTTGTAGAAGTGAGGTTTCACCACGTTGCCCAGGCTGGTCTCAAACTCCTGAGCTCAAGTGATCTGCTCACGTCAGTCTCCCAAAGTGCTGGGCTTACAGGCATGAGCCACTGCACCCAGCCAGTAAACCCCATTCATTTACACCATCTCATTTGTCTCTCCAACAATCCTGTAGGGTAGGTAGGATCTGTCTTTATTCGTTATTTAGGTGAAGAACTTGGAAGTGGTGTGAGGACTAGGTGTTTTGCCGAAAGTCACGCAGCTGGAGTGGCAGAGTTCTATACTTTTCTGATTCCACAATGCTATTTACATCACATCTGGAGAACAACGCCCTGAGGCACAGATGTTTAGTGGGAGGGATGAGACACAGGCTGCAATGCCAAAAAAGTAATTGGGAATAAAAGCAGAAAACAAGACATTTGTTTCTGTTAAAATGAGGCAGAAAATAAGGCGTTTGTGGTTTGGGATTGAGCATTTGGAGAAGTGGGGAGCGATTCGATTTGGGTGAAACTGCTCATGGAATGCTGTGTCTGGTTCTGGACAACTCATTACTAGGCTTATAGAAACCAGCTGGAGGAGGTTCAAAGAAAAGCTCCAACATGATTCATGGGATTGATTTATAAGAAATGTTAAAAGAATTAAATATGTATAGCTCTGCTAAGCAAAGATGAAAGAGAGACCAGCTAAATGGATACAAAAATCTAAAATGTGTAAACTTTAAAAAGAGGGATTAATTATTTAACATGATATACCAGGGTACAATATGCAGTAATAGTATGAAAATTTAGCTGACTATCCAGAAAAATTCCCCGATAATGAATCTGTTAGGGCTGTCTGTAGCATGGCCTTTCCCTGGAGAGGCAATAGAACTTTCAAGCCTTACGATTTTAAAACTTTCTTGGGAACTAGGTGTTAGATGATGTTAGAGACTTATTAATTCGGTCAGGTATGATAACAGTATTGTAGTTCTATAAGAAGAAATTTCATTTTTTAGAGTTACATACTCTGAAATAAGCCTAGAATATGATGTAAGAGATTTGGTTTAAAATACTACAGTAAGGAAATAAGGGAAAGAGGAAGAAAAGAAAGGAAGAGGAAGAAAGGGAAAAAGAAAGAGGGAAAAAAACAAGAGAAGGCAAGAGAAAGAAAAAAGACAAAGAAAGTAGGGTGGGCCCTGTGGCTCATCCCTACAATCCCAGCACTTTGGGAGGCCGAGGTGGGAGGATTTCTTAAGTCCAGGAGTTCAAGGCTCCCGTGAGCTGTGATTGTGCCACTGCACTCCAGCCTGGGTGACAGAGCGAAACCCTGTCTCTAAAAAAAGTAAGTTAAAAAGAAAGAAAAGGATAGATGAAGCAAGTGTGGCAAGATGTTGGTAATGTTGAATCTGAAGGAAGTTAATATGTGAGTTCACCTTCCTCTTCAATCTTCTTTATGTATGTTTGTCAACTTTCATAATAAAAAATTTAAATTACATTTTCCTGATCAAAACTTAGTAGCAATGTTAATCCCTGGGCTCCAGGACTAGAAAAGCCTCATTACCACCGGGGCAGAGTTCTGGCCAACCAGGGAGCACAATGGTTCACCATTTTGCTCTGGTAAGATAGTCTGGGCTGAAGGGCCCTTTCTAAAGTTGTAGATAGGAGTCCAGGAAACTTCATAGAACTGCAGACCTCTCAGGGTACCTGCAGGAAGTGGGTCTTCTAAGGTGAGAAAGCAGAGGGCAGAGGTCATGATTAGCAGTTGACCTCTTCTGCTCTTCTGTCTCTCATTCATGGAGAATACTGGACACTGAGTAGAGGTCTAGGTGTCTTTGGAATAGCAAAACCGTACTTTTCTTTTTCTTTCTTTTTTTTTTCTGTTGGAGACAGAGTCTTGCTCTGTTGCCAAGGCTGGAGTGCAATGGTGTGATCTCGGCTCACTGCAACCTTCACCTCCCAGGTTCAAGTGATTCTCCTTCCTCAGCCTCCCAAGTAACTGGGATTACAGGTGACCACCACCATGCCCAGCTAATTTTTGTAGTTTTAGTAGAGATAGGGTTTCACCATGTTGGCCAGACTGGTCTCAAACTCCTGGCCTCAAGTGATCCGCCTGCCTTGGCCTCTCAAAGTGCTGGGATTACAGGCATGAGCCACCACACCCAGCCACAAAACACAAAACTCTTCTTTTTCTGGAATGGAGAAACACTTTCCCCCATTTATTGAGTTTGGGAAGCAAGAAGAGGGGTAATTCATTAAGTGAAAGGTTCCAAAATCCAGAAAACATGGATAAAGCTGAGGCTTTATTTTTTTAAGGAAGAATTTGTAAAACTCTCTTCTTTTTAGCCTCTTTAGGAAGACCTCACATTCTTGCCTCGAATGTTGAGAGTGGGAAATCCAGGGAGGTTTTGAAATGCTTGCCCTATGTCTGCTTTTTTGTTTGTTAGAAAAATATAAATATTTTATCTGAATTTTGCCGATAGCAATCAAGGATGAACACAACCCCACTATTTGAGGATCTGTCATTTCTGAATTTCTCCAGCGTGCACAATGAGGCCAGCAAATGGCAGTAAGAGTGAGGTGGATTCTAGCTCAGTAGAAGGATGAACCTGGGACCATCGGCGCTGACTGAAAGTGAAGCAGTGGCTGCATTATGGGAAAGCCGGCTGGAGTCTCTCTCATAAGCAGACATTCTTTTTCTCCAGCCCATCACCGTGTTGGTTCAGGCCCACAGTAAGCCTCCTGGCCCCTAGGCTGGAACCCCCACCATCCTCCTCTGCCTTGCCTCCGGAGTGATTGTTCTGAACCACAACTGGGTGTCCTTCCCCTTCATGAACTCCTAGCAACTGTGGGGACTCCATCCCTGTGCTCACACCATGCCTCACACATAGACATTCCTAATGAAGATTTGATAGAATTCTTGTAACCTCAGTGCCTCCCACTCTACTCTTCCAGTTGCCTCTCTCTATGCCTTTGTACATACATTTATTTTATTATTTTTGAGACAGAGTTTTACTCTGTCACCCAGGCTGGAGTGCATTGGTACCAACTCAGCTCACCGCAACCTCCACCTCCTAGGCTCAAGCAATCTTCCCACCTCAGCCTCCCAAGTAGCTGGGACCACAGGTGCGTGACACCACGCTCAGTTAATTTTTTTGTAATTTTTGTAGAGATGGGTTTCACCATGTTGCCCAGGCTGGTCTTGAACTCCTGGACTCAGGCAATTCGACCACCTCCTTTGTACATACTTAACCTCTGCCTAGAGGGTGGGATTACAGGCATGAGCCACTGCACCCAGCCTCTTTTGTACATACTTAACCTCTGCCCAGAGGGTGGTTTTTTCACTTTGTCCACCCAGCGATATTTCAAGACCCAAGACTCACTTTATAGTGATAAAGCCTTTTCTTTTTTCCCCTAAGATATGGGGTCTTGTTATGTTGCCCAGGCTGGTCTCAAACTTCTGGCCTCAAGCAATCCTCCCGGCCTCCCAAAGTGTTAGGATTACAAGCATAAGCCACCATGCCTGGACCATAATGAAGTATTTTTTTGATGGCCCAATCAGAATAAATCCATCCACATATCAGTTGCCATGGCTCACCATGCCTTGGCTTGTTACTCTACCTAGCACTCATCTTTTTTTTTTTTTTTTTGAGACGGAGTCTCACTCTGTCACCCAGGCTGGAGTGCAGTAGTGTGATCTTAGCTCACTGCAACCTCCGCCTCCTGAGTTCAAACAGTTTTTTGTCTTAGCCTCCCAAGTAGCTGGGATTACAGGCACCCACCATCACACCCAGCCAATTTTTGTATCTTTAGTAGAGACAGGGTTTCACCATCTTTGCCAGGCTGGTCTTGAACTCCTGACCTCATGATCCACGTGCCTTGGCCTCCCAAAGTGCTGGGATTACAGGCGTGAGCCACTGCGCCCGGCCCCTAGCACTCATCCTAATCATACATTTACTTTGTCTTTCTGCCAGACTGCAGAGTCTGAGAGTAAATGCTATGTTTTCACCTTTATTTCCCCAGTTCGTGGCATATTGTGGGCACTTGCCATCATCAAATAAACCTCTGGATTATGATATTACAAACATGAAGATGATGAGCACTCAACAAGTATAAGTGAGTAAACAAAGGCTTTCATTCATATTTACTGACTTTCCTGACTCTGGTTCAAGGAGAGCATAGTCCACAGAACCAGAGACCTGGCTGCTTTGGAAGTTAGACTTTAGCCTACCCCTGGTCCTTGAATGGGGACACATTTCCCTTCATCCCTGTGTTTTAGGGACAGAAAGATGAGTAATGCCGTGATACATGCTGGAAATGTTTATTACACTACCCTAAGCTGCCTCTCAACTTTAACAATCCATGAAAGAAGCAAGTTGTTATATAACTTATTCTATTTTGTGAGGGCTTTGTTTATTTGTTTCCCGTTAAAAGAGAAGGTGGCATTGAATTGTTTGTTTGGTTTGGTTTCTTCTTCAATAAGAAGCATCTTAATATAACTAGTCTGGACATCTGTCCCATTTTCAAAAATTACAAGTTTCGATCATTGCTAAATTGTACAGATCCCAATCTGTCTGCTTTGCATACATTTGCATTTATAAAAGCAGAAGCTGACTAGCAGTCTTTCTAATGCAATCCCCTAAATGCATGAAGTATTAGATTGCTTCTCCCCATTGGTTCATGCATTGCTAAAGGCTTAAAAGGATCATTGACTTGAATTATTTAATGTGTACAGCAGGTTGAGTTTCCTTTCTTTTTTAAGAAAAGAACCTTCAGGGGCATTGCTTTAATTTTTTTAATGTTAAATCTCATTTTTCTTTGAAAATAAGAAGTTAAAGCTGTATTCACATAAGCTCCCAAAGTGCCAGATTTTCATTGTGTTTTTAAACCATCTAGGAAATGTTTGATTCTAATGAAACACTACTGCTGAAAATTGGGCTGAAATTGCTGGGCTGAAAATATTGTTATAACTTCATGTTATTCCAATGTTGTATTATTATTTTTTCTTTCTTTTTTTTTGAACTGATAAAGATGAAGCGAAGAGACAGGGAGCAATCCAATGGGTAATAAAAAAGGCAGCCTGGACTGTTGTTGCTGTTTTTGAAATTTAAGCTGGTTTTCAATTAAATGTAAATGGTCCAGGACTGTAAATGTTGAACATTTTTTACCATGTAATTTACATTTTAGCCTTACTTTTTTTTTTTTTTTTGATGGTTTACATTTTCCCCATGGAAAGCAGCTATGTCATGTGGGTACGATTCATGATGGTAACATCTGGGTGTATGGTTTTATTTTGGTTTGTATTATGTTCAGAAAGCAGGATGCCAGAAATAAAGAGTGGTTTGTAATGTCTAGTGTGTCTTCCTTTAACAAATCAAAGGCTCTTATTGAATCCACTTAATGAGACCCTGCAGAAATTTTAAAAATGAAAGTCCCATCCACATAAGGCAGTCCTATGATGTAAAAAGTTTAGGTGGGAGGAATTAATAGAGTGATCACATAATTTATCAGCTAAAAGGAGACACTTTTATTTTGAGACCAAGTCTCATTCTGTTGCCCAGACTGGAGTGCAGTGGCATGATCTCCGCTCACTGCAACCTCCGCCTCCCGGGTTCACGTGATTCTTGTGTCTCAGTCTCCTGAGTAGCTGGGACTACAGCTACTCAGTATTTTAGTAGAGATGGGGTTTCACCATGTTGGCCAGGCTAGTCTCTAACTCCTGACCTCAGGTGATCCGCCCGCCTTGACCTCCCAAAATGCCGGGATTACAGGCGTGAGCCACTCTGCCGGGCCCCGAGACACTTTTGAGAGTGAAGAGGGAACATGAAAATAATTCTTTGATCTACAACATTGATCAGAGCAAGCCAGATGCCATTACAACTAGCTAGAAAGCTTGCCAAGGTCTCATTTACATTGGTATATAGCAAATTCTTCTGTGAATTCTGGAAATTCTGGTAAGTCATTGAGGTAGCTCTGTGCCAAGGAACAGTCTGGTAGAATTCTAACATTTCAGGCAGTAAAACACTTTCCTGCATTTGTAGCAGGTAAAGGGAGGTTAGGGCAGAAGACAAAACCATTGGGACTTGACAAAGGGCATAAATGTCTAATGGTAAACCTGATGTAGCTAATAGTAAATTGTCATCAGCTAAAGATCTTTCATAATAAATAAACATCATTTGTAGGAGGGCACAGATACTGTGGAAAGCTGGGATTCAGGTTGCCTGTGGCTTTAATTCCAGAGTCAGAAATATTAGTCAAGGATATCAGTACATGAAATAAGTTTTCAGTGTTATATGGCACAAGATGAGGCTGTCCTATTTTCACTTCCAGTAATTCCTTCTGAATTAATATACCTTAAAAATAGCTGCAGCTTCTCAAATCTGTGAGAATCATATGTGCTGCTTGCTACACGTTCCTTTTTCCTGAAGGTCTCTTTGAGGTCTTTCAAGAACTCAGTTCAAATCAGCAATAATTAGGGGGTCTAAGGTATACAGACACTGTGCAAGGTGACCCTGAGACAAAGAGGAGGGCAAACCCCTGCCCTCAGGCACCTCTCTGTAATATAGGAGAAAGAAAAGAAACGCTAATACAACGCTACAGAGGTAGATGCCATTGAAAGGGTACATACACCAGCCTGGCCAAGATGTTAAAACCCCTCTCTACTAAAAATACAAAAATTAGCTGGGTGCAGTGGCACACACCTGTAATCCCAGCTACTTGGGAGGCCGAGGCAGGAGAATCATTTGATCCCGGGAGGCGGAAGTTTCGGTGAGCTGAGATCATGCCATTGCACTCCAGCCTGGGTGACAGAGTGAGACTTTGTCTCAAAAAGAAAAAAAAGTATATACATTAAAGGCAGGTGGTAGGTATATTTGTAACATTAGAATTTTCTACATGTTTGAAATATTAAGTTTTAAAAACTAAAAAAGGGAGATACATATATATTTATGTATGTGTGTACATATACACACACATATATACATATGCATGTATATATTTGTATTTTATATATCTGTGAGACTTTAGAGGACCGAGAAATCACACCTGGCTATGAGGATCTGTGATGGTTTTATCTGCCATTTTCTGCAACATACCTCTTTCCCTTTGCAACCCAGCTTCCCTAAAAACTATCTCATAAAGAGTCCTCTTTTCCCTGCACCTATGCAATAGTAAGCAGAAAAACACACATTCTTTTGGGTCCCCAGAACATTCCCTGTAGTTTGCCCTTAACAGCCTTTGTTGTGAAATGTATTCTTTCTGTCTGAACCTTGTCTGTCTTCCGTACATGGAGTTTTGGCTCCCGGCTCCCGGCTCCCGGTCTGCCTCCTCACCCCCTCCCTTGCCAAAAGAATCCGGTGTGTGACCACTGCTCCTCTTTTCCACTGCCACAACTCCAGTACAAGCCACAAAGCTCTCTCGCCTGGACTTCTGCGGGGAGTTCCTTTCTCTCTGCATGAGTTGATTCTCCGCACACCTGGCAGAGGCAAGTGAGACTGCGGAAGAGGCAGGTTTGCAAGTCCACAGGAAACGAAGACTCTGCTGTGCACATGCCGGGTATGAGGGGTGCCGGATATCCGAGGGATGACTGTGGAGGTGAGCCCGAGGCTTAAGGGAGAGATAGGGGCTGATGATCTGCGATTCATCAGTGTGTGGCTGATGTTTAAACCCAGGGGACAGGATAAGATGGTTATTCCAGGGAGAACGTAAAGAAGTTAAATGGCTTCTGGGTCCTTAGTCATTCAAAATTGGGCCTCCGAGTCAGGAGGAAAGACCAGAAATAGTAGATTCCTGGGACTCAATACTTTAAAGGGATAAAGACTTTAAAAAAGCCGGGACCGGCCACTGCTGCTGAGGGAAGTAGGACCGAAACAGAAGAGTAATCACTGGACCTGGAGAACCTGAATTTGTTGGTAACCTGAAAAAGAGCAATTTTAGATACCATTTGAAATTATTTGCAAGATCTGTTTGGTATATACATTATTCCAGGCAAAGGGCACAGAAAAATAAAAAATACTTATTACTGCAGATACTGCATGCCTGGCACTGTAGCACCCTGTTTAATTCTCACAGCAACGCTATAGAGTAGATGCCATCATCCCCATCCTACAGATGAGGGCTTGAGGTGCAGATGCGTTAAGCAGTTTGCCTCAGGTTACACCAGCTGGTTAACATAGAGCTAGGATTTAAACTCAGATGGGCTGATCCCAGAGGCCATGCTTTAAATCACTAGACTGGTACTCACAGAAGACTGTGACCAAAAAAATGAATAAAAATATAGGGAGCCCCTTGGGCTAGCAAATTAGGAGTTGTTTAGATAGATGTGAAAAGGAAAGTGAGGGAGAGGGAGAGTCATTGTACAGAAGACAGGGAGACCCATGACAGCAGAGACAGTGAGCTGTAAAGTGGCTGGTGATCTAGCCCTTGAAAATACCTTCAGAGAGGCCCAGCATGGTGGGCATGCCTGTAATTCCAGCACTTTGGGAGGCTGAGGTGGGCAGATCACCTGAGGTCAGGAGTTCGAGACCAGCCTGACCAACATGGCAAAATCTCTTCTCTACCAAAAATACAAAAATTAGTCGGGCGTGGTGGCGGGCGCCTGTAATCCCAACTACTCAGGAGGCTGAGTCAGGAGAATCTCTTAAACCCGGGAATTAGAGGTTGCAGTGAGCTGAGATCACACCACTGCACTCCAGCCTGGGTGGCAGAGCAACGCTCTGTCTAAAAAAAAAAAAAAGAAAGAAAATACCTTCAGAGAGCCACATCTCTTAAACCTTCTGAGAAATTCACATCCCTTTTGATGAACACAAATGCTTTACACTCTCATTGTTATTAGTAATCCAAGTTATCAATACACCTAAATCACTTAGCACTGAATCTGGCATATAGTAATCACCTAATGAAGAGATAAGAGTCATGGAGTATTCTGCAGCAATTAGAATCAATAGACTCACTATATACATAGCAACAAAGTTGGATCTTAAAAACCGATTTGAGTGAAAAAGGAAAGGGTAAGATATGTAACACAGTACCATTATGTAGATTGATAATATAGGCTCACACAATTTGTAAGAACACATAATAAATACATGTACATTAAACACATTGAACAGTTACCTATGGGGTGGTGGCGGGAGTGTTGGGTAAGTCAGCAAGCTGGAATGGAACATGAATAAATACGTGAAGCAGAAGTAGGCATTAGAAAGAGTAACAATAAAAATGTGCATGAACTGAGGAGTGTAATTAATCAACTCACTGCATCTGATGTTAAAAATAGAAAGATAATAATTGTTATTATTACTCCTAGATCTTGCGCTTGCTTTCACTTTTAGAATGTCGGACTGTCCTTCAGATGGCACCCTCCTTGCACTTGCTCAGGCAGGGGAGCTTTTTCCTCCAGCTTTCTAGGTGATTTAACATATCAGAAAATAAGTATAAAAAAGGGCACGGTGCTCCCTGGGTAGCCTTTCTGGACTTCAGAGCTAAATTGCAAAGTCAGTTTTACACATGTGATTTCATCTATGTAATTAGGGCAAGGTAGGAAACTGACACAAAAAATATGTGATTTCTTATGGTGTTACTATCCCTTGCAAGCGGAGAGTCAGTTGCCCTTTTTTGTCCACTGATTGAAGGCAAGATGCGCTGAAAGCAGCTGTGACCACGTCTGCAAAAGCACACTCCGGCCCCTTGGCTGCAGGCGCCCTGCACATTCTCCATCTGCATGTCCGGTGGTGACACAGTGCATAATTGCAGCGCCTTTGTGGTATAAACTCTCTCACTTAGCTCCGTCAGTGCTGGCACAGCAGAAAAGAAGAAATCAAAAATATTTGGGTTTGAAAGGTAACAAGAAGCTGGAAAACAACCACTGGCCGAGCCTGAGAGTTTCAGCGGAGACGGGTGCAGCCTCGTGTTTTTCCACTGACAGCTGAAAATGAGCCCAGCTTCAGCTTGTTTCCTTCCTTCCGCAAGGTTACCCGCAATTCTCTGTTCTTTCAGGAAAGCAAGAAAATGAATTTGGGATTGTTGTTCTTTTATCTATTATAGGATTGATAATATGTTCCTCCACCAAGTGTTCTGCTTGAAACAATACTCACTTCCTGACCCTACTGTATATGCAGGAGTATTACTATCAAGGTAAACACAGAATTGGCTGCCCAATTTCAAATCCCCAAACTGAGTGAGAGAAATCGGAATTATAATGGGGGATTCCTTGGAGGTGGATCCCGATGTGCCGATGGTCAGAGAGCTTGCTCATCATACGCAGGGGCTGCTGCAGCAGCGGCTTACTGCTGCCTTTCTTGGCCTTTACTCCTTTTCTCAGCTCAATTGCCTTTCTTCTCTCTGGCAGTCACGTTCCTTTGGGTCAAACGGCAGATGATTCTTTGGAATCACTTCTTACTCAAAGGAGCTCCAACAAGGCATTGGGCATCCACATCCATTCTCTTGGAAGAAGAATTTTATGGAAGCCAAGGTTGCCATGGTGCCTCTTCATGTTTGCTCAGCCAAGGCCCAAGCTTTGTGCTTCGAACGTGAAATTAGAGAGCTTCAGAGTGAGATCCACATTTTCAATGACCCCATTCAATTGAATAAAAGTCAGTAAGCTGGAATGGAACCTAAATAAATACATGAAACAAGACTAGGAATTGGAAGGAGTAACAATAAAAATGCGCCATGAACTGATGAGTGTAATCAACTCAGTTCTGTTACGCGCGGAACTGTGTCAGTCAACAATCGCCGCAGTTATCTCAGTGGCCATCTTTTCCCAGTGGGACAGTAGGTGCTGGAATGGGTCACTGAGCATTGCCCAACTAGAGTTTGCACAAGAGGCTGGAAGCTCTGACTGGGGATCCTAAATATGTGAAAGCTAATAGGTTCTTTACGCAGAATACGAACCCCGTGTATGGATATAGCTGAAGGGTTGGCCTTTAAGTCTGTATTCCTTCACAAACCTGGTAGGACAGATGTGCTTTTCTCCTTTTAAAAAATGTTTGTCAACAATTGCGTTTATGATGCCATATACAGTAACTCCCAGATCACGACCTGTGAAAATGCTTCAGAGCCCAATATAAGGAGATTTTTAGCCGTATGTGACAAAAGAGAGGCCACTTCAGTGTTGAAATTCTTCAGAGAAGTATTTGATTATATTTTCTCAGATTGTTATTTATTTATTTATTTATTTATTTAGAAACAGAGTCTCACTTTGTCACCCAGGCTTGAGTGCAGTGGTTGCCATCTTGGCTTACTGCAATCTCTGCCTCCCAGGTTCAAGCAATTCTCCTGTTTCAGCCTCCAGAGTGGCTGGGATTACAGGTCCATGCACCACCATGCCTGGCTAATTTTTGTATTTTTAGTAGAGGCAGACTTTCATCATGTTGACCAGGCTAGGCTCAAACTCCTGGCCTCAGGTGATCCACCTGCCTCAGCCTCCCAAAGTGCTGGGATTACAGGTGTGAGCCACCATGCCCAGCCTGTTTTCTCAGATCTTATATTTTGTTTCTCAAGCTTTCGTTTCTATCTTCTTATGCATTTTGGAAGTAGTACACTTTTAAGTAGATTTTTAACAATCAAATATCTGGAAAATTCTCTGGTTCCTTTCTTATTCCTACAAAAATGTGTTCAATCCAGCTGATGTTATATTTCTTTCAAATTATTCATTTCTCTAACTCAGAATTTATCTTATGCCTAATTTTTATTGAATAGTCTTCACTTCTTGTCATTCAGCTTCTGTTCTATTACTCCATTCTAGGTCTAACTGGCTATTATAATAAAGAGCTTGTAACAGATTCTTTCTCCACTATGTCTTATCTTTTGACTACGTGCCAGTGACAAACTGTCAACTGTTTTGATTCTTCGTAACATTCCACAGAACATGCTGACTCCTCTCTTCCTGAAAGCAATGCCCAAGCACAGCGCTATAAGATAATATGTACCCAACAGGGACATAGGTTCATAGCAAAAATTGGAAGGAAGACCTTTCTTAGCAATGGGAGATAGGGTCCCTGGACTTATGCTCCGAAGGGTTGTGAGGCAAAGCACATGTTGTCCATGGCCAGGAAGCACAGAGGAGGGATGAAGAGCTGTGCCTAATGAAATTTCATCCACATGGAGATGGGAGGCTGCAGCTGCAGGAGCTCAGAGCTGCCTTACCCAGACCAGGGGCCAGGGAGGGCTTTCTAGAGGAAGCAGCCTCTGAGCTGCCAGCTGATAGAGGAACTCCACCCCAACTCTTCTGGTTCCCCAGGGCTGCCTTTTCCACACCCATTTATTGGCATTGAAGTTTGACCACCTTCAGGGCCCAAAAGCCTGCCAGGTCCTCTTCTCTGCAGAGCAATACCACCAACCTACAAAGGGCTGTCACCCCCATGTCCTGCTCAGAAACTGGATCCCTGGAAGGACTCGGGGCCACTGACTCCGTCCTGGCAGCTTTTGCAAGAAGGGCTTCGGACTCAAGGATGTTTCCATCTTTGCCGGGTCGCCTTTTCTCCTTCTCTTAGGCTTCGAGTTTGGAGCACCAAATGTGCTGAGAAATCAACCCTTCCAGTAAGGTGAGACACAAGGGCCTTTCCCCGCAGAAAGAAGAGAGCAGATGGAAGATCCGTCTTCCTCCAGTAGCGGATTGACTCTGTCCAGCAGCCATCCAACAGGGAAAGCACAATGCCTGCCTCCCTGCTTCCCTCCCTCCCTCCCTTCCTCCCTTTCTCCCTCCCTCTCCCTTCCCTCCCTTTCTCCCTCCCTCTCCCTTCCCTTCCCTTCTCCCTTCCCTTCTTCTCCCTCTCACTTTCTCCCTTCCCTTCTCTTCCTCTCCCTCTCCCTCACCATCTCCCTCTCCTCACCCTATCCCTCCCCTCCCATTCCCTCACCCTCTCCCTTCCCTCCCCTCCCCTCTCCCTCCCTTCCCCTCTCCCTCTCATTTCCCTCTCTCTCACCCTCTCTCTCCCTTCCCTTTTCCTCTCCACTTCCCTTTCCCTCTCCTTTCCTATGCCTCTCCCTTCCCTCTCCCACTCCCTTTCCTTTCTCTGTCCCTCTCCCTCACCCTCTCCCTCCCTTTCCCTCTCCCACTTCTTCTGCCTTCCCTTCCCTCCCCCTCTCTCTCACCCTCTCCCTCCCCTTCCCTCTGCTTCTCCCTCTTCCTCTCCCTTCCCTCTCCTCTCCCTTCCCTCTCCCTCCTTTTCCTCTCTCTCACCCTTTTCCTCCCTTCCCTCTCCCCCCTTCCCTTTCCTATCTCTTTCCCTTCCCTTCCCTCTCCCTGCTTTTTCCTTCCCTTCCCTCTCCCTCACCCTCTCCCTCCCCTCCCCTCCCCTTCCCTTCCCTCTCTGTTCCCTCTCCCTTTCCTTCCTTCCTTTCTTCCTACTTTCCTACCTTTAGGGCTTTATGTCTTTGGAGCCCATTCTGAATATGCTGTAATGTCTGCCCCTTCCTCTTCTCTGTTGAAAAAGGAAAGACTTGGAAGCCATTTACCTTTTACTGAATAAAAAAAATTAGTAAAAGAGCTAAAAATTAATGGTTAAAAATGTAAGCATAAATTATGCAGTATACTAACCAATGAAATGATACACTTCTCTTAATTAAAAGCTGACAGGGAGGGGAAAAAGGAAAGAGAAAAACAAAACAATATGAGTTGGAAGAACAACATCAGAGAAAATAGATACTGTGCATAGTCATGTACGTCTGTGGAATAACATTTGTAGAGAAATCTGAATAAAGAGAACTGTGGGTAAAATTAAGGGGAGATTGAATGAAATCCAAACGCATAGCAGATGCTGTGCCTAACTGGAATGGCTGCTGATCTCCTCCAAACTAAGAAGTGTTTGAGGCTCAGCTTTAATATGATTAAGATACAAAGAATGAGGGAAAGAGAGTAGGAAGCTCACTGGAAGAACACGCAAGATTCCTTACTACTGATTGTCTAAAATTACAATTGTTCTAGATGCAAAAGAAAAGTAAAAGCTTCTCTGTTAAGAAGGAGCTTATGCTATAGGAGGTTTAAAATATACTTCTGACCCATCTCCAACATTCTAAATCCTTCCCAGAAAAGCAAGCCAATCCCGAGAAGTGTTAAATCAAATTGCTGGAAAGAAAAATACAAAATATTAAAATGTGTCATGAAGCGCCAGTAATTAAATCAGAGCTGGTGCGGAAATGGGCCAGCAGATCAATGAGACAGACATCAGGTCCAGGAACACGGACTTGCAAATGCATCAAGTAATTTGATATAAAATAAAGGTGGCGCCAGTGGAGAAAAAACTGATCTTGTAATAATCGGTATTGCAATAATTGTCTAGTAATTGGGGGAAGAAATCGGTTTATTCCTTATCTCATTTCTTTTTTTTTTTTTTCTTTTTGAGACAGGGTCTCACTCTGGTAGCCCAGGCTGCAACGCGGCAACCCGATCTCTGCCCACGGCCACCTTCATCTCCTGGGCTTAGGCGATTCTCTCACCTCAGCCTCCCAACTAGCTGGGACTACAGGCGCGTGCCACCACCTCTGGCTAATTTTTTGGCTTTTTTTTTTGAGATGAAATCTTGCTCTGTCACCCAGGCTGGAGTGCAGTGGCACAACCTCAGCTCATCTCAATCTCCACCTCCCAGGAGCAAGTAATTCTCCTGCCTCAGCCTCCTGAGTAGTTGAGCCACCATGCCCAGCTAATTTTTAGTAGAGACGAGGTTTCACCATGTTGGTCGGGCTGGTCTCAAACTCCTGATCTCATGATCTGCCCACCTCAGCCTCCCAAAGTGCTAGGATTACATGCATGAGCCACCACGCCTGGCTTATTTTTTTTTATTTTTTATTTTTTTGCATTTTTAGTAGAAATGGGATCTCGTCATGTTGCCTGAGCTAGTCTTGAACTCCAGGACTCAGGCAGTCCACCCACCTTGGCCTCCCAAAGTGCTAGGATTACAGGTGTCAGCTATTGTTCCTGGCAGCTCATTTCTTATACTAAATTAATTGGAGACGGCTAAAAGGTTTCTGTGTATGCTAATTACATTTAAAAACATTTTTTTCTAAGGATATCTGCTGGAACCAGTCATGCCACCAATCAAATAAAGATGCAAATCTATAAAACATACCCCAGTTTTTCAAAGCATTTAAAAATTATTCTAAAAATTATTTATGTACAGAAATTTTGCATTGATTCCCTGAAGGAGCATTAATATGGGACTTGGCTTATAAAGTGATGAACTCATTCTCCCCACTCAATGTAGGAGTCTCTCAGATTTAAAAAATAAGTGGCCTAGTCCTGTCAGCCTGTAAAAGTGAACCCTTGGCTGGGTGTGGTGGCTCACACCTGTAATCCCAGCACTTTGGGAGGCCGAGGCAGATGGATCACGAGGTCAGGAGATCAAGACCATCCTGGCCAACATGGTGAAAACCCATCTCTACTAAAAATACAAAAAGTTAGCTGGGCGTGGTGGTGTGCACCACCCAGCTACTTGGGAGGCTGAGGGAGGAGAATCGCTTAAACTTGGGAGGTAGAGGTTCCAGTGAGCTGAGATTGCACAACTGCACTCCAGCCTGGTGACAGAGTGAGACTTCGTCTCAAAAAAAAAGGGAACCCTTACACCTGAAACACCAGGAGACTGGCAGTTCTTTGCATAGGGGTTACAATTAAAGTTGAGCTGCCTCTGACATCCATTAACACCAAAATTAGTAAACTATACCTGTATGGAGTTTTATGATTAAACTTGCTTATTGAACCAAGAGATATAGTTTATGTGGAAACTTTTGGTCATATCAAAATGATCTTGGCTTAGCCTAACAAAATAATACATTTTGCCGATGTTAACAGTTTTCTGCAATGGGCTGATTTTAAGTTTCTTTGAGAAAATACAAACACATACACACTTTAAAATTATATTAAAATGCAATCGTAAACCTCAGGGTCCAGTACCACATCCTAACACCAGCCATGCATAAGATGTGTATATTTTTGTGCTTTAAAAACTACAAATAAGAAAGTATTAATAGTTATACAATCGATTGTCAGTTAGCCAAGGGAAGATTAGCACGGTTAAAGACTCAAAATGGCTTCACAATATATATCGAAAGGACAAAATAAAGGAAATGGAGCTTAGAAATGAGGAAATTGGGACACAGGCAAAAAAAAAAAAAATGAGGGCTGGTAAATGAATAACACAAGGGATCAGACGAAACTCCCCAAATAAATAGCCAATATTTGCTGAGCTCTTACTGTGAGCCCGTTCTAAGCACTTTATGCATATTACCTCATTTCATCCTCAAGGAACCATCTGAGGCAGGCACTGTTATCATCTCCATTTTACAGATAAGGAATAGAGCCAGAGAGACTGAGCATCTGGGCTGATTCCACAGCTACCCTGGTGGAGCCGGGGTTTGAACCTAATCATTGGCTCCAGAAGCCCATGCACCCAACTGCTGCACTAAGTGAATGCATGCACTATCAATGTTGCCAAAAGTGGGCCACAGCTCGGATTCTGTATTTCCCAGTAGCCAAAACAGAGAGAGTGTGATCAGATCTCATTTTAATAAGCAAGTCTCAAGCCAGAGAAAGATGGTATCAGGAAGCACGCAGGCTGCTAGTCAAAATCCCCCTTCTTCCCTGGGTAGTTCATACGGTTTTACACAGCTTGCTTACAGAATGAAAATGGCTGGAGTTCAGGTGTGGTTTCTATGCCTTGTTGTCAGGATTGGGCTTTTCAAGTTTATTTTTTGTTGTTGTTTTTAACAGACTGTATTTTTTTTTTTTAGAAAATGTTTAGATTTACAGAAAGTTTGAAAGGATAATACAGAGTTCCCATATACCTCAGTTTCTGCAATTTCTGCAATTATTAACATCTTACATTCATTTCTGCAATGATTAACATTTTACATTAGTTCAGTACATTTGTTACAGTTAATGAGCCAGGACTGGCGGGGCACAGTGGCTCAGGCCCCTAATCCCAGCACTTTGGGAGGCAGAGGTGGGTGAATCACTTGAGGTCAGGAGTTCGAGACTAGCCTGGTCAACATGGTAAACCCCATCTGTGCTTAAAATACAAAAAGTTTACCCGGGTATGGTGCTAGGTGCCTGTATTCCCAGCTATTCAGGAAGCTGAGACATAAGAATTGCTTGAACTGGGAAGGCGGAGGTTGCAGTGAGCTGCGATCACACCACTGCACTCCAGCCTGGGAGTCAGAGTGAAAATCCACCTCTTCTCTCACCCCAAAAAAAGAAAAGAAAACAATTAATGGGCTAATATTGAGACACCATTATTACTAAAGTCCATGCTTTATGCAGATTTTCCTTGTTTTCGCCTACTGTCATTTTTCAGTTCCAGGAACCCATTCAGGAAACCATATACCACATTCAGTTTTCATTTAATTGTGTGCTTAGGCTCCTCTTGGCTGGACTGAGTTGTGATCTACTTTCTGCAGAGCCTGAGGACTTTAGCATAATTTCCTTGAAATTACAGCTCAATATTTTTAATCACTTATACAAACAACCTAATGTTATGATGGCCCACAACAGTGTTTCAAGGTAATAAACTCTGCTTTTGGTGTCCACTGAAAGAACTGCTGCTTAACTTCCTGCCAAATGACGAATTGGGTACACAGGAGCATTTTTCCAGGTAAAGCATATTTCATGGGACTTCTTAAGCCACAGCCTTATATGCAATAATTGTCCATTTACGAGACTTATGTTCAAATTACAGGCACTCTGTTTTCGCTGAGCATATCTTCAACTTTGATAAGTACGGCTTTCATCACTCAGAAAATCTAAGTTCACTAATTTTTTTTTTTTCACCATCAGTTTTTTTTTTTTTTTTTTCTGTTGACTCTGTCTTCTTTGTCTATTTGCCTAGAAACATGCTTGGGATTCTTTCAGGCCTTAAAAATGCAAAAAAGTTTCCTGCAATCTGGTTACTGCTTGATTCCCTTGTTCTGCTTATTGCTGGAATTCTTGAAAGGTTGGTGTATCAGTCTTTTTTAACGCTGCTCATGAAGATATACCCAAGACTGGATAATTTGTAAAGAGAAAGGTTTAATGAACTCACAGTTTCACGTGGCTGGGGAAGCCTCACAATCAGGGCGAAAGGCGAAAGGCTGGTCTTACCTGACAGCAGGCAAGAGAGAATGAGACCCAAGTGAAAGGGTTTCCCCTTATAAAACCATCAGATCTTGTGAGACTTACTCACTTACCATAAGAACAATATGGGGTAAACCGCCCCCATGGTTCAATTATCTCCCACTGGGTCCCTCCCACAACACGTGGGGATTATGGGAGCTACAATTCAAGATGAGATTTAGGTGGGGACACAGCCAAACATATCACCTGCCCTATATCATTATTTCCATCTCTTCCCCATCTTTTTATTCCTCAAGCCGGTATAACCAGACCTCTTTTTTTTTGTTGTTGTTACTATTTGAAACTGCTCTTTTGAGGGTAGCTGATATGTCCACAATACTGTCACCTTTTCTCAATTCCATTTCTTCTTTCGCCTTCGAAGCCACTGACTGCGTTGGTCGCTACCTCCTTTAAAGTGTCTCTCACTTGGTTTTTATGACAACGATCATGGTTTTCTTTTTCCTCTCTAAACATTGCACTATCATTTTCACTTCCCTTTCCCATCCCAGCCCCACAATGTCCTTGTTTCCCGGAATCTGCCTCACCTCTTCGACTCTCTGTGCCTTCTCATCCACTCATGGGTCTTCATTACATTATTGCATCTGTGTCGATAACTCTGGTCTTTCTCTCAAGTTCCAGTCTCCCGTTTCCAAATGTCCCTAGACATTTCCAATTGAATATCTCTCCAATGTATTTAACCTGCTAAATATCTAACACATAATCTTTCCCATCAAATCAGTTCCTCTTAAGCTTTTCTTATGTCCTATTAGTGCTCCTGCCCTTCTCCCAGGAGCCCAGACTTCAAACCTTGAAGTTCTCACCACAACCTCTCTCTGGTCTCCCATAATCAATTAGTAGCAAGTGTTATCAATAAGTCCTTGATAATATCTTTTCATGTTTCCCTCCCTGCTATTATCATTTATCCAGCAAGAACAGTCGGCTCTTTGTTTCTGTGGGTTCTGCATCCCTGGATTCAACCAACTGTAGATAGAAAATATTTGAAGAACAAACATCTATACTGAATATGAACAAATGTTTTTCTTGTCTTTATTCCCTAAACAATACAGTATAGTAACTACAGCATTTACATGGCAGTATATAGATCTTATAATCTAGAAATGATTTAAAGTACACCATTTTATATAAGGGACTTGAGCAGCTGTGATGGTATTCGCTCGTGGGGCATCCTGGGACCAATTCCCCGTGGTTATGGAGGGACAATTGTGTTTCCTCAGTGCCTACTAAATACTAAACATTGGTCAGTGTATTTTTCTTTGTTTTTCTGTCTTTAGTTTGTCCCTTGCCAATCAGTTCAATAGTGCTGTCAATGCCAGGTATATCTTCAGAATATTCTATTCTAATTTTGTCATTGCCAAGCTTAAAAATATTTAATATGCCAGGTGCGGTGTCTCACACTTGTAATCCAGCATTTTGGGAGGCCAAGGGGGGTGGATCACTTGAGGTCAGGAGTTCCAGACCAGCCTGGCCAACATGGCAAAACCCTGTCTCTACAAAAAAAAAAAAAAAAAAAAAAAAAAAAAATTAACCAGTTGCAGTAACATTTGCCTATGGTCCCCAGCTACTCAGGAGGCTGAGGCTGGAGAATTGCTTGAACATGGGAGGTGGAGTCTGTAGTGAGCTAAGGTCTCACCGCTGCACTCCAGCCTGGGTGATACAGCAAGAGTCTGTCTCAAAACAAAACAACAATGAAAAACATTTAATGGCTGCACCTTGCCTATGCAAAATACATTTCTTGGCTAGGTGTGGTGGCTCAACCCTGTAACCCCAACACTTTGGGAAGCTGAGGCCAAGAGTTTGAGACAAGGTAGGCAATATAGGAAGACACAATCTCTACCAAAAAACCTACAAAATTAGTCAAGCTTAGTGTGCATGCCTGTAGTCGCAGCTACTCAGGAGGCTGTGGCAGGATCCCTCAAGCCCAGGAGTTCGAGGCTGCAGTGAGCTATGATGGTACAAACTGCATGCCATCCTGGGTGACAGAACAAGGGCCTATCTCTGGCGGGTGGGGGGAGGGAGAAAAGAATGCATTTTTTAGCAGAATTCTCTGTAGAGTCCTAGGGTTCCATGGAACTCCTTAAAAGCATCAGAGTATGTGAGTCTGATGGGAGGAAGCATTTTAGCCAGAGGAGTTGTGCTCCCATTGCATAACAATTTTTTTTTGAGACAGTCTCCCTCTGTTGCCCAGGCTGGAGGGCAGTGGTACAATCTCAGCTCACTGCAATCTCTGCCTCCTGGGTTCAAGCGACTCTCCTGCCTCAGCCTCCCAAGTAGCTGGGATTACAGGCACATGGCACCTGGCTAAAGTTTTTTGTATTTTAGTCGAGACAAGGTTTCACCATGTTGTCCAGGTTAGTCGTGAACTCCTGAGCTCAGGCAATCTGACGGCCTCAGCCTCCCAAAGTGCTGGGATTATGGATATGAGCCACTGCGCCCAGTCTGCATCATAATTTTTAAAAAACAAAAAAGTTTAAAACTACTACTTCAGCATCAGCTAGACATTTAATGGCCTCTTTAATCAAACCTTACTTGACATTTTAGCTAGATATGCTACCAGCCAACTACAGACAACCCACTTTACATATTTTTTATTGTACTTTAGGTTCTGGGCTACATATGCAGGTCATGCAGGATTGTTGCATAGGTACATACAAGGCAATGTGGTTTGCTGCCTCCATCCCCCCATCATCTATATCTGGCATTTCTCCCCATGTTATTTCTCCTCAACTTCCCTACCCCCCACTGTCCCTTCCCTAGTCCCCCGCAACAGACCCCAGTGTGTGATGCTCTCCTTGCTGTGTCCATGTGTTCTCATTGTTCAACGCCCGCCTATGAGAACACGTGGTGTTTGATTTTCTCTTCTTGAGACAGTCCACTTTTTAACCAAATTAGACTACTAGTTGTCATCAGTGGAAATCAGGTTTGCCACCTTGCCATGCCTTTGCTCACATCATTACCTTTTTCTGTCTAAATAAAGATTTTTGCTTTGCTGTCAAAAAAAAACAAAGAAACAACAAAAAAAAACCCCATTTTCTGGAATGTCCTGTACTCATCATCTTGAGTTGGATTCTATATCCAACTTCAAAAACCTAGCTCGAAGTTCAGCACCTCCATTCCATTTCAAAAAGAGCTTTCCTCTTCCTAAAAGTCTAAGAACTCATTTTCACGCATCTTTTTGGCATTTATTGCACACGTGCTAGCTTTTCATTATTTGTGTTCATATCTCATGTGCCCCCAAGGGTTTTAGACTCCTTCAAGGCAAAAATGATGCTCTAAACATCTTTCTATCTTTCATAGTGTCTTAGTCTGTTTGTGTTGCTATAAAGGTATACCTGGGACTGGGGAATTTATAAAGAAAAGAGGTTTATTTGGCTCACAGTTCTGCAGGTTATATAAGAAGCATCGTGCCTGCATCTGCTTCACTTGAGGGCTTTAGGAAACTTCCACCCATGGTAGCAGGCATCACATGTCAAGAGAGGAGGAAAAAGGGAAGGAAGAAAGGAAGGTGCCATTCTCTTTCAACAGTAAGTTCTTGTGGGAGCTAACAGAACAAGAGGCTGGGCATGGTGGTTCACACCTGTAATCCCAGCACTTTGGGAGGCCAAGGCAGGTGGATCACGTGAAGTCAGGAGCCCAAGACCAGACTGGCCAACATGGTGAAACTCCATCTCTATGAAAAATACAAACAATAGCTGGGCCTGGTGATGTGTACCTGTATTCCCAGATATTCAGGAGGCTGAGGCAGGAGAATCACTTGAACCCAGGAGATGGAGGTTGCAGTGAGCTGAGATTGTGCCACTGCGCTCCAGCCAGGGCAACAGAGTGAGACTCTGTCTCAAAAAATAATAATAAATTAAAAAAATAATAGAGTAAGAATGTACCAAGCTATTCATGAAGGATCTGTCCCCATGACTCAAGCACCTCCCACCAGGCCCCACCTCCAACATTAGGGATCAGTTTCCACATGAGATTCAGATATCACATAGTAATGAACACATACCTTATCTATAGAAAGCAACGGCTAGACAACTGTTGAATGCCTAACCAAATCTGTTTTCCTATGGTCTCACTCTGGAAGGAGTCACTATGAGTTTCTGTCAAAATGAGAAAAAAGAATGTATAGTCAGTTGTGTATGTGTGTTCATGTAAAAGAGATCAAGAGAAAAAAATGAGAAATCAGGAAAAGGACAGAGAATACAAGAATAATACATTAAAAAAAGCAAATTATCTTATTTATTTGGCAGTATCCAAGGAGGTAGAAATGGTGAGTATTAACCCTTCTTCACTTTGTCTATTGTTCACTTTTTTTGCACCTTTATTTTGATGAATTCACAAGAAAGAAATTAACTCATTAAGGCTTCCAGTATTCTGGAGACAAGAAGGGCTGCTTTGCTCATTATACAGATGGAAAACTTGGGTCATTAACACCTCAAACAAGGACACAGCAAAGAAATGGAGCATAACCCACCAGGTCCTGGCTGTAGGATTTGGATTCCCAGTTGGTGCCTTTTCACCTTTTGTCAGTCTTCCTAAAGTTATGATCTTTTCTTGTGCATAGGAAAATCATAGTGATTTCCCACCACCCTTAGGATTGCCACAGCACCTTTAAGGTTCCCTCTATGCATTCAATAACATCAACGGTAAGTGTTCTTCGAGCACTTACTGAGTGTATATCATTGTGTTCAAACACAGCACCCACAGATCCCACCAAGAACCCAGCTGAAACCCGTGGCATGGATAGGTGAGTATTGCCATGCCAATCTGGGGTACTCAAGCGATGCAAATAACTATTTTAATCATACTTTTGCTGGCTTGTCTGTTTGTTCATGGAAAAGTGGCTGCAGCATCTATGTTATATCTACGTAATGTTGGACTGAGAAGCATCACTTGGCTTTTTCCAAGCAGAACTTAAAGCTGATGACAAGCTGTTGCTAAGAAAATGGATATTTTTCTGAATTTAGTTCTATGTGGAAACAGCTGACCAGTTTCCATTGCTGTAAGGTGGCTCTTTTGCTCTCGGTTGATTCTGAGTAATAGCTTTACTTATGTAGAAAGCAGATTTCATTTGAAGTCCACTCAGAGATTTGGTTCAACAAACTGGAGTACGGGTTTTAGAAAATATCTTTTTAATCTTCCAATAATAGATTTTCTCATCTATAATTCCTGGAACACTTCATCCTTTGCAGCCAAGCACATAGATAGTTTTGTTCACTGTGTTCTGTTTGCTACTTTCACCAGCTTTTTCAGCTTAGGTTACAAATAGAACAGAATCTCTCTGATTTTTCTCATTAATTGATTGAATTCCCACTTTTCCTCATTAGCAAGAAGTCCAATATCTTCCTGAGAACTTCCTTTTCTCAATCTAGGCACTTACTTGGTCCATAACATAACAGTCTTATTTCTAACAAGGAGAGAAATAACGGGAGCCACTATCATCTTCATGCTGTCACTGCTGAAAATCGGTCCTCTGCAGAGCTTCAGATTCTTGCATTAGTCCATTCAGCTGCTATAAAAAAATTCCATAGACAGGGTGGCTTATAAATAACAGAAATTTATTTCTGACAGTTCTGAAGGCTGGGAAGTCAAAGATTAAGACACCGGCAGATTTGGTGTCTGGTGAAGACCCATTTGCTCATAGATGGCTGATGACCTTTCACTCAGCACATGGCAGAAGGGGTAAGAGCCTTCCCTGGGTTTTTTTCATAAGGGAACTAATCTGATTTTTGAGGATTCTGCCCCTAGGACTTAATCACCTCCCAAAGGCACCATCTCCCAATACTATCACCTTGAGGGCTAGGATATCAACATTTGATTCTAGGGGGACATAAACATGCAGTCCACCTCATTTGTTCACTCCATTGTGGTATTCTTGCTGGATCAGTTTCCTCCTTGGGCGGCATTTGTGTTCCATGTCTAACTTGTAAGTTACAGTAGGCCTGATAGCAAACTATTTCAATATTGGTATGGCATGGGCATTGAATAATCAGAAAAACCCAAGCCATAAACAACTGGTAGAGCTGCAGAGAGTACCAGCTGATTATGAGTCCTGGGAAACCCTTTTTAGTTCCTGTGTCCTTCAGCCCTTTTCTCCCATAGTAACTCCACTGCATTGAAGTGGCTGAATCTATGGAAGCTTCCAGCTTGGGCCACATGCTTACTGAACCGATTCTCCTCCAGAGATGTACACGAGCTGGGTTGCCATTCTGAATATTCTCTTTCTTCAAGAAATTTTATTTCAAGGATATTTTTTGTTTTATCAACTACAGGGGTCATTTAGAATCTTAGGGCAGTGGTCTCCAACCTTTTTGGCCCCAGGGACAGGTTTTGTGGAAGACAATTTTTCCATGGATCAGTGACAGGGGGTGGGGGACATGGTTTTGGGATGAGTCAAGCACATTACATTTATTGTGCATTTTATTGCTATTATTAATACATTGTAATGTACAATGAAATAATTACACAACTCAACATAATGTAGAATCAGTGGGAGCCCTGAGTTTGTTTTACCGCAACTAGACAGTCCTATCTGGGGAAATGGGGGACAGTGATAGATCATCAGGCATTAGATTCTCATAAGGAGCATACAACCTAGATCCCTCATGTGCAGCTCACAATAGGATTTGCATGCCTATGAGAATCTAATGCCGCCGCTGATCTGACAGGAGGCAGAGCTCAGGCAGTAATGACAGCGATGGGAGCAGAGTGGCTGTCAATACAGATTAAGCTTTGCTTGCTCGCTTGCCACTCACCTCCTGCTGTGGGGCCCAGTTCCTCACAGATCACAGACTGGTACTGGTCTGCGGCCAGGGATTTGGGGACTCCTGTCTTAGGGAGCAGGGGTGGAGTTCCTTCACTTCTAGCAGGACCCTGGATTAGTATCCTAGGGCTGTCATACAGAGGACCACAAACCAGGTAGTTAAAAATAGACATGAATTCTCTCACATTTCTGATGGCTGGAAGTCCAAAGTCAAGGTGCTGCCAGGGCCATGCTCCCTCTGAAATCTGTAAGAGAGAATCCTTCCTTCCTCTTCCTAGCATCTGGTGGTTTGCTGGCAACCATTGGCATCCCTTGGCTTGCAGTGCTTCTATATCTGCCTTGTTTCATAGTGTATTCCCCTCGTGTCTCCATGTCTCTGTGTCTCTCTCTTTTTTTTTTTGAGATGAAGTCTCATGTCAATATCATGTGAGAAGGGGATGATATTGACTTAGGTCGTTTCTATCTTCCACACTAAAATGTCAGCCTGTTTTGTTCACTGCTGTATCCCCAGAGCCTCGCAATAAATACTTGTTGCGTGAATAAATTCTGTCTTTTAATCCTAACTATAGGTTTCTAAGTTAAATATTACTATAATCATCTTACAGACGAGGGAAATGAGGCTTAGGAAGGTTTGGTAACTTATGTGGGATCACTCTGCTACATGATGGAAGGGACAGCATTGAAGTGCATGTGCTTGCTCTGTCTGCTATTCCAAGCTGCTCGTCACACAGATGCACCCCTGGGGACCTCCCTCCCTTTCTACCTCCACCCCTTCCCAGACATGCACATGGCCACAATCCACCAGCGGACCAAAATTCAATTTTTCCCCAGTTGGTTGCACTCAAGCTGAGAGCAAAGCAATTGCACTTTAAATCCCCTTACAGCAGATATTTCAGAGCATGTTCGAGAGAGCCCATCACACTTGGCTTTTAAATCTCATTTCTGGTTTCCTGCAAAAAGGCAATTAAATGAAAGGTTAGGTAGCTTTTAAATGGCCAGCTCAAACTTTTGGCTTATTTTTGCCTTGCTGTCTTTATAGGCATTTTACCAATATTTATCACTATTTCCCTTAGGGAACCCTTAGATCTGTGATATTTGAAATAATAAAGCCTCTCTGTTGGCCCTTTAAAAGGTTTGTGGTAAAACCACACCATTAACATTCACAGTTCCTCATTTATGAGGCCTGATTGCACTTCCAGATTTCTCACTGTTTCTCCAATGAGGATTTCACATAATAGTGTTTGAAGGCTGAAGACTTCAAAGCAGACTCTTTACTATTTTTATCTTGAAAAATATTCAATATTTGTATAATTAAAGTGAAGTCTTCCTAGAGAAAATGACAACTCAAATAATCTTAAATGTACCTCCAAGAAAAAAGCTGTCAAAATGACATTTAGTTGTAGAGTCACATTCTCTAAGGCCTTTGCTTCTCCTTCTGAGTTCTTATAATCTTTGAAGGTTATGTCATGGCTGACTTCAAATCACTTTCAAAATTATTATGGCCTTCTTTAAATGTGAGTTCTGAAGCTGAGGGGCTTTAGCTTCCTTTTGCTCCAGATTTTGTCTACTGCGTCGTTACCAGGCATCTTAAAACAAAAGCCAAAAACAAAAATCTTCCTTGACCTGGTTTTTCCCACTAGCTAACATCCTATTTTTATCTTTCCCTTTGCGCTAAAGGTTTTTAAACAGATCTTTATACCCTCTGTCTCCATTTTCTCAGCTGCTAACTTATACGGCGAAGATTACCACTGCCTTTCAACATAATTGGCCAATCTACAGAAAGTTTTCAAGCTCTCTTTTTAATTGACTGCCTCCTGCCTACCTCCCCACCTTTGACATCTTGCTTCTAACTTGTCACCTTACTCGGTGTTCAAGATTCCCTCATTTAGGATGTCTTCAGAGCAGCTAGACAGTTGGTACTATAATTTATGCACCATTGTGCATAAGCTTTCTGGGATATTGATGGAGAGGAGGAGAAAACTGGAAATAGTTCAGGCCAGGGCTAGGGAAACTGACCCATCTCCAGGTCTCGGGTCTGCAAGGGATGCTCACAGCTTAACACATGGAGTCTAGAAACACCTAGAAACTTGTGGTGGACCTTGAATAATACCAGCCCATGGAGTCCAATACGGTACTTAATAGGAATTTCCAGGAAAAGCCTTTATTCATTCAAAGAGAATTTACCAAGTGTCAACTATGTGTTGAGCATTGTGCTAGGCGCAGGGGCCATGAGGATACATGAGACATTGTAGCTTCCCTTAAGTTACTCACTGGGTAAATAGAGAGACAGAAAGGCAAACGGGCAAGAGCAAAAATGCATACACTTCAGCAATAGTGTCCATAGTGACTATGGAGAATGCTCATTAACTTTGTTTAAACAATTGTTCTTCCAACGATTTGATGTGGATTTGATTGGAAAAGCATGATATTGTTTTTTGCAATTAAACACATGAATATATAAATAAAATGCTATAGTATTTTTTGCAAATAGCTGCTAAGAGCTACTAGAAAACCCGGGAATTCTTAAAACCTTACCATGCTACTTCCTCTAAAATGTTTTATTTTATGTTATTTTGCAAATTTCCTTACCCACAAAAACACCAGTTTTCTTCATTTCTTAGTCTATTTAAACCTCACACCCTTTCAGCATCTCTTAATTATTTACTACCATCTGTTAGTTCTCCTGTCCAGAATGAAACAAAAATGGCAGAATGTGAAACGAGGGAGAGCAGATTTTTGACAGGAAATATTCAGAAGTAGAAGGAAATAGTCAAGACATATATGATAAATAAAGCAATAATAACTTTATACCATAACAACTTATAGACACACATTTAAAAAATTGAAGACCTCAAGACATATGTCTGAACAGAAAAAAATTAAAACTGTATTAAGCAATTAGGAAAATAACAAGAATAGTGAATTTTTTAATGTACGGGATGTAGTCAAAGCTGTACTTATTGTCAAATTCATAATCTTGAATGTTTTTATTATTTAAAGAGACAACATGGGCTTTAAATCTGTCTGCTATTTGATAGACTTTGATGGAGTCAAATCCCAATGCTGCCACTTACTGAATGGCCTTAAATGACTTAGCCTCTCTTAGCCTCTCTTTCTGCATACATAAGATGGAATAATGATGGCTTCAAGGAGGAATACACCTATAAAAACTGTTGAAGATAGTGTCTGATAGGAAATAAGGATTCCACACGTAGTAGCTGCTATTGAAGATTTAAGAGTTATTTATTACAACTACTTCATAAGATTTTTAAACTAATACACTTAAATTATTCAAGAGCTTTGAAATGGGCTGGGCGCAGTGGCTCATGCCTAGAATCCCAACACTTTGGGAGGCTGAGGCGGGTGGATCACCTTAGGTCAGGAGTTGGAGACCAGCCTGGCCAACATGATGAAACTCTGTCTCTACTAAAAATACAAAAAGTTAGCCGGGCATGGTGGCATGCACCTGCAGTTCCAACTACTTAGGAGGTTGAGGCAGGAGAATTGCTTGAACCTGGGAAGTAGAGGTTGCAGTGACCTGAGATGGTGCCACTGCACTCCAGCCTGGAGAGAGAGCAAAACTCAAAACTCCATCACATACACACACACACACACACTTTGAAATTGTCTTAATGGGCTGTACTCTTCATTTAAGAAATTCATCTTTGTTCACTTATTTTTACTTGACATGAGAGTTTCCAGCAACTTTTAATTAAGCCCTCACAGATTTTATGTCATTGGCTATGTGAAAAACAAATTATTTGCTAAAATAATATCCTTGCTTCTTTTTTTAGGAATTGTCTCCCTTGAAACAATTTGTACAGAACAATACACCAAATTTGTACACAAAATCAGATCTGATTGGCAACAGTTGCAGATGTTTTCAAAAGATTTTCATTTGAGAAGGGGCCCATTTGGGTTATTTAGATTCTAAGAACTGAAACTGCTTTGTTAGTTCTGTTTTTCTGGCTTCTGGGAGAGGCGGAGACATGAATTCAATTAGCACCTTGGTATTTTCTTTATCCTTCATTTCAATACAGGAGATGCTTCATATGCACAGGGGTGTCAGGTCACATCAGAAGAAAGAGAAACAGCTTCTTGGTTTTTAATTTTCAACCAAAAAGGAAAGGCACCGGTTTTGTTCTGCTCTAATTAGCCAGTGCATGACTTAGAGAGCAGGCAGATGCTTTGAAGGTGTTGTAACACAGGTCTTCATTAATCTCCACACAGGACTTTCACTTCTACGCCTAGGCTGAAGGAAATGGCTCAGAAGACAACAGTCTCACAGAGCCCTAACTAACTCGACAGGTGTTACAAAGAACAAGTCAAGAGGGTGAGAAACTGACCTTCTTGAAATCTCCCACTTCTTTCTACATCAGAAGAGCAAAGTTGATTATTTTGGTTGGAATTTAGAAATTAAAAAAATTATTCTAAAGTCATGAACAAGCCTAATTATAAAGATAGTTGCTGTGAAGATGCTGAGATAACTGGATTTTACCAACCCCCCTCTTCTGGAGGAAGCCAGAATGGAATCCTGTAGAACATTCACCCTACCAATAAACACTTGTTTTTCTAATGAGGAAACTGAGGCCCACAGTAGTAAACTATCTTAACCAGGATGAAATGACTAGGGCTCTGGTCCTTTAATTAAGCACTAAAATTTTGATCCAATAATAAATCTGTCCAGTGAAAGGAGTTTCCCTAATGCACTGGTTCTAACTTGTTCCCTTCAAGGGGCCAGTGTCCCATACACACAGCTAAATGGGATTTCTTTTCAACTACCATTACCCAGAGGACAGAGCCTAAAATGTCATTCTGCTGTTCACCTCTCAGCAGCAGTGGTGCATCTGAGCTTCGGCAAGTCCACCTAGAGCCTGTATCTGCTCAGATGTTAAACCCATCTAATTCAGTGAACACTTTGTTCTAGTTAACTGAGCATCTACTTTGTATAAGGCACTACAGCGGTTCAGAGATGAGTAAAATCATGAGATTCCACTGTCTCCTATAAACCATCACTTTGGGAAATTTTAGAAATGTGTGTAAGCTCCAGGGCTGCCTGAAGCGTGGAAGTCACAAACTCAAATGCCTGCAGAGGCCCAGCTGACAATATAAATGAATGATTCTAGCTGAGTGGAAAACAATTACGGGTGAGTGGGTTTCCAGCTGGGGAGTGCACGCCTATATTAAAGGACAGCTGCTACTCATTTCCAGCCAACTGTGTTCCCGTGTAGAACTGCGGCCTAGTGTAGCCAGTACCGAAGATTTCTCAGAAAAAGCCAGGAATCTCAGTTAGTGTAAAATCTCTCAAATTTCCAAGAGGATTGTATGGGGCAAACGTTCTCAGATCAGTTTGCAGTCTCTGCCCATGTGCAGGGCAGTCAAAGAGAGTAGTGTGCAGTGCCCTACATAATAATTCTTTTTTATTTTCTTTTATACCTTCCTCCTTCCTGTCTCTCTTTAACCTTTCTTCTTCCCTCAGGCTGCCTTCTTCCCTCTGCCTCCTCCGACTCCAGCCTGGGTTCAATGAACATTCAGTTCATTGAACTGAAGTTCAAGGAACGTGGAGTGTCAATTGTAGGTGCGTTAGCGACAACCTTGAGAAACATTCCTACCTTCCTCCTGTGGTAAGCACTTTGCTGTAGATTTTTAATTTTAAACAAGACAATATTTACGACTTGCTTCTTTCAGGGAAGAGCAATATCAATTTTAGTAAACACTTCAAGGCTGAGATACGCTAAGAGGGTCATGTGGTGTCGCACAGTGAAGAATTCCGCTTTGAAACGAGTGAAAAAAAGCATTAAATGCCACATGTAACTCACTGCCTGAAGGGTTACATTAGTATTAAACCTGGCTTTAAAAAGGGATGGAATAGGCTAGCCATTAAAAGACCTGCATACAAATACAATCTCTCTCTCTCTCTCTCTCTTTCTCTCTTCCTCTCTCTCTGAGAGATAATGTGAGTATCTGGACAATAAATATGGACAGAGTGGAGTCTATCCTATTTAAAATATTGCCCACTGTGCAGGCACCAGGAGCTGAAGGTTCAGAATATTAACAGTGGGAACTTGATTAGAAGTCGTTGAGAGATGGTAATAGGAGGAGGAAAGTTGGATAGAGGAAGAAGACATGGGGGTTATCCACAAGTGTAAACTAGAAAAGAAGTATCAGTTGGCCATTAAAGGGCATGGGACTGAGGAACAGTATGACATGTATTAAGTATAGTAAGAGCTGACACTGGAGGACTAGGAAGGTAAATGGAATCAACAGGGGATGATGGAGAATGGTTAGGTATCCATGGATTCGGGTTATGATAGAGGCACATGTGAATACATGCAGAATTGTCCTGGAAAATGGTTAACAGCTGACTCTCCTGGCGGTGGAGAGGGCGACGGGGAGGGGGTGTGAGGAGACACCCTGATTTGTCATATTTGCTTATTTCTGTGGCGCAAATACTCCTACTGTGATCAGTTTCAAGCTATAAATGTGCAGTCACTGAAAGCAGGGTTGGAAGGAGATGGGCACATTTGCTCCCAGGCAAGGTGGAAGGTAAAGAAGGTGAAATCGACAAGGTCAAAGATAACTCAAGATTTCAAGGTGCCTCAGGTCTGAGTGACGATGAAGTCTAGTGGATGGCTGTGCTGAGGCGGCTGAAGTAGAGGTGACTGCAGTGGTCATGAAGCTGAAGAGGTGAAAACAGAGATTAGAAAGTCACCCCCAACTCCCCATCCCCCAACCCCCACCCCTATAACCAATTTCTGAGGGTGACCATAGAGGAAAGGGTGGGGGATGAAGCAAGCATGACATTGTGTTCGAGGGCAGCACATGACAGTGTGGGATGTCACATGATGTTGTGAACCATCATTTACGGCCAATTATGGAAGACTTTCTATGGGCATTTTGCCATGTGCATTATAAAGACGTGTAAGACAACATTTCTCTCCACTTGGTGAGGAGAATAAAGGCTGTACACAGGTACTCTAGAGTGCCATGTGCCTGGTACAGATAAGCTATGCTAGAGATTAAAAGATGAGGCTCTTGGGCCAGGTGCAGTGGCTCACACCTGTAATCTCAGCACTTTGGGAGGCTGAGGTGGGCAGATCACAAGGTCAGGAGCTCAAGACCAGCCTGACCAATATGGTGAAACCGCTGTCTGTGCTAAAAATACAAAAATTAGCCGGGCGTGGTAGCAGGCACCTGTAATCCCAGCTACTCAGGAGGCTGAGGCAGGAGAATCGCTTGAACCCGGGAGGCAGAGGTTGAGATCATGCCACTACACTCCAGCCGGGGCAACTCCATCTCAAAACAAACAAACAAAAAAGATGAAGTTCTTAATATTAATGATAGCTTCCACTTGTTTGAGTCCTTACAATGCACCTAGCATTAAGTGCTTTACTTGTATTCCCTTTGACCTTCAGAACAACCCATTTTACAGATAGGGAAATTGGGTCAGAAAGTTTCGGTAACTTATTCAAGGTCACACAATTGGCAAGTGGCAGAGCTGAGCCAGGGACTCAGGTCCTTCTGACACTAAAGAGTTTGTCTCCCCAATCACTGTGCTGCTTTCCCTCCCCCAGAAGATAATACTCTGCTGGAAATGAAGGATAGTATAATAGGAGATTTGGCGTTCCTTTTTTTTTTTTTTTTTTTTTTAAATGCAGCTTGCATATTCCTAAAGAGTCAATTCATGTTTAAAAAAATTCCCTTGTGGTTGCATGTGACATGTATTTTTAGGATCTGCTGTTAGCAAGTGTATTTTTGTGTGATTGAGTGGGAGAGTGGGAAAAGTTCTGCAGAGCTGCTGAAGCCAGAATGCAGTGGGGACACAGCAGACTGGAAAATCTCTGCCATCTCAGGTCTTGGAACAACCACAAAGAGATGTGTTCTCGATTTATTATTCTACGTACATCCCCAGATGAATGACTAGTTAAAGGTATTGTTAAAGCATTTTAAATGATCCACTTCCAGCAGCGAACAAAATCACTTGCTGTGCCAAGCCAACTGGCATTTCTGAGACGATAAAACCACAAAGTGTGGGAAATGTTAAAACTGCTAAAGCAAAAATGATACACAATAATGGAGAAGGAGAAAAATTGAGCTTTATTGTCTGCCTAGGCAGATGGCTGACCACTAGGTGGGCCTTGGCGTCACGTCCAGGGTAATTGGTTGCTGGGGTTTTTCTGGCGAGGAAGATTCAGGCTTCGGCTTGGTCCACAAGATCCTGGCTCATTCTTTCCTACATTCTGTTTTCTGCCTTTTCTGCCTAGTCTCATCAGACTAGGTCTGATGGTTGATCCAAATGGGCAACTGAAACCAGAAGGTTACCTTTACCTTAAAATGCTTTTCTGGAAATAAAAAGACATAAAAAGTAACTAAGGACTGGATTTCCTAGCCGTCTTTCTCTCCTGCATGTACAATTATCCCCAGATATAAAATTGCCTGCTTTGATAATTATACCCTCCAAATGAGGGGCAAGTGGCTAATTATGCCCACATGTGGCCGATTGCACTCTCCATTAGCCAATTATGTGCACCATTATTTGTGCACATGAATAATTGCACTCATGGAAAATAGCAGCCCTCCTTTCAAATTCTCCTGCTTGGAGTAGCTGATGGAGTAATTGTCACACTGGAAATGAACTTGGTGGGGAGGGAAAGGGTATCAGATACCAGGAAATGCGTAAGTGACCAGAGCTCGCAGATGTTCACTGCCACAAATGGCCTTAGGAGCCAGAGAGCACAAGAAGGACCACGGGATGAAACCGGCCAGCCTGTGAGTTAGGAAGCCTGCTTCTGAAGTTGGCTGGGCACATCACATGTTGTGACCTTGGGCAAGTCATTAACTTTCCTTCAGGTCTAACTGGTTCTGCATACACAATGAGGGTGGTAATAACGCCCAATTCCCAGCACTATCGTAAGATGGAGCAGACCATTTAAAAGGATTTACAGTCTACTTGGGTAAAAGCTTTACATAAATATGACGCATTGTCATGTCACTTGGTACATCTCCAATTATGAAGGAAGGGTAATATCCCTCCATAGCAATGCCGGACTCCTGGTTTGGAGGGAGGGAAAGTTTGAGAAGGACAGGAAGCTTGCTGCCGCAGCACTGATGTTTCTACTGAGATACCAGAAAATGTCACGTGGCCATACAGAATTCATTTATTCATTCAACAAACATCTATCAATTGCTACATTTTCCTGAGAACTTGGAAAAATGATGAAAGATTCGGTCTTGCCTTAGGTGGTCACTGGCACATTGGCCTGGAAACCTCTCTTGGGCCTTTTACTGTGACCTGTGCTGTTTAGCAAATAAGGGGAAATTTTACCTCATCTAGGAAATCTGGCATGCATTTTCACGGTTTGATTGCCAGGTACATTCAATGGCAATGAGTCTTATAATGTTTGGTTACCTTCATTTACCTAACAATATGGTTGCTTTGTTTTGTCTTGTTTTGAGATAGAGTCTTGCTCTGTTGCCCAGGCTGGAGTGCAGTGTCACGATTTCGGCTTACTGCAACCTCCGCCTCCCAGGCTCAAGCTATTCCCATGCCTCAGCCTCCTGAGTAGCTGAATTATAGGCACGCACCACCATACCTGCCTAAATTTTGTATTTTTAGTGGAGACGGAGTTTCACCATGTTGGCCAGGCTGGTCTTGAACTCCTGGCCTCAAGTGATTCACCCACCTCGGCGTCCCAAAGTGCTGGGATTACAGGCGTGAGCCACTGTGCCCAGCCAGAACTGTGGTTTTAATGAAAATGCTGACAAGTGGTATATGTCACAGTGTCAGGGGTAGGGCTAAGAGGGACACTGCTGCAGTGATCTGTCATTGAGGTCTCACATTCTTGCCTGGACTAGTGCAGCAGTTGCCAGCAAAGCACCACATTCTCTGCCACCAACCTAGCCCTTATTACCTCTCTATCTTTACCACTTGCCTGTGTCTCCATCTCCCCTCTCACATGCAGTAGAAAGAGACTCTCTACCTCATGGAGTAAGGAGAGGCTTCACAGAGGCAGGAATGCTGCTAGTCTTCAAAGATGAGGGGGTGTTTGCTAGATGAATGAGTTGCAGGGATTGGGGCCACATTACAGAAAGTTGAGGTATGGAATAGCCTGGTATAGGTTAAGAGTATGGACTCTGAAACCAGACTTGGCCTGGAATTGAATCCTGGCTGTGTGATGTTGGGCCAGTGACTTAACCTCTCTGTGTTTTTATTCACTCTTCTATCAAATGGGGATTATAATAAGCCTGCCTTATAAAGTTATTATAAGAATCAGTAAATATAAAAATAGAAGTTTTGGAATGATGACTAGCACACGGTAAAGACTGTCTAATTGTTTGCCATTATTTTTATTACTTGACTAAAAATATACCAAAAAGACCATCCAAGAAAAGCCTTTAAGCTGCTCCTGCAGAAAGAGTCCCCTAGTGTGTGGGGGGAGGGTGGTGGGTGGGGGCGGAGGTCAGTGGCACCTGTGGCCCATTAGAGAGGGGACAGCTATGGCTGGAGTGATTCTCAAACTTTAGCATGTCTAAAGTCATCACGTGGACAACTTATTAAGGAAAACAAATGTCTGGACCACATCCTCCGGAATTCTCATGCACTGGGTCAGGATAGAGTCCAGGAATCTTTACCTTAAAGAACCATGCCCCGTCCCACCCCGTATGATTCTTATGCAGGTGATCTGGGGCCCACATTTTGAGAAATAGACTCACATAGAAGTGGCTCTAACTGCACCTCCTGGCATATCTAATACTAGAGAAGAAAGCAATGCTAAGGTCTTTTGTTGAAGATCTTTTGCTGGGATTGCTGCCTCCTTCATTCACTACTTTATGTATTTGTTTATTTAATTCGAAACAGAGTCTCACTTTGTCACCCGGGCTGGAGGGCAGTGGCACAATCTTGGCTCACTGCAACCTCCAGCTCCTGGGTTCAATCGATTCTCTTGCCTCAGCCTCCCAAGTAGCTGGGATTACAGGCAGGTACCACCACGTGTGGCTAATTCCTGTATTTTTAGTAGAGATTGGTTTTCACCATGTTAGCTAGGTTGGTCTCGAACTCCAGACATCAAGTAACCTGCCCATCTTGGCCCCTCAAAATTAGTAGCTGGAATTATAGGCGTGAGCCGCCATGCCTGGCCTGCTGTTTCTTTTGGTTGGACCTCTTCTGTAATAGACAGTGAGAATTCTGACTTGCCGAAGCAATCCGCTCTGAGGCAGGGCTGTGTTTACTCCGTCATGGTCAGAAGTGGAACTGCTGGGCACACTTAGCAGCTTCCTGCTCTATTTTTTCTATATTTTCAAATGACATTTAAAATTTAACAAAAATATTTTAAAAATTAACATTATTATAAGATGAATCCCATTTTTTTTAACCTTGTAAATGAAAAACATTCCTAAGCATGTGAGCATCTGCACTTAGCGGAACAAGGTGCCAAAGCTAAACACTCCCAGCTCTAGGTGATTCATGGCAATAGAAATGGAGCTGGACTCTGGGCATAGTGCAAAAATATTGAGCTGTTGTTAGATGCTCTGAAGTTTCCAAAAAGAATTGGTTCTGCCTGCTGTGCTTCAATGCTTAAGGGGAGTGCTTCCGCCAAATGTTAGCTTTTAAGCCCAGCATTCTTAAATGGGAAGATTCGAATAGTAGCAAAAATATAAACTGCTTCTAGGTTTAAAAAGGACCCAACACACAATGGTTATCACACACCTTTCTCCTCAAGTGCTGAGTGGATGAGTGGCCCTGTGTACTTCATAACATCTCTCAGGGTCCAAATGCTAAAGCAATTGCTGAAAAGACACCATGTACACTGGAATCGTGCAGAGATATTCTGTTGGCATAAAAAGAAATATTGATCATCTGTAGTAAAAGTTCTTCTACTTTAATACTCCTGAGAAAAGAAATTTTCTTTTCCCAGATCTACATCCTCCTGAATCTTCATGAAGACAAGATCCCCTAAACTTCCACTAACACCATAAAGTGTGCTGCCATTTGTAATGTAGTCCACAGATCTCATACATTGTCAGAAAGAGCAGAGATTGTAAGGTCATCTGCTCCTCCTGTAAGGGCTGCGTCCCTCACTTACATCCCTAATAATGGCCTCCACCCTCTGCTGGAGGGCAGGTTTAGCTGCCAGCTGGGAAGAGCTCTGCCGTCAGCTCTGTCCTAGTCAACATTTTTAACTGTGGCTTTCAGATGAGAACACTGGATGCTTATCTGAAAAAAGCTCCTCAGGCTGGAGGGAGGGCTTGGCTCTAACAGATGAAATGTGATAAGAATAGATGCGAAGCCAAACTCTAGGCACAAAGGCTCTAGCACCACACTTTGGGGAACTGTGGAGATGAGTTTTGGCTGATGCAAGCTTCTCTGTCTGCTAAAGCAGCCCATTGCATTTGGATGGTTCCAGAAGCTGGCACGTTCTTTTTCACATTATGTTAGTACACTCCAGTTCCTTCCTGCCATGGGCTGGCATGCCCTGGCTCCTCCTGCCTTTCCCACTTTAAGTCTTCCCTCCCTCCTCCTGACCTTCCCGTTCCAGCCACACCGGCCTTTTCTCGGGTCCTAACAAACCATGTCTTTCCTCCCTCCAGGACTTATGCCTGCTATCCATCTCTCTCTGAGAGACACCCCACCTCTTAATACAGCTGGCTTCTCTTCCCTCCAGGTTCAGACGTCTTTCCAGCCTGCCTCTACTGACCTCTTTCAGCTATTCTCACTGTACTCTGTTCATTCCTTACCTGGCACTCACCACAATTTATCTTTATCTTCATCTAATTTCTTGGTTGTATTATTTAGTTACTTGCCTTCTTATGTCAGTCATTTATTTATTAAATTTTTTTTTTTTTGTTTTTTTGTTTTTTGAGATGAAGCCTTGTTCTGTTGCCCAGGCTGGAGTGCAGTAGCGTGATCTTGGTTCATTGCAACCTCTACCTCCCGGGTTCAAGCGATTCTCCTGCCTCAGCCACCCAAGTAGCTGGGATTACAGGCACCCACCACCAGTCCGGCTAATTTTGTATTTTTAGTAGAGATGGGGTTTCACCATATTGGCCAGGCTGGTCTTGAACTCCTGACCTTGTAATCCGCCCAACTTAGCCTCCCAAAGTGCTGGGATTACAGGCGTGAGCCACCGTGCCCTGCCTATTTATTTTAATTTTTAAAAGTAATTTCAACTTTTGTTTTAGATTCAAGGGGTAGATGTGGAGGTATTACATGAGTATATTGCGTTATGCTGAAGGTTGGGGTTTGATTCCATCACCTAGGCAGTGAGCATAGTACTGTATAGTTTGTTTTTCAAACCTGTACCTTCTTCCCCCTTCCTCCAGTAGTCCCAGTGTCTATTGTTGCCATCTTTATGTCTATGGGTACCCAATGTTTAGCTCCCACTTATAAGTGAGAACTTATAAGCATGTGGTATTTGGTTTTCTGTTCCTGTGATAATTCACTTAGGATAATGGCTTCCAGCTGAATCCATATTGCTAACAAAGGACATTCTTCTTTATGGCTGTGTAGTATTCCATGGTACAGATGAACCACATTTTCTTTATTCAGTCCACTGTTGATGGGCACCTAGGTTGATTCCATGTCTTTGCTATTGCAAATTGTGCTTTGCTGAACATACAAATGCCTGTCTTTTTGGTAGAACAATTTGTTTTCTTTTGGCTATATACCCGGTAATGGGATTGCTGGGTCAAATGGTGGTTCTGCTTTAAGTTCTTTGAGAAATCTCCAAACTGCTTTTCAGAGGGGCTGAACTAATGTACCTTCCCACCAGTAGTGCATAAGCATTCCCCTTTCTCTGCAGCCTCACTAGCATTTGTTTATTTGTTTGTTTTTACTTTTTAATAGTAGCCATTCTGACTGGTGTGAGATGGTATCTCCTTGTGGTTTTCACTTGCACTTCTTTGATGATTAGTGATATTGAGTATTTTTTCATGTTTGTTGGTTGCTCATATGTCTTCTTTTGAAAAGTGTCTGTTCAAATGAGAACACATGGACACAGGGAGGGGAGCACTACACACTGGGGTCTGTTGGGGGGAAATAGGGGAGGGATAGCAGCGGGTGGGGAGTTGGGGAGAGATAGCATGGGGAGAAATGCCAGATATAGGTGAAGGGGAGGAAGGCAGCAATCATACTGCCACGTGTGTACCTATGCAACAATCTTGCATGTTCTTCACATGTACCCCAAAACCTAAAATGTGATAAAAAAATTTTTTTAAAAAGTGTCTGTTCATATCTTCTGCCTATTTTTTAATGCAGTTGTTTTGTGCTTGTTAAGTCCCTTGTAGATTCTTGATATTAGACCTTTGTTGGATGCATGGTTTGTGAATATTTTCTCCTGCTCTTTAGTTATGTTTACTGTTGATAATTTTTTGTTTTGTTTTGTTTTTGCTGTGCAGAAGCTCTTTAGTCTAATTAGGCCCCACTTGTCAATTTCTGTTTTTGTTACAATTGCTTTTGAATTTTAATCATAAATTCTTTCCTAAGGCTGATGCCCAGATCAGTGTTTTCTAGGTTTTCTTCTAGGATTCTTATAGTTCAAAGCCTTATATTTAAGCTTTTAATATATCTTGAGTTAAATTTTATGTATAGTGAAAGGTAGGGGTCCTGTTTCATTCTTTCACATGTGACCAGCCAGCAATCTCAGCACCATTTATTGAATAAGTAATCTTTTCCTCATTGCTTATTTTGTCAACTCTGTCAAAGACTGGATGACTGTAGGTGTGTGGCTTTATTTCTGGGTTGTCTATTCTGTTACATTGGTCCATGTGTCTGCTTTTGTATCAGCATCATGCTGTTTTGGTTAGTGTGGTCTTATAGGTTAAAGTTGGATAATGTCATGCCTCTGCTTTGCTGTTTTTGCTTCAGATTGCTTTGGCTATTGAGGCTCTTTTTAGGTTCCATATGAATTTTAGAATAGTTTTTTCTAATTCTTTGAAAAATGACCTTGGCAGTTTGATAGGAATAGCATTGAATCTATAGATTGCTTTGGGCAACATGCTATTTTAATGATATTGATTCTTCCTATCCATGAGCATGGAACATTTTTCCATTTGTTTGTGTCATCTATGATTTCCTTCAGCAGTGTTTTATAGTTTTCCTTGTAGAGATCTTCCTAGGTATTTTATTTTTTATGTGGCTATTGTAAATGGGATTGCATTCTTCATTTGGATCTCAGCTTGAATGTTATTGGTGTATAGAAATGCTACAGTTTTGTACACTGATTTTGTATCTTGAAACCTTACTGAAGTCATTTTTCAGTTCTAGGAGCCTTTGGCCAGTCTGTAGTGTTTTCTAGGTATAGAATCATATCATTAGCAAAGAGAGATACTTTGACTTCTTCTTTTCCTATTTGAATGCCTTTTATTTCTTCATCTTGTCTGTTTGCTCTGGCCAGTACTTCCAATATTATGTTGAATAGGAGTGCTGAGAGTGAGCATCCTTGTCTTGTTCCACTTCTCAAGGGGAATGGTTGTAGCTTTTGCCTATTCAATATGATGTTGTCATGGGTTTGTCATAGATGGCTCTTATTATTTTGAGGTTCCTTTGATGCCTAGTTTGTCAAGGACTTTTATCATGAAGAGATGTTGGATTTTATTGAAAGCTTTTTCTGGGTCTATTGAGATGGTCATATGGTTTTTGTTTTTAATCCTATTTATGTGACGAATTGTATTTATTGATTTGTGCATGTTGAGCCAAACTTGCATCCCAGCAATGAAACCTACTTGATCACGGTGTTAACTTTTCAATGCGCTGCTGAATTTGCTTTGCTAGTATTTTTTAAATTCTTGTTTTTTCTCACTCTTGCTGCCGTCTTATGGTTTGTTAGTATTTTGTTTAAGATTTTTGCATTTCTGTTCATCAGGGATATTGGCCTGTAATTTTCTTTTTTCATTTCATCTTTACCACATTTTGGTATCAGATACTGGCTTCATAGAATGACTTACGGAAGGGTCCCTCCTCCTCAATTTTTTTCTGTAGAATTAGTACCAGCTCTTTGTGTGTCTGCGAGAAGTTGTATGCCAATAATTTAAAGTCAGTTAATATTTACTGGGCAATTTCCCCCAGATAATTGTAAATGTTTTTTGTCTACCCTGAGTTGATACATGTATTTTAATTGTATTATGGTATGAAGAACACAAGGGTATTTGGTCACCTAGTCTTGCCTACAGATGTGCCTAATGATTCAAAGTAGATATTTTGGGAGCCTAACAGGTGCTGTGACTAGGCAGTTTTATATTCCCAAATATCCAACTCTTCTGACCTGCTTTCTCAGCTTGAGTGTGTCAGGCACAGGGCCTGCTCAGATTACATGGTCTCTGAAGATACGGCTCTCCAAGGTTGGCAATGTGGATAAGGATTCACCTGGTTTAGGTTTTACCCATTCACCTTGAATGTCTGTTGCACCAAGTAGCCAGTCCATCCCAACTTGGCCATTCGGTCAGAGCTTTAAGGAGACAAGGGGGCGGGCAGCTGCTGCTGTGAACTGTTTGCACAAAGACTGCCAAATAGCTATCAGACAGTGTTAATGACAGCTGATTTAGGTTTGAAAGAGGCGGTCCCTCGGGCCACTTACTGTGCTTCGTCATCCTCTCTGGAAAATGCTCTTCAAGTAACTGCCCAGCAGACTGAGAAAATGAAATGAAATGTTCAAAAAAAAGAAAAAAGACCTGGAAAGTCTGACGTCTCAGAACTCAGTGTTTAGATGTGGAACTGGATTGTGAAAAGATTTAAAAATTTTCTATATTCATCACCGGGAACATTGATTTATTCCATCCCTTTCCACTCCCACCTGTCTGTCATTGTCTTTGTCTCTGTCTCCTCTGTCTCCCCCACCTCTCTCTCTCTCTAGACACACACACACACACACACACACACACACACACACACACACACACACCCCCCATTCATTGCCAACAGTAATACAGTTGCTCTTTACTTCTTGGAAAGAAAAGTCTCAATCTGAGGGAGCTGTGCTGACTAGCTTTGCTCTTAATCACGGAGACAGTGCTTTATGCCTTTATCTTTGCACAGCTGAAAGGCATGGCAGAAGCAGTCCTTTAAACGAAATAAAATAGAAAGATTCCTGCTAAGGCCTGGCAAATCTGCAGTCTTCTATCCCTCCCCCAGCACTCACGGCTTCTGAGCAAGACATAGCTGCCTTCCAGGAGGCTGGGTGGTGGGCAACGGCAGGCAGAGCCATGTGAAGGAAAGATGGGTGAAGAAGCGTGTGTGGAAGTCATGCCGGCTGCACTGACCATGAAATAAAGGACCTATCCCTCTAGTAACTGCCTTACCCCCTTGGTAACTGTTTGAAAATTCTAGCTTGCCAGAAGTTCAAAAGGACCTAGTGCAGGTATTAGAGGAAATTTGTAAGATTGAGCCATTTATTCCTGCACAGGTGCATAAGAATGGACAAGGGCCATGGTGGCCAGCATTCTTGCTCTTGACAGTGGTGAATGGAAGGGCTGTAGGTCATGGCTATTCACCCAGAATTATAATGGAAAGTAACAGCTCCTGAATGTTTACTATGTGCCAAGGGCTGTGCTAAATATTTTACCATAGGATCACATCTTGTTTTCACAGGTATTAGAAGCTAGTGGGCATGAAGCAAAAACCAACAGGACATACTGGATTAGCTACAATCTTCGGATCCCTGAAAACACAGTAATGTGTATTCTCTTCTTCAAATCCTACATACTGCTACAAACCCTATCCCTGAGGCATATTTATTGTAAAATGAAAATATATAAAGTACTACTGTTTTTTGAGATGGAGTCTTGCTCTGTCACCCAGGTGGTAGTGCAGCGGTGCAATCTCAACTCACTGCAACCTTTGCCTCAAGGTTCAAGAGATTCTCCTGCCTCAGCCTCCCAAGTAGCTGGGATCACAGGCATGCACCACCACACCTGGATAATTTTTGTGTTTTTAGTAGAGACTGGGTTTCACCATGTTGACCAGGCTGGTCTCAAACTCCTGACCTGAAGTGATCCCCCGTCTTGGCCTTCCAAAGTCCTGGGATTACAGGTGTGAGCCACTGCCCCCAGTCCATATAAAGTACTACTAATGTAACAGGGTGCTAGTCCAGACGGTGACCAAAGGTGGTGTTCACTGAAGTCTGGACTAACGATTCCAGCTTCTTCAACATCACAGAGTTTGCTTCCGGTTCTGGAAGCAAAGCTTCTGGTTCAAGGAAAGGCCAGTAAGTGGCTGCTCTTTGTTGTATACATGTCAGATGATCAGGCCTCAAGAAAAGTATAAAGAGGCCCTCGTGCTTTCTGGGATTCAAAAAGCCACACTCTTTGGGTAAAGGGTAGCCAGGTAAAAGTGGCCCAGATTAAGGGAGCTTATATGCCCCTAACTCTACATAACCTGCAAGATCTAACTACTAATAACTGGAATCTTGGAAACACCTGCAGTACATCCTTGGCTAAGGTTAGCCCCAACAGAGAGGGCTCTCCTCTTATAGAGAACCATTACATTTGTGCCTTCATCCTAGACTAGAAAATGATCAGACTACTAAAAAGATATCAGGAAAGGGTCTGTGACATCTGAGGGAAGTGGTGGCCCTCTCTGGGATGTTGTTTGGGGATGAGGGACATGGAGGAATGCCTGCTTTAGATGTTCATTCAGGAACCTAGGCTGATAGAAAATTTGTATTTTTGATCTTTGGCTTCCAAGGTTACTCCAGTCATTGAAGTCTCCATTGCAGCCTTAAAAAAATAGAGAATAGTTTGGAGGAGCACATGTGGGAATTTTTATGGACCAGACTTGAGATGCACATAGGGCATTTCTGATCCAACCTAGCTAGAAGCAGGGCCAGGAAATGTAATCTAAGGAAGACGGTTTTTGTAGACAGTAGTCTGTGTACCTGAGACATGTGGATTATCAAACTATTAATTAGAAAAAATACAGCTGGGCACAGTGGCTCATGCCTGTAATCCCAGCACTTTGGAAGGCCAAGGTGGGTGGATCATGAGGTCAGGCATTTGAGACCAGCCTCTACAACATGGTGAAACCCCATCTCTACAAAAAGTACAAAAATTAGCCAGGTGTGGTGGTACGTGCCTGTAATCCCAGGTACTCAGGAGGCTGAGTCAGGAGAATCGCTTGAACCTGGGAGGTGGAGGTTGCAGTGAGCCAAGATCGCGCCACTGCACTCCAGCCTGGGTAACAGAATGAGACTTCATCTAAATATATATATATTACAATATATATATATTACTATATATATATAATATATACAAATTAGAGGAAATTTAAATGAAGTCTCTCCATCTCTATATATGCACTTATATTTATATATATACTTATATAAAAATATATATAGAGATATAACATATAAATATATATTTTATATTATGCTATATATATTTTTATATATCACATATAACATATCATATATAATATGTTAATTTATATATAAATTGTATATTACATATAATATGTAATATATAATATATATAATATATAATATATATTTATATGTTATATTTATATTTATATATTTTTATATATATTAGTATATATCTATTCAAAATTATTGATAGCTAACATTTATTCAACACTTACTATACACCAGGAAATACACTAAGTGTTTTACATGGATTAACTCATTTAATCTTAACAATAGCCCACTAAGTCAGTGCTGTTATTATGTCCATTTTACAGATAAGGAAACTGAAATGCAGAGAGGTCAAGTAGAGAAATAACCATACTTGCATTCTCAGTTTTTAAAGCAACTCCTACAGGAATCTGGTGTGAGAAATCCTCTAAGAAGGTGTGAGTCAGGGGTTGGGAGGTACTGAGTCTGAGTTGGGCAGATGAGGATGGAAGAATGAATGGGTTGAACATGAAGAACGGTTTGACAGCGAAGCTGGCACTTGGCAACTTTGTGGGACCTTGAAGGGTTAGAGGGACTTCACCAGGGAAACTGATGGTCAGGGAAACAGGGGAGGGCATGGCAAGGAGGGAAGGGAAATGACCACAGCAGAGTCTGAAGCTACTACAGTGTGTTCAGGGTGTGAAAGGATAATTTTTTAAAGGTAAACTTATAACCTCATGCAAATATAAAAAGAACAGATATCAAAGATCTTATTTAATTTATTAATAAGGGAAACTGTAAGATATTACAGCTCATTCAAAGGATAATTCAAAGAAATCCACACAGATATATGAGCAATGAGGAATGCTGAAATGAATTTAAAAATAGATGCAAACTGATTTATCCACATATAAAGAATCCGTTGCATTTCACATGACATGATTCAGTTGCTTTCTACAGAAGGAATTGTTTGCATCATTATTAATTTTCTAAAACTGACAGAATTATAAAATAACTCAAATATAATGAAAGGCAGAGATAATCCAGAATGGTATGATAGATACAACATCCAGGATTTTTTTTTCTCATTTCAAAGTCTTTCACAATTTTTCCTGATAAGGGAGTGTCAATCATGCCATGTGGCAGGCAATATGACTGGATGGATGGTTGGAACCAGATTTTAAGGGGTAATAAATGCCATGTAAAGGTATATGCATACTATACAACATGTCAGGGAATCTCAAATTATTGGTAGCGTATGTAAGAAACACTTGTGGAGCTTGTTAATAAATTCAAATTCCCAGGCCCAACTCCTCCAGGGTCTAATACAGAAGGTTTGGCATGAAGTCTGAAAATCTGCAACTGTACAAAAAGCAACCCAGGCGATTCTGGTACACTTTGCGAAGCACTGGTGGAACTAATAGTCATTGAACATTTTTGAGCAGGGTAGAAACCTGAGGATGTCTATGTTACAGCAGTGGAAACTTGATTAGAAGTGGGAAAAGATGCATGGCCTTAAAAGACTGCAAAATGATGACTAATATTTGGGTGCTTATCATGGACCAGGGGCTGTGCTAGGCACATGGCACACATTAAATATGATGGAAGCCTGTACCAGTCAGTATTAGTGGAATATCTTTAAGAGTGACCAGAATTAAGGGGTGTTTTCACCACAGCCTGAGAACTCTGCCTCCTTCTTTTAAATTCCGACACAATGCTGTCCCTATGCATTTGCCTCCAGGCTGTTCCTGGGCCTGGGGGACTGGCCCAGTCTCCTAATAATAGAGGTGCCCACAATGTAAAGCCTAGATTTTGGAACTCCCTGAATGTTACTCAGGCTTTCTAGTAACTGTGGAGACCTGAACAATAAAACATTCTAAGTTCCCTTACTCATAAAGCTGCTCATCATTTAGATGGGGTAGAGCACCTGAAATACAACGAGCGTCACTATTTTCATTCATCCATGAAATGAACATTCCGGGGAAATACAGTGAGTTGATGTATCACCCTTGAACAGGGCAAAATGAATACTCACCAGGAATATGTGGTATTTTAAAAGGAAGGCAAAGGGAAGAATGGTGGGGGTGGGGTAAAAACTTTAAATAGATTCCCCCAGTCATATATGGCAATTGAAGATAATTAAGTTATCATTTTAATTGAGTAAGTTCTCATGGAGCCCTCATTATTTGAAAATGAATTGCCTCCTAATTGTTAGTGTGCAAATATGATACATCAAACTTAAGCTATTTTAACAACACATCCATTTTCGGAAGTGGTAGTAGGTTCTCCCAGGTCAGATTTGACAAGCCATAAAGAACAAATGCCAACTCCTATTTTTCCATGGTGCTGGGAAATAAGAGAGTAATTCAAAGCAATCATTAAATTTTATCCAATAGCTTGATTCTCCTCTCTCTTCTAGCGTTTTACCTAAGCGGTTACCAAGTAACCACACTGGTTGGCTTGAGTCTCACCACGGTTTCCTTGACCCGGCAGTGGAGAGACTGCATCTATTAAAGAGCAGTTATGTAACCATGGCTATCCTGAGCTGGGATTCTCAAGGCTTAGGTTCTGGTTCTTTCTTTGAATGACCTTCACCAAGACACCTGAGGGCTGCACGGAAACGCAGGCTTGTCATCTCTAAGACAGAGTTGATCATTCCATCTCTATCTTGAGCCCACACTGAGAAAAAGATTACATGACTGCAGTTATTTGAATGCCTCATGGAAAGACGTCTTATAAATATTATAATTAATGTTATCATTAAGTATGGCTTCGATGCAGATCTTCCGAGTATAAATATCAGCTGAGTAAGAAGTCAATTTTCCCTGAAGCAAAATTGAAATTTGAAAATGCAAGTTCTGGGAGCTTATTTAATACATGATTCCAGAGTGTCCACAACACACACAATGTCTTTTTTCCCTAAATGGACTGTTTACAACAAAGCTGGATATACAATATTTATTTGCAGGGATGACTAGAACTTTAATAACAAACCTTGGGCTAGACACGGTGGCTCATGCCTGTAATCCCAGCACTTTGGGAGGCTGAGGCGGGTGGATTACTTGAGGCCAGGAGTTTGTGACCAGCCTGGCCAACATGGTGAAACCCCATCTCTACTAAAAATACAAAAATTAGCTGGGTCTGGTGTCGAATCCTAGCTACCAGGGAGGCTGAGGTATGAGAATCACTTGAATCTGGGAGGCAGAGGCTACAGTGAGCTGAGATTGCACCACTACACTCCAGCCTGGGTGACAGGGTGAGACTTTGTCTCAAAAAAAAAAAAATAAATAAAACAATAATAATAAACCTTGAAAAAAGGTTTCTAAAATGTTTTCATCTAATGGTTTTCATGACAATTAAATTTTCTGTATAATATAAATTTATACAAAAGCTCAGAATCACCATATGTTATATCAACTGCTTAAAAGAAAATATGTCTATTTGCAAATGTATACACAATACTGTCTTTTGTCTGGTTACTTTAGAGTTAGAATAAACTACTGTGGTGTGTTGTAGTGAACAGAGAACAGAACTAGGAGTCAGGATGTCTGGACTCCTAGGAAGCAATGAATAGCTGCATGATGCAGCTGGAGATTATTCGAAGTGTGGTGCCCAGAACAGCATCATGGGTATCCTCAGGGAGCTTGAGGATATCCATGCTCCCTAGGATATCCTCAGGATACCCTAGGCGTGGGGCCCTGAAATCTGTCTCTTACTAGGCTCTCCTGGGATTGTGATGTGCCTTAGAGTTTGACAAGCATTGGGTAGCTAATCCTGACTTAGACTTGTCAGGTACGTGATCTTGAACAAGTCGCATAATCTCACTGAGTTCAGTTTCCTCATATTTAAAATAGGCCCAATAATATCTATTTCATGTGGATTGCTTTGAGGATTAGGCAAGAGGTGTGTACCTGACACTGTAGAACAGCATCTCTGGTCTGCAGTTGGCCTTCCATAAATGGTAGTTGCGCTGATTCTCTGCTCTGCTGCAAAATAGCTGTTTAAACAGGAGCAAGTAATTTGGCTGTTCTCAGTTTAGTTTCTTCGTCTGAAAAGGAGGAAAATAATTATTATACTCAATTTTTGAGGTGGCTATCAAAATCAGTTGAAATTTTGCACATGGAAGCTCTTTGTATACCATATAAGGACTGTACCTCTAAGGGATTCATGAGACAAGGTTGATGATTTTAAGCACGGGGTAAATAGTACCACTGACCCTGTTCTATGACCACATGGAAGCTCTAAAGAATATCCACATTTGAAACACAGGTATCATTGGGGGAAGGTGATCTGCTCACTCAAATCAGTTCATAAACATTGGCCTCCAGTGGCGTGCTGGAGCTGGCTACATCAGCCAATTGTAAATTTTTAGAAATTTTGTTTGCTGATTGTTAAAAATTGTCATTATTTTAAATTAAATTATGTAAACAAACAATAATATTAGATAAAATAAGTTAAAATAAAAACAAAGGTACTAATTATCCCCAAATTCTTCCCTTCCTAATTATTTTACTATCTGTGCCTTGGGATTATTTATATTGATTTTATCCATATGGTGACAATACTATTCATATATAAATGGTGTGCTTCTCTTCCTAACTCTACATAGCCTGACGTCAGGCTCGTAGCTTGAAATTGGCCACAGTAGGAGTACAAGTATTGCACCCTGAGGCTTGGCCAAGGCTACAGATCCAGTCTTTTAAAATTTTCCTCCTGGAGAGCTGTCTGTTAAAAATTTACCAACACACCACTGGTCTTACCTTTGCTAATTTACTATAGTCCAGGTTCTGACCCTAGACTTAGAAACCCGGGTTTGTCAGTAAGCTGAGAATAGCCATTTTTTTCTAGGAAGGACTCACATTACCCAAGTGCAAAGACTGATACATACCTTCAGAATATCAATTTATTAGTTTACAGTGAGGAAAGCTGCCCCAGGGCATTCCCCAAAGGAAGGCAAAAAGAGCTAGTTACACATTTTGAATGTTTAATGACATTAGGCTAAGGTGACACAGAATATCCATTTCCACAACTGAGACGCCCACTTAAGGAAGGGACAGGCAAGTCCTTGGGCAGGACCTTAGATTATCACTGTCCAATTTGCTCTAGGACTCTCCTTTCCAGGCTTGACTGTGGCTGACTCTCTCCTCCTGCGCTACTAATGGAATTATCCTTTTTTTTTTTTTTTGAGATGAAGTCTCCCTTTTGTCCCCCAGGCTGGAGTGCAGTGGTACGATCTTGGTTCACTGCAATCTCCGACTCCCGGGTTCAAGAGATTCTCTTGCCTCAGCCACCCGAGTGGCTGGGATTACAGAAGCCTGCCACTACACCTGGCTAATTTTGTATTTTTAGTAGAGACAGGGTTTTACCATGTTGGCCAGGCTGGTCTTGAACTCCTAACCTCAGATGATCTGCCTGATTTGCCCCCCAAAAGTGCTGGGATTACAGGCATGAGCCACCACGCCCGGCCGGAATTATGCTTTCTTGACACATAGCAATGCCTCCAATCAGAGGCCCGTAGCTGTTTTTCATCTTCAGGGCAGTATTTTTCAAATGGAAGTTCATGGACTGTATGCCTCTGTATCATTTAGATGTATATTAAAAATGCTTAGTGTTGAAAAAATGCATGCTTTGAATGAAGAGACCTTCCAAACAGGCTTTGTGTGAGCAACATCGTTGTTTATATGATAGCAGGTGGGCTAAGGCTGAAAAAGGCATTAGCAAAGGGCAGTGGGATAGGAATTGGTTTTATAGGTTTGGGTAGTTTTTTTGCGGGGCGGGGGTCTTGCAGAATAAGATCAGTTACACTGGTCAGGGGTAGGGGACAAGGACTATATATGACCACAAGTCCAGTTACAATGGCAGGGTTGGGCAAGAGGTATTTACATTGTCGTAAGAACAGTTAAGATGGCAGGGTTGGGTGAGAGGTATTTACATTGTCATAAGAACAGTTAAGATGGCAGGGTTGGGTGAGGGGCTTGTCTGGGGAAGCTCCACCAGGTGATCAGGGACAATGGCGAACGCATGCAGGGGGTGGGAGACTTCAGCCGAGGCAAGCAGGACTTCAGACTTTCAGGCTCTAGGCTTGCATATGGAGACTTGACACTTAGGTCTTCTCCAGTTCTACTAGATCAGAATCTCTGCTGGTGGGCCCCACGAATCTGTATTTTCAACAAATCACTAGGTAATTTCTATATATACTATAATGTGAGGACCAATGCTTGAAGGTTTCTTTGCATATCTCCACTAAGTACAAAAAATATTGGCTTCTAGATTTAACTCCCAAAGCACTTGCATTTTTAAGTTTCTGGGGACATTGTATTGTGGTATCCCTATACCACTCACACTCTAATTAGGAGGGATATTGTGGACTGAATGTTTGTATCCCTCCAAAACTCTTACGTTGAAGTCTTAACTTCTAATGTGATGGTATTAGGAGATGGTGCCTTCTGTGGGTAATTGTGTCATGAAGGTAGAGCCCTCATGAACGGGATTAGTGCCTTTAGAAAGGGATCCCAGAGAGCTCCCTCACTCTCTTTCCATCACGTGAAGATGCAGTAAGAAGTTGGTGGTCTTGCATCTGGAAGCGGGCCCTCACTCAACCTGACCATGCTGGCACTTGGTCTCAGACTTTCAGCCTCCAGAACTGTGAGATGATAAATTTCTGTTGTTCATACACCATCCAGGCTACAATATTAGGTTGGTGCAAAATATTTGCAATTTTTGCCTTCACTTTTAAGGGCAAAAACTGCAATTACTTTTGCACCAACCTAATATTTTGTTGTAGCAGCCTGAACTAAGGCAAGGGAGACTACATCAGACAGTGTAGCTCTGTAAATACAAGTGTATTCCTGTTCAGGAGAACTAAGTTCTAACCCTGACTTCAGGCCAGTAGCCACCTTTTCAGTCTATTTCATGAAGGGGCTAACCATTATCATTACCACTGGTGGCAAAAATAGAGGCAAGAGAATGGAATTTGCTTTTCTGTGCAATCTCAATGTATACAGATTGAAGAGCAAGGGTTCCCTTTCATCTCTAAGAAGGAAAAGGAATGTGTCCTAGACTTAGAAACCTGGGGACTGCCAGTCCCTAAGAGCTGGCACGTTATCAGAGAAAGAATCATTCTAGCTCAGTGGGTCTAACTTAACCAGGAGTGAATTTGACTCCAGGGAATAGTTGGCAATGTCTGGAGATGTTTTTACTTGTTACAAGTGTGGGATGAGTGGGTGGGTTGCTACTGGCATCTAGTGGGTGGAGACCAGAGATGCTGTTAAACATCCTGCAAAGCACAGGACAGTCCCCCACAACCAAGAATTATCTGGCCCAAATATCAATAGTGTCGAAGTTGAGAAACTTCATTCTAGCTTCTTTTCCCCTTCTACATTCTAGTCAACTCTTGTCCTCTCAGCATTAGGATTCATCTAGCAGTCTCTTGCCCCAGCAGTTTGTTGAAATTTTTAAAAAACCTGAATCATTTTAATGTCACAAGAAAAAAATAAATTCATATGAAAGGATGGGTCATTATGTTTAATGATGTTTAGCTTTCACATAGGAGCTTAATAAAAATTTTTAAATTAAATGGTGAATAGATTAAAACATTAATTTCACATATGTTTTAATAAATAACAGGAAGATGGCTATATTACATAAATTTGTTCTTGTATATGTCTTGAGTGGATCATCAAACACAAATGCATCTACATGCGTTTTCCTGTGAATAGATCTAATAAAATAATGCTCTTCTAAAAACAAATTAAATGGATATTATTTGCTGAGAATGTAATGCTAATAGAAGCCAGCCCTGAATCCAATCCCCCAAATCTATTTAAAGAATTTGAAGAATGTCAGAAAAGTATGTGGCTTCAGGTTAATGTGTAAGATTTCCAGAAACTTGAAAAATCACTATTACTAAAAAGAATGAGCTCCCTGCATGGCTTTAAATTGGAATGATAGCCAAAACCACTTAATTATAAAAATAGCTAATTTAACAGGTTTTCAAATTTGCTTCTTTCTCCAACTAGCATATAGTCAATAATCCTTAAAGAGAAAGCGAAGGGAAAGCACTGAACCAAATTAGCTTTTTCGTTTTTGTTTTTTTTTTGTTTTTTTTTTTTTGAGACGGAGTTTTGCTCTTGTTACCCAGGCTGGAGTGCAATGGCGTGATCTCGGCTCACTGCAACCTCCGCCTCCTGGGTTCAGGCAATTCTCCTGCCTCAGCCTCCTGAGTAGCTGGGATTACAGGCACGTGCCACCATGCCCAGCTAATTTTTTGTATTTTTAGTAGAGACGGGGTTTCACCATGTTGACCAGGATGGTCTCGATCTCTTGACCTCATGATCCACCCGCCTCGGCCTCCCAAAGTGCTGGGATTACAGGCGTGAGCCACTGCGCCCGGCCAGCTTTTTCATACCTGCCCAGCTCAAATGCAGAGTTCTCTGCCTGTAAATGGAGTGCTTCCATAGTTCAATAGCCATAGAGAGATGGGAACAGAGGGAGAGGTATAATCTCAGACTTGATTCAGCTGAGACAATGAGAATAGTGTCAGAGGCCTTTCAACCAGAGTGACTCCATCTTGAATAGGGGCTGGGTAAAACGGCTGAGACCTACTGGGCTGCATTCCCAGGAAGTTAAACATTCTACGTCATAGGATGAGAAAGGAGGTCAGCACAAGACCTTGCTGATAAATCAGGTTGTAATAAAGAAGCCGGCCAAAACCTATGGAAACCAAGATGGCCAGGAGAGTGAACTCTAGTTGTCCTCACTGCTCATTATATGCTAATTATGTATAATGTATCAGCATGTTAAAAGACACTCCAGTCAGTGCCATGACAATTTACAGGTACCATGGCAGCTTCCAGAAGTTACTGTCTAGGATCTAAAAAGGGGAGGAAACCTCAGCTTCTAAAATTGCCCACCTGTTTCCCGGAAAACTTATGAAAAATTCACCCTTGTTTAGCATATAATCAAGAAATAACTGTAAGTATCCTTAGGTGAGAAGCTCAAGCCGCTGTACTGCCTGTGGAATAGCCATTCTTTTATTCTTTTACTTTCTCAATAAACTTGCTTTCACTTTACTGTATGGACTCCCCCTGAATTCTTTCTTGTAGGAGATCCTCTCTTGGGGTCTGAATCAGGACCCCTTTCCAGTAACAATAATAGTGAGGGGTCAGGGAGACTGGACAAAGACGTTTTAAAAAGCTTTAGATAAAGGGCCCTCAACATTGTCATAACATAAAATCAAGGACTCCTAGAATTTTATAGCTGATACGATTAGAAATTTCAAAACTCAATTTCATTAATTTTCATCTGGGAAAACAGATGGCCAGAGAGGCCAAACAATTTGTTGAAGAGCACTGAGCGCAGACCACACTAGAACACAAACCTCTTAGTGGAGTATACAAGGCCTTTGATCTCCTCAGTCAGAATGAACTAGAGTTTTCCAGGGTACCCTTTTTGATTGTTCAGCATGTGTGCCAGTCCGACTAATTATGAAGTTGCTTAAATATCTATCCCTTCCATTGTATCGTAATCTCCTCATTCATCTTCAATCTCTGATGCCTTGAGCTCAATAAATGTTGACTGAACAAAAGTAAGTTGAACCCAGGATTTCTGATCATAATCTGGTGCACTTTAAAATTGTCAGCTTACTGGGAAATGGGATAATAGGTGATTTGTATTTAATTTGTTTTTTGTTTTTGCTCATATACTTTTTTCACCTACACATGCTACACAAGTGTTTTCAAAATCTGATACAAAAATTAAAATTAAAAAATTAAAAAAATAAATAAAAAATTAAATTAAATTAAAATATTAAAAAAATAAAATTGATACAATGCTACATTTAGATTGTTGTGATTAGATTTCTTAAGTGTATCATGGTGATCTCTACATCGCATGGTGATCACATTGTTTTGGGTTTTAACACATAACTGACAAAGGCTTGGGGATGTGTAAGATCCCAAATATATTTTTACTAATTTTTATTTTTCTTGTTGGTTCTCTTTTAAATAACTTTTTTTTTTTTTGCTATAAGAGTAATTCATGTTCATTGGAGAAACCATAGAAAATAGTGATAAGTGAAGGAAAAAATTTAAAATGACCCATAATTGTACCATACATTCTGATTTTTTAAACTCTGAAGTTCAAGTTTGGAGAAGGATAGCTGACTTAAGAAATTATCTAGCTAGACATTTTCTTGATGGGGTAATTTTGCAGATGACATTAGCGAGAGAAGTGACTTGCCACTCTCACACAGCTAGTAGGGGCGTGGGAGGATATTGGAACCAAATTTCCAATCTTCAGCAAAGAATCAAGGGAGAAGTGCTAAAACCTAACAATATTCCTCTGGATGGACATTTATTTTATTACAACAATAAGCCACACGGTGAGTCATGAGGGGCATTTCATTATTCTAATATGTCTCTACTGTATTTAGAATCTGATAAAGCCCCTATTAGAATTCATCTCTTTAAGAATAAAAGGAGCTGAGGAACTAAAGAGAGGGTTGGAATAATCCATTAATTATATCCGTTAAGCTTCAGTTACGATAATAAGGGATATCACATGACTGTGGTGTGTGCTTGTTCTGAACAGTAAAGTACATGAGGAAAGATAAAATTCAGGGCTGAAATGTCCTTCAGTGCTGTGTTGGTAGTGGTGATGGAAGTCATTAAAAGAAAAATTGATTGAGGTATTTTAGTAAACAAAAGAACTCACCACTTACCCATCAGGAAGTGTATTGTTAATGTAGTGCTGTTCAGCCTTCTGGAAGAAAAGATTTCTTCATGCTTCTCTCTTTAGCCTAATTCTTATCCTGTCACTTTTCTGGCAAAATTAAAAAAAAAAAAAGATTAAAAACCATGGTCCCATTTTATTTGCTTCAAAAGAAACAGGCTGTTGCATTGTGCTTAGAGCAGTTTACTCCTGGCCTTGATGTAAGTGTGAAAGGAAGACCATGTAATTGACTAGGTAGTCTCTGAAGAAGCAGGAAATACAGTGTTAAGAAAATGAACAGGCATGAAAACCATGGCTATTTGATAAAAGTATATAATTTCTGCAGTTCATATGTTCTCAGCATATTTTCTTTGATACCGTCTTGCTTAATATGACAATAGCAGAACCATGGTAGTTAGTAGGCATTACTTTTCTTTTAATTTCTTTTACATTTTGAATTGACCAGCACTCACATTTGTATTACTTTTCGGTTATACTGAGGATCTATAATTTTTACAGATCAAATACCTGACATATATGTGCATTCTCTGAAGTCTTAGGGCAGAACTAGAACATTCTTATGAACATCAGTATCAGATATTAACGTGGAAGTTTTGCCTAAGACTGAAGATAGTGAAAATATCACAGTCCAAAATGAATGCCAGAACACCATACAGGATTTAAATATATATACATATATATGCATGTGTATTATATATATTTAATATGAATCTGTGTGGGATAGGATGAGGTGGGGGGAAATCAGTTTTACAATTCTTAAGTATTTCACCTTTGATAAGAGTATATACATTGGAAATCGGTTGGAAAGTATTTTTAAAGAAAAATGTTGGTGTGCTATGAATGAATCCACCCCTACCACCATAGAGGCAGGGTAGGAGAGGCCTGTGCTTTTCAAGCATAGTTGGGAAAGGATCTCAACCATACCACTTCAAGAGTCTAATGTGTGGAGACTGTTGCTTATGGGGACATTATGGTCTAGTTTCTCACTCACAGCTAAGTCAGGGAGACAGGTTGGGTGTTCTGATGGTGGAGTCCAAAAGACCGCCTGCATTGAGAAGTCTCATGGGTGCTGACTTAGGTCGAGTTTAAGAGGTCCCTGGAAGAACAAACACTCAGTAGGAAAGAAGATAGAGGTACCTTCAATGGATGAATGTGGGGTAAGCCACCAACTAGAACCTAGAGATTCATTCTCCCCCCTGGAGAGAATTACATAGGAAAGATGCCCTGTGATAGAGAGTGGGGGTGTCTCTAACAATTTACCCACCCACCTGCCCCCACCCCCAAGAAAAAGAAAATCATATATAACCAGTCAGCTGTAAATACATGCCGAGCCTAGAAAACTCAGATACTAAGTTATCCGGGTACCTGGCAAGGAAGAACATCCCTGCTTCCCTTCCCATCTCTCCTCTTCCTCTTCCAACCTTAGTGGCTAGCAAGATGGGGAGAGGAGGAGAAGCCATCAGTGGGGAAAAAGGAGCAGCTTTCTCTCCTTCATCAACTGCTGGATTCTCCCTTGTCATAGGCCTGAGCTGGGGAATGGGGAAGAAGTGTTCTTTTAAAACTGAAAATGTAACATTATCGTCTAATTTTAAAACATTTAAAATTTTGACAATGTTGAGATTAGACATATTAATTATTAAACTAAGATCATGTTTTTCAGCTTGAAGTGATAAAAAAAATTCTCTTAGAGCATCCAGGAAAGTTGGGGGCTCCCTGAACGTCCTTTTAAATCCTTTGGAAGTCAGCTTTCAAAGAGGATTTAAAGTGCAGACCGGGCCTTCAGAAACTTGGTTAATGTAGTGGTTTCCTATGCAGAGTTGAGGACTATATCTTGTGTGGAAAAGAGAAAATAAGATTATCTTGCATTTTTCCCATCCTTTTTCAAAAAAGAAAGCTCAGCTAGCATAAAAGTTAAATTCAAAATGTAACGGGTATTATTTACATATTCAAGTTTTGTGCATATCATGTAAGCACTGAATTATGGTATTCATTATTTCAAATGACAAGCTGGATTTTTTTTTCTTTTTCACAAATTAATTTTTCTTGAAATCTTTTGGTTTGGGCTTTAAGATTTTAGGCTTTCATCATGAAAAGATGACAGCATTCAAGATTAAAGTGTGTGGATCTTCTCAAGATGTTCTTAGTCCAGCAAAGGATTCTATGCATATTTGGGCTTCCTTCTATCTCATAACCTGTATTTCTTGATATTCTATTTATATCCTGTGAGTTTTTTTTAAAGGAAAAATTCTTCTGTGGTTGAAGGACATGTCATAGAATAGAGGATACAGTTTTATATCAAAGGAAGTTTCATGTTATGACATTAGAAGCCCATTTGACTTAAGACACATCATTTCCTCATGGAAATGTTAAATAGATCTGTGCAATAAGGTTGGCAATCTTTGTGTAAAATACAGTTTTTTTCTTCCTGCCCTAAAGAAAGTGTATATTTCAAAATGTAAATGTCAGCAGTCAGAAAATAGGTTTTCTTTACTTCGTTTTCAAAGTCCTCAAAAACTTGTACCTAATCATGAATATTTTTCCCTTCAGATTGTTTCTTCTCACTCCCAGAAACTTTGAAATTTTTCTTTTTTTTTCCTTTTCTTTTTTTCAGATGGAGTGTCATTCTGTTGCCAGGCTGGAGTGCAGTGGTGCAATCTCGGCTCACTGCAAGCTTTGCCTCCTGGGTTCAAACAATTCTTCTGTCTCAGCCTCCCAAGTAGCTGGGACTACAGGTGCGCACCACCATGCCCAGTAATTGTTGTATTTTTAGCAGAGACGGGGCTTCACCATGTTGGCCAGGCTGGTCTCAATCTCTTGACCTCGTGATCACCCACTTCGGCCTCTCAAAGTTCTGGGATTACAGGCGTGAGCCACCGCGCCCAGCCATGAAGTTTTTCTATATGACACCAGGACCAATGTCTTTTTTATAATTACACAGAGATGAAAGAAAGTGTGTTGTATCATTAACCAAACATATAAAATCTTGAAGCTGCATTTTTTTTTAACTTTGTTTTGCAAAGAAGCCATTCTCTTTGGGTAAAGTAATTTGTTATTCACAGTTTCCTTGTCCTCATATTATAAAGGGAAAAATTGTAGAAATTTTAAAGGAAGCTCTAGGCAATGTTTTCATCCCTGAATCTTTGGGGAGTTATAAAAACAAACAGATTACTGAACCTGTAAGAGAACCAATCATGAAGTCATTACATCTAAGCATAAGCAAAATCGCCTCTTGGATCATTAAGTTATAGAAGAATAGAAAGCCTGCATTTTGAGATTCAGATAAAGTTGGGTAGCTTGTAAGTCAAACAAGTAAAATTTTACAATTCAGGAATATTGATAGCAGTTCAATTTAATAGACTTTCACATTCCAAATTTAAAGCTTCCTTCACTGTGCTAATAGAGGTACAACAGCAATAGGCATTTAAGAAGAATGAATCAACAATTTAAAACTATAATGTATTTTTTATTCAGCTTCTTTCTTCACATATATTTGTTTTGTTTTGTATTGTTTTGCTTTGTTTTGAGAAGGAGTGCTGCTCTGTCGCCAGGCTGGAGTGCAGTGGCACGATTTCGGCTCACTGCAACCTCTGCACCTCTGCCTTCCAGGTTCAAGCAATTCTCCTGCCTTAGCCTCTTGAGTAGCTGGGATTACAGGCACGCGCCAGCAACCCCAGCTATTTTTTGTATTTTTAGTAGAGATGGGGTTTCACCATGTTGTCCAGGCTGGTCTTGAACTCCTGATCTCAAGTAATCAGCCCGCCTCCGCCTCCCAAAGTGCTGGGATTACAGGCATAAGCCACCGCGTCCAGCCCTTATTCACAAAAATTTTAAAATCATCACAGAAGGTTTGAAAGAAGGAGGGGGCAGAAAATTACCCGCTTTTCCTCTCTCCAGTGACTTCCTTCAAATCTGTGTCTTTTCCTCAGGCCCAAGCCTCGACTTACTGTGCAGCCACACCCCACAGAGGGAGGTCTGGGCAATCCAGTCTTGATCACAGGAAAGCCATTGACCTTCCCACTTCCTCCCCTCCAACTTGTTCTCAGCCCTTGACTTTGGGCTTTGTTTCTGCTCAAGTCCTGGGAACTGATTAATTTCATCCGGCTGGGTGGTTAGTTCTCTTTCCCTCTAGTTGCTCTCACTCCCTGACTCTTGCCTTCTGTAGCAACTGGAGACAACTCTTTCAGAACCAGCTTCAAGCCCCAGACCTCTCTCTGGTTTTAGTTCATATGGCAGGTACCCTACTGTGTGAGCCTAGATCAGACAGAAACATAGCTATTGGCAAGGATTTAGGTGAATTTCCTTCCAGTGCTTTTCTAATACCCTTTTTTTGGGTAGATATAACCATACACCTACACACATATTTGAATATCCTGCCTTTTTATTTAAAGTGACATGATAGGGCTGGGAACAGTGCCTCAGGCCTGTAATCCCAGAACTTTGGGAGGACAAGGTGGGCGGATCACCTGAGGTCAAGAGTTCAAGACCAGCCTGGCCAACATGGTGAAACCCCATCTCTACTAAAACAAAAATTAGCCGGGCATGGTGGCAGGCTCCTGTAACCCCAGCTACTCAGGAGGCTGAGACATGAAAATCGCCTGAATCCAGGAAATGGAGGTTGCAGTGAGCCAAGATCTTGCCATTGCACTCCAGTCTGGGAAACAAGAGCAAAACTTCACGTCAAAAGAAGAAAGAAAAAGAAAGAAAGAAAGGAAGAAAAGGAAGGAAGGAAGGAAGGAAGGAAGGAAGGAAGGAAGGACAGGCATTCTAGATAGTCTCTATAATGGTCATGATTATAGTCTCAAATAGTCGATATATATTAATAATAATTTATTTGGCCAGTCTGCTGAGTAGTGGACGTCTGTCATTCTGCCCACTCAACACCTTTCTTTCTTTTCGGGAAATGCTACCTGCTCTCTGCATGGGATCTGGATGGAACTGTTTATCACAGTGTTTTCACTCCCCATTTTGCCTCACTAAGAGGTAAGCAGAAGACCCAAGCCAGGCCAGTTAGACAATCTTCAGATAACTAAGGTGTTGATCACAGTATGGCCCCACTCAAGGCTTAGTTGGAGATGAGCAGATGACTAAAGCTGGGTCATTTTAATTAATACCTGTACCTCAAAGAAAGACTGTCAATGAGGCCTTTATACTGACACTCCTGGTTTTCATTCTTCCTAATGCCGTTCATTTGAGACATTACCCAATCTTTCCAATGGTGTCTTTGGAAGACAGATAGAAAAGAAGATAGAGTTGTTTTCTGTTCTTTGCAACCAAAGAACTCTGAATGATAGAACTGTTGCTAGGGCTTTTGGTTATTTTTAATATCTTGAATACTTCTGTGATATACATCTTTGTGTGTGCCTGTTTATATGGATGTAGCTTTTTATATATTTTATATAATTTCTCAGAAGCAGAATTACTTTGTCAAAAGGTATGAACATTTTACATCTTTGTGTGTAAAATGTTCTGTTTGTTTGGATGTAGCTTTTTATATATTTTATATAATTTCTCAGAAGTGGAATTACTTAGTCAAAAGGTATGAACATTTTTCTGATTCTTAATATAAATTGTGCAAATGCTTTTTAAGAGGATTATACCAATTTACATTTTGTATTATATATATAACAAAAAGTACTACTGAAAAAAATTATAAAAATTTGTCTCTCCATTAAGGAGAACCTTGTAATAGATGACAAAGTACTTGAAATAGGAACATAGAATGTTTTCAGTTCAAAATAATTTCACTGGGTTATTTACTAAATCCTTAGCGTTATGGCCAAACAGACATTTATAGGATGATCTGTACCAAATCTATGTTGGTTAAATAAATTGCTTATTCAACTGGCTTAAATCTGTGATAGAAAGATGACACTTACTGAATGTTTAATATACAATTTGCCAGGGGCTATGTATTATTCTATAAAATCCTCAAAATGACCCTACTATTTTTCCTATTTTATGTGTAACGACAGGAAGACTTCGAGAACATGACTAGCTTTCCCAAGGGCTGTACCAGAGCCAGAACCAAAATCTACTTGGCTTTTAAGCCTACATTCTAAAACTGCATCTCAACCATCTTATTCTTACAGAACTTAAAGTTAGAAAACCAGATTGGAGGCCCAATTTCACCACTTAGTAACCAGACACACTTGGGGAATTCACTCAAGCTCTTTGAATCTTCATTTTCTAACCTTTAAAACTAAGACAATAATACTTGCTCTACCTACAGCATAAGATTTTGTGAGGCACATAGGGATAATGTGAAAGAGTGCTATACAGATGTCAGATGTTAGTGTGATTACTTAAATTCCTGAACACCATAGATAGATGTCTCTGACTGCTATTAGAAGTTATAAAGAATATTGGGACCAGGTACAATGGCTTATTCCTGTCATGCCAGCACGTTAGGAGCCTGAGGCAGGAGGATCAGTCGAGGCCAGGAGTTCAAGACTAGCCTGGGAAACATAGTGAGAACCCTTCTCTATAAAAAATAAAAATAAAAAAGCCAGGTGTGGTAGCACACACCTGTAGTCCCAGATACTCAGGAGGGTGAGGTGGGAGGATCACTCTACCCCAGGAGTTTGAAGTTGCAATGAGCTGTGATTGCACCACTTGGACTTAAGCCTGGGCAGCAGAGTGAGGCTCTGTCACTAAAAACATAGAAAACAATAATAATAAAGAATACTGGGACCTTTGGATACCCACTCCTCTCTTTCTGCACTGAGTTGTGAAGGAGCTGAGATATATTTATATATCCAATGGATGAGGTTGAAGATATCAACTGGATTGGAAATTTGTGGCTTACGTGTGTGGCCACAATGAGCTTTCTAATACTTCCTGACTAGGTGAGGAGACAAGCTTCCTCACCCAGTCAGGGGCAGAGCTGAACACTCTTGTGTCTCTCCCACAGAACAACCTCCTAGTGCAGGCAGGTGGAGGAAAAAGTCAGCTGAGATCAGGCTACTCCAAAAAGCAGAGCAGCAAAGGCACCAGCTGGTCAGGTCCCCCTTCCTAAGTAAACAATCACATAATTCATTTGGGACAAAACCACTGAGGTGGTGTGGAGAAAGAGAGGGCAGTTTCCTCCCAAGTTTTTCCTGGAATTCTTTATGGGAATATGAAGTTTGGGGGAATAAGGCTTCTCTTTAACAGCGAAGAATCACCAGCTCTATTAGTAATAGGAAATAGCTTACACGGATCATGGGGAGTTTTTCCTCAGCTCGTTCTACCTCCTACTTGGCTGAGTGGAAGGGAAGGAACCATCTGTGGCTGCTGCATATTGTCAACTTTGTCATTCCACACCCACTCCTTGACGCCCCACCATGTGGTCATAAGACTCCCTTTAAAGTGTTCCTTTAAAAAACAAAATGTGTTTTGTTTCTATAAACTACAGCTCAATGTCAGAACCCTTGTATTGTTTGTTCTTGATGTAACTCTTTCACAATGTTTGGGCAACTTATTCTGTTTCCCTGTGGGGTCCCAGCCAGGCCAAAGTGAGTGCCAGCCTCATTTGGGCAGCAGATGCCCTGTGGAAGGGCAGAAGGAGACAAGAGCTAATTGTAACTTTGTGATTAGCTGTCATGGATGCCTGGTCCTGTCAATAGCGCTCAATAAAGCCAGAAGGCCAAACGTTCCCTTCTGCATACTGATTGCTGAGTCAGATTTCTCAGTGCAGAAGGGCTTTCTAGGCAGTCAATTTTAGAATATTAGTCTTGGTTCTTCAGTGGTTAAAATCCCTAGCTGGTCTTTAATCTGAGCCTGGAGAATTTACTTATGGCTGACATTCTGCTGCGATATTTTTACCCTCAATATATATGTCTTTCCCTCATCTCTTAGATCCCTGAATCATAGAGATATATATGTTTTATATAATCAACTGTCTCCAGTCTCCAAGAGTGATGAGTACATATTGTGTCAGGTTGAGAGGACGGGAGAACTTTCAAATGCCTTTCTTCTTACCACTTTTTCCTTCTCACTGTCTCCCACTAGGTTCTTCCACTTATTCTTTGACTGACACCCTTATCATGACCGCTGAGGTCTTTTGGGGCTACCCTGGTTCTGGTTCTTCTGAAGGTTTGTTGCTTAACTCTGTCTTCAGTCCTTTGAGCTGCCTTTCCCGTAAGTTCCTCTTTTGGCTAAAGTTGGCAAATCTCCTTATAACCAAAGAATAAATAAAACACTAGCTTGCAATGCTCTATGTTGCTTCTGCCAATCTTATGCAGCACTTCCTATCTAATCCACCCAGTGGCTAGGTGGATTTAGTACTTGCTTCCTTCTATTGGGTCATTGTCTGTTTATGTGCATGTCTTGTTTCCTTATATAAAATGTGGTCTTCTCAAGGATGTTAGTCCATGTTCCATCCATCTGTAGATATCACAGCACCTAGCAATATCTTTCATAAAGGAAGTACACAACTGGCATTTATTGATTCATTGCTCTATTTTTTCTTTCTTTATCCCCAGCATTTCCCAATAATTTCAAACATCTCCATGGGAGTACCAGAGAAAGCAGGTAGCTTTACTTGCGCTGTATTTCTATGCCCATAGTAGCTAAAACGGGACCCAAAGTGACACGTTTAAATGCTCTCCTGTTATCAGGACCTCAGCCTTCTGATGCTCCATGGCTTGGGGGCTATTGCTGATTGTCTTCTCCCCAACCTACACTGTGTACCTATGCTAGGCTCTTTATGAGGACTAAGCCCCATAGTAAAAGGGCCAGATAAATAGAAAATCATTTTCTGTAATTATAGAAGTGAGAATACTGAGTATTCTGGTGTTCACATAGGATAAGCACATCTTTATTTGTATGAGAAAAAGAGAAAGAGAGTGAAAAGTAGATTACTTTGTATGTTATTTAGAACCCTTGGATTGCAAGTGACAGAAACTCAATTCAAACCAACCTAAGTCAAAAGCAAAATATATTGTCTCATGTAACTTTCTGAGAGAGAGTCAGGGTGGAAGGGGCTTTGGAAATAAGGGAATGAGATCTAGGATTAGTCCAGTATGGGTCACCTTCCTGTCCCTGAGGTAGTGGTAGTGATGGTAGAGTCTTATCAGAGGAAGGAGTGCATGTTACGATGATGGTAGGGCTAAGCAAACAAGGGCAAGGGCCACTATATCATGCTATAAATGGTTTTCTTTGATGTCTTCCTTAATTTCACAAACGCTTCCAACAAAGTAGCACACAGAAAAAAAAACACAGGGACTCTACTAGTGGGTGCTTGTATCTTAAGCCTTGTACTTACTTTTCACAGTTTACTCACTGCTTGTACCTGAGGCCATAGATGGTCTGTAAAAGCTTCTACAGGGTTTCTCCTAAGCTAGTTTCCTTACATGGTTCTCTCCCTTTTCTGATCTTCCACTTTTCCTCACCTCTGGACTGGTGGCTGTTTGCATGGACTGCCTTAGCTTTGCTTTTGTTTTTATTCTGGGGACAATGTCTTCAGATTATCCTAGACCAAATAAACTACAGCCACTGGGCCAGGCTCTTTCTCCTCTAACCATGTTCCCAGGGCTCTTCACCTTAGTTTAGGACAAGTAATCTTGGAAAAGGAAAGGCCTGGTTAACAATAGACATTCTAGCAATTGATTCTTTTTGACATGTTGTAAAGTCTACTCACATTTTGTAATTAAAGCATTCCCCTATGGAAACCAACACCAACCAAGCTGCTCCTGGAATGTAGGGTGGCCTCCTTAATATGGGATGTTCTAGAGAGCTGTATTTTGGGCATTTAACGTATTCTCCACTACTTAGGGCACAGCACTGAAATTAACACCACTAAGTTTGTCATGTCCATGGAGTTAATCTCATGCAGTGCAGCCTCAGGAGTGGAACTGATCTCTTGTGTGTGTCCAGCCTTTCTTCCTTCAGAAGTCAGCTGTGTTTTCTGCTGACTCTCCACAGGAACATCAGTCCTGAATCCTCAAACCACCACCTGGAGTAGTAAGTGCTCCCAGCAGTCCTAGAAGGCGTCTACTGCTGGATCTCCAAAGCATGTGACACGTTGTGAGAGAGAAATGAGAAAGCTGAGCTCTTCAGGTAAAGCTTACTTTTTTACAAGCCCCCTAATTATACTGCATAATTAGTTTGAATTCACTGATAATTTGTACAATTTTCCTGTAAGTCATCTACACACAATTCCCTCTCATGCAACACTTGGCTTTGCTAATACATATCTATTATGAGAGCTGTGCTTCTTAAGCATAAATGTTTTATACGCACTAAGGCTCTTGGCTTACATATAAATGGGCTATTGAGCAATGTGGTACAGAAGTCTTTTCTCCACAGCTCTCAAATATAAAGAATTCATTAGATTGGCTGAAATAGACTGATCTGTCAATTTCTGTGCTTACTTAAAATACGGAAGTCATTAGCTAAGGAACAAAAAATACAATCTATGTAATTAGAAGAACAAGCTGGTTTTGCTCAATATAAAAATAAGAAAAAGAAACCATGTGAAAGTTAAAGTATTTATTTAATCAATTCATTGAGGATCTATTAAAAAGCATTTGAATTCTTTATGAGGAGAACTATCTTGACTCAAATGGGCAGTGGTGAGCTCTTTGACCTTCAGTCCCTATGTAGAAAGGGGGTTTTGCCGAAAGTCTTACATGGCACAGGTGCCAAGTTAAGTGTCCAGGCTTACTCTTAAAAGCATGCTGGATTCTGTTTTAGTCTTTCAGTGAACTGAAGGGAATAAACAAATCCCTCTTGGAGAACTTCTGCTCTATCCTTGGTAAAGTCGTTCTGCCAGAATTCTATCTGGTAGTTACCTTTTCTGATTCATTGAATGTTGTCCCAGGGCCCAACATGAGTAATTTTCCTCTCATTTGTGATTAGTTCCATTACAGGGAATTAAATATTCAACTTCTTGCCTTCTGGAATATACTTAGCCTTTATCACAAAGCTCTTTCAGGGAAGGAACTTAGATTCTTTGAAGAACTTCCCTGCCCTTACCCAAACAGATTCAGTTGTTAATTCTGTCCACCTAGCTCCATCTTCAGTGCAGGTTAAAAAGCATCTGTGGCAAGTCTTTCCTTATAAAGGCTCGTTAATGCTTGATAACTGTGAGGACCTGCTATAAGTCATGCCTTTTCAGAAAAAATACACACATACACACACTCACAACAATACTGCAACACAACTATGATGGCAACTTGCATACTGAACCAGCTGTTTCCCTAAAACATTGTATTCGGCATCCTCTCTGGACAGTGAATGCAAAAGACTTAGGTTGGAAAAGTGCAGTAGGTTTTGATTAACGATTGGATGAGGGCCAGTTAAATTTTTAAATCTGAATGAGATTGCTGACTCAGGAGCCTTAGTAGCATAATGGACAGACAGTTCTCAAAGCTTTCATTAAAAGGATTTCTGGTAACTGATGTCTAGAGAAATGAGTTCAAATACAATTCACTGCACCACTCAGCTTTCATCTAAAACAGAATATGTAATCTCAAAGAACTCAACTGGTCTCTTGAAAAATTCAGGTAAAATTAAATTTAAAGAAGCTAGAGCTTACACATTTTGAGGAAAGGAAGGCTCCAGGAGCTTTGTGACTATATCACTTTATCATTTTGAATGCCATATTTAATTATGTTTATTGCATTTTAAGTGCAGCTGGAGTCACTAATCTGCTGATAACAAAGTCTGGAATGGTTTGTGGGAGGTGCTCAGGATGTATCAGAGACTGATTTGATTTGCATTTTATTTTTAACTTTAGTTCCTCTCTGAACTCCACCTTCTCATGTTTGTTTTTTTGTTGTTGTTGCTTAATACCAGTCATGTGCCACCTAATGAGAGGGATATGTTCTGAGAAATGCATTATTGGGTGATTTTGCTATTGTGCAAACATCGCAGTGTACATACACAAACCCAGATGGCGTAGGGTACTACACACCTGGGCTATATGGTAGAGCCTATTGCTTCCAGACCACAAACCTGTATAGCATGTTACTGAATTAACTACTGCAGGCAATCGTAACACTGGTATTTGTATATCTAAACCTATCTACACATAGAAAAGGTACAATAAAAATACAGTATTATAATCTTATGATCTTATGGGACCACCACTGTATATACAGTCTGTCATTGACTGAAACATTATGCAGTGCATGACTATAATAAGAACAAACTATGCCTTTGCAGAAATCTCCCCAGAAAGCCTCTGAAACTACCCTGATCTTAGAGGCAGTTTTATAAATCACGGCCAATGAAACTCAGCCATTGGGTTGTGCCTGAGATCTGTCTGCTCTCCTTTTGCCATGACCCTAGAGGTAAAGGTGCTCTTTCTTCTGTTTCTCGTGAAAGAATGTAAATGTGTTATATTTTAGCTTCTTTTCCCAGTCCAGTCATATCTTGTTAAATTTACAAGATTGTAGCAGTGCCTCCAAAAGGGGACAGTAACAATAGTTACTTTGAAAATGGGTGAGTTCTTTGTAGCCATCTCTGAGCTGAACAGTTCTTGTGTAGGCTGTCTTCCCAGTTAGGCTGTGAGACTCTTGAAGGCAGAAAGTGTGTCTTTCACTCTTCCCTGATCTCCTCAGCCAATCCTCTGCTGCACAATTCCAAAAAATCAGTTACCAAGCCATTGTAATTCTTTTTCTGAAATGTGTAGTAGACCCCTTTTAGGGTATTTGCCCAGTTCATGAAGGCCCCTGCCCTCTTTGGAAATCTGTCCTTGCAGACATCTATGTTCTATATGACTCTTTCTGAGACAATAGCTGATTAGAACAGTGATAGACAGTTGCCACAAGCTGGACCAATCGGATTGATATTCTCTCTCTCTCTCTTCTGCTCTCTGAAATCTCAAATTGAGATTCAGAAACAGCTCTGTAGTCTCTGTTTGTGGGTAGAACTGGAACATATGAACTCAGAGCTATAAGGATGCAATATTCTATCAAGCACAGAGAGAAGCAGAGGAAGCCAGTCTGCACAGATGGAATGCAGTAGCGCACAGAAAGAAGCAGACACTCGGAGATGTCTGACACCTTTCTGGTTACATTCCAGTCAGTTCAGAGGCCCAGACGCATTCCTGTCTGGAGGCATCGTGATCCTTTTTTGTAAATCAATAATAAATCCCTTGCCACCCCCTTTGCCTGTTAGCTTAAGTTGTCTTTTGCTCTTAAAAAAAATCTAAAGAGTTCTAAATGATATGAAATGTCTGTTACACAGATCGTAGAATGACAGTTGCCAGGGGCTGAGAGGAGAGGGAAATGGAAAATTGCTCAATGGATATAGTTTTAGCTTTGCAAGAGGAAAAAATTGTGGACATTGGTTGCAGAACAATACGAATAGACTTTCCACTACTGAGCTATATGCTTAGATATGGTTAAGACAGTAAATTTTGTTATGTGTATTTTGCCACCATTTAAAAAAAAAGTTTAAAATAGCCTGTTGTTGTCAACTTCCTTGTCTTCCTTACTACTACAGCCCTATTCAGGTCTCCATGGCCCAATGTATGGACAATTGTAGTCACCAAACTGGTCTCCCCACTTCTACCCCCTTGGAATTTGGTCCCCAGCAATCTACCCCACATGCATGGAGCAATTGATATTACCCGTAAAGCACTAACACTGTGCCATACTCTAAAATGCAAACCTTCATGGTTACCCATTGAATTCAGGATCAAGTTCACACTCCCCAGCCTGTCATACAGGATCCATTGAACCTTTCCAACCTTCTGGCCTACTGATTCTCAATAGGAAGCAAACCCTAGCAAGACTGGCGTGCCTCATCCCAGAAGAGCACTCACTCATGATGTTTCCCCGCTGTGAATATCTTCCTTCTTCTTACCACGTCTTGTCTTTCTTTCAAAGCCCAGGTTTAGATCCACCAATTCTATGAAACATTTCTGGCCACTCTAGTCCTCCAGGGACATTTATTATTTGAATTGAACTTCTTAGCATTTAAATATACACAGTTACTTATTAATCTGGCTTGTTCTTCTGCTAGTTTATAAATTGCTTGATTATAGAACATAAGCTTGATAATCTTTGATTTTTCCTCGATACTGTGTTCTTGCTAAGCTCTAAATAATGCTTGCTGAATGAAATCAGAAATGAAGTACGGCTGCTTTACCAGTTTGTGTCTTCTGCCAAGTTTTTTACATGGATTTTACACGTCAGCTTTTTAATGCAATGATTAAATATGCCTAATTTAATCATCCCAGCAACACTAGTAAATAGATATGATCATTATCCTCATATTACAGATGAGGAAACACAGGCACACATAGTTTTTGTGTTTTTTGTTTGTTTGTTTGTTTGTTTGAGATGGAGTCTTGCTCTGTTGCCCAGGCTGGAGTGCAGTGGCACGATCTCGGCTCACTGCAGCCTCTGACTCCCAGGTTCAAGTGATTCTCCTGCCTCAGCCTCCTGAGTAGCTGGAGCTAAGGTGTGTGCCACCATGCCCAGCTAATTTTTGTGTTTTTAATAGAGACGGGATTTCACTGAGTTGGCCAGTCTAGTCTCAAACTCCTGACCTTGTGATCCGCCTGCCTTGGCCCCCCAACGTGCTGGGATTATAGGCCTGAGCAAACCACGCCTAGCCAAGCACACATAGTTAAATAACTTGCAACAAAAATCATATCTATTTATAGGAGGCAGAGTTGTGATTCTGAGCCGAATCTATTTGGCTCCTAAGCCTATGCTTTTTCTATAATATTACCACATATCCCATACTCTATTGTTATTGCTGGCTTTATTGCCTGTTATTCCTGTGAATTCTAACCTCACCAAAAGCAGGAATCTTATTTCAATGTATCACAGAAAATCACTAAATATCTATAGAGGAAAGGAAGGAGAGAGGAAGAAAAGGAGGAAGGAAAGAAGGAAAGGAAGAAGGAAAGGAGGGGAGGAAGAAAGGTAGGAAGGAGGGAGGAAAAGCAAGAAGGCAGGAAGACAGGAAAGAAGGCAGGAAGGGAGGGAGGGAAGAGGGGAGGAAAGGATAAGAGGGAAGGAACTCTGGAATGGAGCTTGTCTTACTCCTAAGCTTGGTAAAGTTCAGTCTTGCAGGGGGCTTGACTAGAAAACACTGGCTTATCTCTCTGAACCATATTCCCAATGTCATTGATTCCTTTCCCTTGGGGAGTAATTCAACCATGTGTTCACTGTATGGATGAGAGTTGATGATGAATATTCTCTTGCCTCAGTCTCTTTTGGCCAGGGTTCCTTGGCTTCCAGCCTGCTCCTTGCTTGTTTCGAACGAATAATGTATGACTTTCTTTCTTATCTAGCAAATGCTGAACTGTGGCCTCTTTTAACCCTCAAGTCTCCAGATAAAAAGCAAAATATGAGACTCACTGACCAGTGCTACTGCTTACCCTCAGCTGATTGTACATGAAGAGCTATGAATGGGTGGTAACAGTGGTTTAAGGATGGATGTGCATGTAACTCCTGGCTACAGTTCCTGAAAATATACTATTGGAGATTATTTCTTTGGTTGAAGAGTCCCTTTGCCACCACATGTCAGTGCCCTTACTTATAAAGTGGGAATATTAGGGTTGTTGTAAGGATTCAATGAGTTAATATATATAATGTACTTAGCACACGACCTGCCACTCAATGCTATTGTTGTTGTTATTGGTCGTAGTAGTAGCAGTAGTCATTGGATGAAGATGCATGATTTCCCAGGAAAGGTAGCACATTAAGGCAGGATCAGTCGAGTTACCTCAAGCAGATTAATTTATTCACCCTTTCAGGTTGTTTCGCAAAGGGATGTTTTATCAAGATGAGGAAGATGTAGATGTGATATGTGACAGATTTGAGGTTAGTACTATGTATCCAGGCTGTGTGTGAGAAGACAAGAAGGAACCGAGGGCACAGCTGTATTTAGGAAGAACTCTGGTTTCCAAGGTACAGAAGCTAATTCAGATGAATTTGAGCCATAGGAGCTTGTTACAAAGGCACTGGATAACTGCAGGGCCAGGGAGCAGGGTGTCCACTCTCATTCCAGATTCTCTTGGATACTGTTTAGTTTTATTGTCTTTCTATAAACAGACTTTCTATCCATGGTGGTGATGATAACCAACAATATTCCTTCAGTCTCACCCTTCTAGCTCTGTGACCAAAAATGCAAAGCTGCTGCTTCTTCAGCTTCAAAATTTAAAAAGAATCTCAGGGCAGAGCATGTATTGGCCAGGCCTGAGTTGCATGTCTAACCTTAAAGAACTCACTTTGAATAGGGGAATTCAGAACTAGGAATGGTGGCTCCACAAATCTCACAAAAATGAGGTAGTGTAGGAACTCATCAAACAGAAATCAATAGATCTCCACCGGCTTTATATTATGTAGTTCTGGGAATCCAGATATTCAGGACCTAGGTGGACCTGAACATTTTCCTTTAGGCAGATGGAGATCCACGTTCTTCTTGCTGCTAACATTTTTCCATTCTCTTTGAGAGGAGTTTCCATGGAGAGGCTAGCTTTGTGGGAGAGAGTGGGAAGAAACAAGTTACGCTGTATTTCACAGGGGCACATTCTTCCTGCTACTTTGATCCAGTCCTGCCCACGGATCACACATTATTCCCTACTCTTGTTGTTCCTGGGCTTTTTCTTTTTCCTCTGCATACTGCTTACATTCCCTTCCCTGAAAGCTACTCTATTACGAGAAAGATTAGGCAAGTAGGCTGGTTTGATTATGTGCTGGTTTAACTCATAATCACATACCTCGAAAAGAAAATGTCAGACACACTGTAATAGCTCCACATGCAAAACATGAAGTACGAAGACCTCTTCAGAAAACTGCAGGTTTGCTGGTCACCCGCAGACAAATAGAACGGACTCTATCAGAACCGTTGAGGAAAGAACACAGTGAAGAATGGTATTTAAGATCAACTGTGACAATGTCTAATTTTGTCTGGGAAGACCATGGCAGGGAGGGATGCAAAGGGATGACATCAAGTTTTCAGAATAGTCCCCATATGTTTAGGGCTCAAAGTTAAATAATGAGAGAAAACAAATGCAATACAATCTTACCGGCTATCTGGTTAGGCCTAGCGTGAACTGTGTCTGTGACAGTACTATTAATTTGTGATGGAGACATTGGATATTGTCTTTTCCTATTTGCTAAGAGCTTGATTCAGGTACAGAGAAACAATAATTCTTTTACAGCGTACAAAGCACTTTCCTATACGATATACTGTTCTCATCCTCCTGACTAATTTGATAGGCAGTAATATTATTCCAGTTTCACAGAGAGGGAAACCTGGGTTAGGGCCCAGGAACTTGGCTGGTGAGTTTGGAAAGCTTGAACAGCAATGATTATAATCTTAGTGCACAGAAGCATCCAGTGAAATTCTAAAATGTATATTTCTGTTCTCTACTTCCAGAGGGTCTGATTGAGTTAGTCTAGAGAAGGGCCTAAGAAATTGAATTTTTATTATTCACACCAGTTGATTTTGAAGCATGGGGTCTACTGAGTATGCTTATGAAACATCAACCTTAGGTCCTAGGCAGTAACTCAATTGACTGTGAGAAACTGAAGCACAAAACCGTGTGACCAAATTATCTTTCTGAGCCTCAGTTCCCCCACCTAAAAAATGAATGATGATGATAAAAATAACTAGGCTTCATGCTGAATGATTTACATATTTCCCTTCAATTCTTCTTTCTCACAACCCTAAGAGGTTGGAGTCATTGTTGTCCCTATGCTATGGGACTCAAACCCAAATCATTTCTACTCACTCTTCTTTTCATAATTGTCGGGAAGATTAGACATAGAAAGTATCCAGCACATATTCCTGATGTTGAATGAATGGCAGCAGCTGTTGTAACTGCTAGTAAAACTGGCAGTACTGACCATACAGCCACCACTAAAATGCTGGGGTTGAATTCAGATAATTTCTAAGGTTCTTTCCAGCTCCACCATACCCTGATTTCAGCATATCAGATATACGCTATATTTACGGGGGTGGTTCCTAGAAAGAGTGTGGCAATAACTGAACTCAACTATGCAAAAGACCCAATTCTTCCTTTAATTGGAGATTTATTGATTTTTGTAGGTGAGTTTACAGACAAAGACTAGGAAGATACAGAGAAAAAAAGAGAAGAATTACTGTGCTTTGATGGTAGGACTATGGGTGATTATTTTATTTAAAAAATTGATTTTATATATATTAATGTGGTTTCTATAACAAATACAAATTTGGAATAAAAACATATCCTATTTCTCTTGTGCTTCCTATTTACAATATATTTCTTAAATGTATTTTTATCATAATCAACAGCTGCAAGTTTACTATAAAAAAAATCAACAAAAGAAAAATATCAGAGCTAAAGGACTTCAAACCTAATGAGCCTAAGTCTAGTTTATATGCTCACTAGCCTTGGCTTATCTCAAAATATTAAGAGTAAAATATGATCCAATCTGCATCTCTTTCACATGTCATGTTTTTTAAATAGAAACTTCTTGGAACAATCTGTAACACCATTGAAACACTTCATTCAATTCTTAGGCATTAAATTTAATCTTCTGTTCCTGCCTCATATCATTAAACAGTTCCTTCACCTACATTGCAGTCAACTATGGAGGACTAATGCTGTATTTTTTATGTCGAACATGAAGCATAATTATGTACAGTTCTGAACCTGAGTTTTCCTTGCTTCAGAAATAAGAGATGTTGATGAAAGATGAAATCCCTGAGATTCTGCAAACCTTACCTGCAAGTATAAGGATACAATCTGTGTTTTATTTATTGTATTCTTTAGCAAAATTTCAGTAAAATTAGTATTGTTATTTTCATTTGCTCTTGAATTAACAGAGTGAACTTGTATATCCATATTTTGGGTTTAAAGGACATGGTTACTATAGCAATGAAGGGGAAAGCCCATGTGTTAAGGTCCTGGATTATACTGATGCTTGCAGGAGGGCATGGGTTTGAAGATGAGGCTGCATAGTAAAGTAGGTGAAAGCTTGGACCTTGGGGCCAAGCTGCCTTAACTCAAATCCTGGTCCTGCCGCTGCTCTCTGTGTGACCTTGAGCAAGCTACTTAATCCTTGTAGACCTCTGATTTGATATCTTCATAATAGGGAGAGCAATAGTGCCTGTCTTATAGAGACATTGTGAGGATTAAATGAATTCATATTTGTAGAAGAATATTGAGTTGGTTTTGCTAGAACATATTTAGTGCCCAGTCTTTGTTAAATAGGTAAATGTTACGAAGAGCAAAATAGCCTTTCTGCAAAGAGCAGTGATTGAAGCAGGAAACATGCCTGCCCTCATAAAGCTTACAGTGCAAAGACAGAAAATAAGCAAAACAAACTATATGGTATATGTGTAAAGTAAAAGGGAAGAGGGTGAAGGATGGGGTGGGGCAGATATTGCAATTATAAATAGGATGGTCATTTGGAAGCTTTTTGGAAAAGGGGACATTTGAGCAAAGTCTTCAAGGGGGCATGTGGATATTTGGGTGTAGGGAAGGAAAAATGTCCTTCTACCCTCTTAGGTTTGGTGGCTAACCTAAGAATTCAAATAACATGGATTAACAGGAGAAAAGTAGGAACATTTGTTTAATGTTTGTATGTATACATGGGAGTCCTCAGAGGAAAATGAAGACCTAAAGAAGACTTTATGCCTGAAAGCTTGTATACATTTTTACACAAAGAATGATAAACTGTGGAGATGTGACAAAACAAAAGGCCTGGAGCTAGAGGCAGTAAATTGTGGGACAGAGAGTAAGGAGCCTGCAGGAAAAACTCGTAGAAAATGAGAATGATTTTAGTTTGTTTTTACAGGACCATTCGGTGATCACTCCAATCATCTCTGGTGATGCTATTCTTCTCTTCTTGGCACAAGGAGGGCACCTTTATCATGGGAAATTTTGTGACCTGCTTTTAGATAGAAAGGGGAGGACTGAGAGCTCTTCCTGCCTCTACTGTTTCTCAAGTGCCTTCAGCTCAAAATAAGCATTGTGCCAAAGTGGTATATTTTGAAGTGGCATGTTCTGAGCTAATTCATAAGGTAAAGATATTCCAGGCTGAGGGAACTGGGAATGCAGAGGCCCTGAGACAGGAGCATGCCTGGCATATTCAAGAGACATCTGGGAAGCCAAGGTGATGACAGCAGAGCATGAGGGTATAGGTGGCAGGAGATGAGGAAATGGTACAGGAGGCACAAATCAGGCAGCACGTTATTGACCACTGGCAGAGCTCCAGGTTTCATTCCATTCTGAGTGACATGGAAGGTCATCAAAGGTGTTTAAGTAGAGGAGTGACTGTGTTTAAAATGGACGCAGGGGAACAAGGGTAGAAGTGGGAAGGCCAGTTAGAAACTATTACAACAATCCAAGTGAGAGATGATAGTGGCTTAGACCAGAGTGACAGCAGTAGAAGAGGCAAGAGATGGATTATGAGTGTGTCTGGCTGATCCACTCTTATATCCCCTATGATAAGGCATCATGCTTGGCACATAGTAGGGACTCAGTAAATACTGGAAGAATGAATGAATAAATGGGAGTTGAGTTTGGGTAAGGCAGCTTCTCTAATGCTCTGTTTCCTCACCTCTAAAATGAGGGTAAGAAAGATATTAATAGATCTACCTCAAACAGTTACTGTGGAGATTAAATGAGATAATTCCCATGCAGTGCTTAGCACAGTAACTGAAACGTTAGATAGGGCTAAGATGTGTATATACATATAAATATAAAACATTTTTGGAAGAGTTAACCTTTGGAGAGATGGAGGAAGGTAGACTTTTACTCTTCATTTTATAAGCTAAAAGCAAAAGAAGGAAACAAGTAATGAAATTATGAGTCATTTTTAAGTTCTTTTTGTACTTTTCACCAACATGTGGAATTTTCCTATAATGAATATGTGAGGCGAAGACAGAAATGAAAGGATAAGATCACTCAGAATTTCAGGTTTTTATAAAGCATCAGAAACATAAGACTTTTTTCTGCTACTGCATGGCCCATTTCTCTATTTGAATGTGGGTATTATCCTCATCTTCCTCCCTCCTCTTCTCTTCTTAGTTAAAAGAAAAACAAGCTTTTGAAGCTATTATAGAACAAGAACAACAGCCTAGTTCATGCTCACATTTTGTAGCCTCTTATTCCTTCCAAAGAACAAACACATCTATTTAGTGGCTAAGAGTCCCTTGAGCTGAAACCATTCATCACCATAACTACGTTCAAACTGTCCTAGGTATACATTATTACTAAGGAAATGGAGTTCCTTGTTGGAATTTACAAACTAAAGATTCAAAGAAGGGTTCTGATGCTTTTAAAATAACATCAGAACACTACCAGAAGGTGAAGTTAAGACATGTGATTGAAGACAGAGGAAAGGGAAGAGGTTACCAGGAAAGTTGGTTGTCAAGCCTAATTTTAGGGCCACATAAAGAAATAATTATGGTAGAACGAGTCCTAATATGCAAGCACTTTAGCATGGCTCTCCCTGGACAAAGTGGAGAGGTCCTTCCACCCTAATTTATCCTGTTGCCCTGGTCTTTAGTCTTTCCTATCTCTTTGCCTTTCCTAGTGTTAATATACTTGTTCCTAAGGTTTTCACCCTGCTGATTTTCAGCTCTCCTTGCTAAAATCCCTGGCTGTACGTTAGAAAACTCATGAGCAACTAAACAAAAAAAATATTTAGCAGGGCAGGTGGCAGGGGCCCCTGGGCCCTATCTAAGACTTGTTAAATTAGAGTCTCTTCCTGGTGGATCCTGGGCATTGCTTTTTTTTTTTTTATATCTAAAACTTTCCAGTTGATTCCAATATGTAGCCAGAATTGAGACCAGAAAGCTGTTAATACCGAAGTAAGTATACTAATATTAATAATGATCATAATAATAACTAACATTGAATGAGCTTTAAATGTGTTAGCTGCTTAATTCTCAATGACTCTATGAGGCAGTTACTATTATTATTAATATATCCCTTCTACAGATGAAGAATTCAAGATACCAGAGATCTACATAATTTGACAAACATGTGAATGCTCAATTTGGGATTCAAACAGGTAGTTAAGCCTCAGAACCCACACTCTTCACCACCACTCTGGACTGCCCACCTGCAATGTTAAAATCGCAGAGGGCAGTGATGATACTGCAGACACACTGCCTGCATTTTTTTCTCCTCCTTGTTAGTCTGAGCCATTCATACCCCAGTGGTCCACACCTTAAAGGGAATATATAAAGGTGAATATATGTGCCTTCTCTGATATGAACTAACCAGGAGACTCCATGCCCTCTTTTTAAGAAATATAAATGATGAACTAGCTTTCTCTCGTTCCTTTCGGAATCTCATTCATAAAATAAATCCATGGAATAAATTAGTATCATAAGTTTTCTATAATTGCTCATCAATCAGTATGTGATGTAAGATAAAGCAGTAAGAGTTTCCCCCTCAAAGAATGGTCTTTCTGTTTGTGACAAATTATTCTTGGCAATGTAATTAGCCAGTTGGGTTATTGAAACAGATGGGAAATGTTTCTTCCAAAATTGCAGAACTGAAATGATTCTTTGTCTGTCTGGTGATAAATGTCAATTAAAATAGTTCTCCCTTCACAGGAAAAATTAAGAAAAAATTAGTTCAAGAAAAGATCAATCCTGATTGCCAGGGGAAATTTGTTTCTGCAGTAAAACAAGCAAAACAAATCAAATCCATTAAAACTAGGAACAGACTGTCTTCTAAAGTCAAGTGAACATCTGGAGATTTTTGTAAACTTTATTGGAAAAGTTCTGGTTATCCATATTTTTAGCAAAGCAAAAAGATTCTTCTTGTTTCTTGAATTTGATATAAAATGTTACTTTTAGCCAAGTCCTGAGGCAGCTCCTACCTGGTTGGAAAACGTTCTCGGTGTTGACAAAGATGAAAAGGTCTTGAGTATTAAGGTTATCAATCAACCGGATACTCTTAAGTATTATTTGTAATTATGCCCAATGTCATCACCACAGGGCTGACCAACAAGCAAAGAGCTGACGGTAGTAACAAAAGGTAAAAATCTCTGGTAAGCATATTGTGTTTATTAATCCTCTTCAAATAGATAAATTTAAATTGCATTTAAAGAATGTTACTTATATTAGGCATTTTTGTGAAAGATGTTTTAAATAAGCTATGGTGTCAAAAGACAGAAATATTAAACAGAATGCACTTAACAGGACCTTGAAATCACTGAATACTCACCTGTGTAAAAGTCAAAGTTCAGATCATTGAAATGTTTTTACTAATCTCGAGATATCTTTTGGTCACATAGAAATTTCCATGCTAGCACTGTTTACAATAGCAAAGACCTGGAACCAACCCAAATGCCTATCGATGATAGACTGGACAGGGAAAATGTGGCACATATACACCGTGGAATATTATGCAGCCATCAAAAACGATGAGTTTGTGTCCTTTGTAGGGACATGGATGAACCTGGAAACCATCATTCTCAGCAAACTGACAGAAGAGCAGAAGATCAAACACCACATGTTCTCACTCATAGGCGGGTATTGAACAATGAGAACACATGGACACAGGGAGGGGAGCATTACACACTGGGGTCAGTTGGGGGGAAATAGGGGAGGGATGGTGGGGGGTGGGGAGTTGGGGAGAGATATCAAGGGGAGAGATGCCAGATGTAGGTGATGGGGAGGAAGGCAGCAAATCACACTGCCACGTGTGTACCTATGCAACAATCTTGCGTGTTCTTCACATGTACCCCAAAACCTAAAATGCAATAAAATAAATAAATGGGAAAAAAAGAAATTTCCATGCTAAATTTTGATCTTTAAAAAAAGCCATTAATATGAAACAAAATCCATTATTTCACAACTAAATAACCATTTAAAAAAAAAAAGAGAGAGAAGAGCAAGGAACCACCTCCATTCAACCTCTTAAATCTAAGATCAATATATCAAAATTTTAATGTACATTGAAAATATTTGCATTTTTTTCCACATACTACCTTTTATTCATCATTCCATATTCTGGGCATATAGCAGGTTTTTTTTTTTTTTTGTCTTTTAAAATAGGAAAGATAGGCAAACATTGTCTTAAGTTATTATTGTTACTAAGTCACAGATAGTACACAGGAGCACCTTGGAGGACTAGAAACTTATCAGGGGTAGTTAGATTTCACATTCGGAGGCACAGAATGAAGGGAGGACTCAGAGTCCTACCTGGGACATACATTTGCATTCTAGGCTCAAGAGCAAATATGTCAGTTCTTCTTTGATCAAAAAATCTTTGCTACAGATCCTAGATAGTATATCGGTGGAACCTACTAAAGACGATGGAATGTGTGGGATTTCAGGGTAGGAGGTGGCGTCTTAACAGGTTCAACTATATATGACTTCAAAACTAAATCTGAAATGCAGATGTTCTATGAGCTACTTGGATATTGCAGTTATCCCAGCTATCAACTGATTACATTTGGTATGAGCGGGTTAGTTCTGATTAGGACTTAACATAACAAGAAGGGTGGCATTTAGGGCCCAATGTGGGGGCCTGGTGATCACTGCTGGGACACTGCTTCTAAATCAATGTAACTAGCCTCTCTGGGCTGACATGCTGAGGCTGCTCAAGTACTTTCTGTCTGGTATCTGGGACAGGGCTGAGTCTTTAGGTGGGGAGATGGGTGGGAGGACTGAGGCTGATGAATATATGCTATAAATGCCAGCCACTGGAATGGCTCCACATACAGGACATGTTGATAAGTCATATTAACATATTTTGCTTTCTCTCTCTCTCTCTGGTGGCCCACTGAGAATCAAAGCTTGGACTGAGTGACTCTATAAAACAGAAAATTGAATCAAGTCTGACAATGGTCCACATAGTTCTATAGCAAGGCTGGGCGCCGTGGTCAGGACCTCAATATATTCTGCTTGTACAGAATTCAGACAGTTCAGGGTTTGATGAGTTAACCTCAAAGGCAGTAAGATATCTGTCCTGGGAGTCATCAGGTAAGCACAGCAGAAATGGCTGGAGCAGCAGGAGCCTGCTTTTCTTCTGTTGGCTGCTAGCGTCCACTCCATTATGGCTCCCAATGAAAGATTTCTACAGAGTGATACCTCAGAACCATCCTTATATCTTTCTTCCACGATTCTTGCACCTGTTTTTCTAGATTTGGCCACATTCTTATGTACAAGTAACTAGACATACATTATCAGACAAGCTGGCAGACCTGCATATACCCACTTCCATACTTTTCCTATAATTTCCTCACCTGAATCTCTGTCATTCTTCTCTTTCTCTGTTGACTCTGGTGTCTGACCTTGGAGGCAAGTTGAGCATGGTTTTGGTGTCACAGTGAAGGGCTAAAGGAGTAGTCAGTCTTCTATTTATTCACAAACCTTCCCTTTGATGTCCAGGTCAGTATCTCTCTAATAAGAATTATTTACATGTTAAGGCAAAAGAACATATGCTTATTGAGTGCCTATTGATTGGGGTTAATACTAATTTGATATTGTTATAGCATGGGGACCGGGAATGACAAAATTCTACCTCAGTGTTCAGCCACCATTCCCCTTGAGGTAACTAATCTAGGTGGGATACATATATGTACAAGGGGGAATGGAAAATAGGAAATCACAGTATTACTTTATTACTATCTGAGCTTGTGCCCTTAACTTCACTGCAGAATATGCTGGCAAAATGGACTGGATTACAGGGTTTAGAGACAAGGTCCAAAGGTGAGGATAAGAGGTAAAGAGGGAAATCTTTCTCTCCTCCTAAGCCTAAACCCTCTATGGCAATTGAGATTTAAAAAAATTAAAACGACGAGAGAATCTAAGCACACTTGATCAAAGAGGAAAGAGAGATGATACTTTTCCCTCTTTTCATGAGAAAGTGGCTCTCTTGTTGATATGGCTACTTGATTAGAGAAACAGCGGGGGAAAGGACTGTCACATCCACATGTGCAATTTTTTAAAACACATAGTGATTCTGAACACTAGTATAAATTCTTATCAGTGTTCTGGCCATCTGACTAATCAGGTTATAATTCCTAATTTTTAAAAGGGAGTTGGGAAGTGGCCTAAACCTGTAGAAGTCTACATGTACTGTATTCAGATTTTATATGCGTTATTTTATATAACCTTTCAACCTCTCTTCTCTGTCATCACTTGAGTGACTTCATCCAGTGTCATCATTTAACACATTTTAAACAAATCTATATACTGATAATCTCCAAATTTATATCTCCATCCCCAATTGTTCTCCTAACCTCCAGTCTCTAATATCCAACTGCCTATCCAGTATCTTCACTTGGATTTCAAATAGGCATCTCAAATTTATCATGTTCAGAAGTGAGGCTCTAATCTTCAAATAGGCATCTCAGATTTATCATGTTCAAAAGTGAGGTTCTAACCTTCCTTCCCAAAACTGCTTCTCCCATGGTTTTCCCCATCTCAGTAAATGGGAATTCTTCCAATTGCTCAGGCCAAAAGTTTGGGAGTTATCCTTGACTCTTCGCCTCCTCACACCCCACATTCAATCGATCAGCACATTCTGATGCCTTTGTCTTCAAGATATACTCAGACTTTCACCACTTTTCTTCACTCTGCAATTACCACTTTGGTCTAAACCACCATTGTCTCTTACTTGAATTATTGTAATAGCTTCCTAATTTTTCCTCTTTCTTCTACCTTTGTTTCCCCTACAGTGTAATCTTTTATATTTTTTTGAGACAGAGTTTCGCTCTTGTTGCTCTGGCTGGAGTGCAATGGCGCCATCTCAGCTCACCACAACCTCCGCCTCCCTGGTTCAAGTGATTCTTCTACTTCAGCCTCCTGAGTAGCTGGGGATACAGGTATGCACCACCACACCTGGCTAATTTTTTTTGTATTTTAAGTAGAGACAGGGTTTCTTCATGTATACTTCTGTGTAGCCACCATTCAGATCAAGTTGTAGAATATTTCCAGCACTCCAAAGCTCCCTTCCAATAGCTATCCCACTCTGACATTTACCATGATTTTGATGTCTACTTAGCTCAAGACAGTTCAATAATGGAGTTATTATATAAGCATATATTCAAGATGGCATCTCATAGACATCCATGAATGGGAACCAAAGAAACTGGAACTGGCTGGGCACAGTGGCTCACACCTGTAATCCCAGCACTTTGGGAGGCTGAGGTCGGTGGACTGCTTGAGTCCCAGGTTTGAGACCAGCCTGGGTAACATGGCAAAACCCCATCTCTACAAACAGACACACACACACACACACACACACACACACACACACAAATTAACTGGGCATGGTGGCACATGCCTATATACTTAGCTACTTGGAGGCTGAAATGGGAGGATTGCTTGAGCCCAGAAGGTTGAGGCTGCAGTGAGCCATGATCACACCACTGAACTCCAGCTCGGGTTACAGAATGAGACCCTGTCTCCAGAAAATTTTTTTTAATTGAAGTAATTTTTTTTTAAAAAAGAGAGTGAAATTAGAACTCAATAGCCATTTTGAATCCAAGGCAGCTCTAGAATGCTCAGCAGCAAGAGTTCATGAATCTCTACTTAGATAGCAATATGACTCAACAGCTCTCCATGTGTTTACTTCTCTGTGTCTAATCGCCAGTAGACAGAAATCTCTTTATCTTCTACTCTATGTCTCCAAGTCATAAGTTGCTACTAATCCGTAATTCTTCTTACCCATAATTTTTACCTTCTTGTAATTGTTACTCAGGTCTTTTTTTGGCCCTTCCTATTCTAATGATTTCTCTTTTTCTGTGCAAATTTTTAGCCTTAGTTCTTGTTTTTAATTACTTCTTTCTGTGTGTGTGTGTGTGTGTGTGTGTACGTGAGTGTATATATGTGTATATGTATGTATATATATACACAAATATACATACATATATATACATATATACACATATATACATATATACGCATATACATATGTGTATCACATATACATATATACGCATATGCACACATATACATATACATACATACATATATATATATATATATATATTTTTTTTTTTTT